>NC_061113.1:186234189-186338683 GCF_002878395.1 Capsicum annuum
GACATGACCACCTTGTACTGTACTACTGAAATGCTTGACAAAGATGAGTTCCTTGCATGTGTTTACATGAGGTTTGAGAAAGAGTTTCTTTGAATTGAATTATTGAAATGGTGGTCCCAAAACTTGTGTTTTTAAAATAGAGATTTACGATAGACTAATAATGGCTCAGAGATGTGACTTGCAAGTCAATGGTATGACGATACCATATGTATTTATGCCATAACAAAGTATGTTTTCAGAGTATGTTTTCAGAAACTGCATGTTTTGATAGAGTTTTAAAAAGGGGCTTAAAGAGGGTTAGGTTGTTACCCGAAGAAGGCACGAGTTCAAACAACTTTTAGCCTAAAACAATATTTACCGATATGGGTAGATTATTATTGTACACTAGAGACGACCGTGTGGCATAGTTGATTTAGAGAGTCTGACCCTTAGGGCACACTTGGGTTGGGGGCTT
The DNA here is from genome assembly GCF_002878395.1 of Capsicum annuum. NCBI lineage: Eukaryota > Viridiplantae > Streptophyta > Magnoliopsida > Solanales > Solanaceae > Capsicum > Capsicum annuum. The sequence goes on from NC_061113.1 coordinate 186,234,644, forward strand.
GGCTGCTGAGTTAATGACAGTTTCCATATAGCCCATTGCATTTTCAGAGTTGTAGGGTATACCACCTAGCACAGAAGTAACATAGGTTTCTTAGAGTTGAGATGATTTTTACAGAGTCTTTAAAATGCCCATGTGAATTCTTACTATATGACATACTTATGAACCGTTTTAAATTTCTCTCATATATGTTGAATAATAAATGATTATTTTGGATATGCTCTGTATACCAGTATATCTGTATTGACCCCCTACCTCTCAGGTTCTGAGACTCGGTCTAGGGGTCCAGATAAGTAGTAGATAATTCAGACAACTGATTATATTGTGCAGTGGTGAGCCTTCTCTATTCCAGAAGGCCTGTCTTTTCATATTATGTCACTTACTTCAGTTTTGGTATACTGGGGGCCTTGTCCCAGTTTTAGATAGTTGTCAGATTTTCATGTAGTAGAGATTTCGCAGACTGAGTCAGATGTTATTTAGATGTAGTTGATTTATAGTTTCCATACTTATGTTGAATTTAAAATTGACCAAGTTTCTGTAGCAGATTATGTTTCCACATCTTTTTTTATTCTATGAATGTTGTGCATGATTACCATTTAGAGAAGGGCATTTTGGACCTTTATGGTTCGGGATGTCCATCACGGCCAGTCTGTCATTTGGGTTGTGAAAAATTGGTATCAGAGCATGGTTCATGGTCCCAGGGTGTCTACGAAATCGCGTCGGGTAGAGTCTTGTTTACTAGTGTGTAGCGCGCCACACTTATAAGCAGAAGGCTACTAGGCATTTAAGAATGTTTCTCTTCTTTCTGATTTAGTTCATGATTCAGAGTCTAATCTATCCCCTAATCAATGACCTTTTGCTTTTTAGAAAACCAGCGATGCCTCCCCATCGCACCAATGTTAATTCTCAGGATGATAAAGTCCATCCCACCCATGGAATACGGACCCGTAATAGAGCTCATACCTTAGAACCTGTTCCTACTCTGGGAGGACCTCCTGTACCGACCAGTCCTCCCAGAGCTCCCCGGATGGGGGCCAATTGCACTCAACCTCATGAAGGAGAGATTTCTAATGCTGAATTCAGATAGTCTATTCACATGCTGGCACATCTGGTAGCCCCACAGACTCAGAGGTCGGAGGATACTGGGTCTATGTCTGTTACTTTTGAGGGTACTAGGGTGGGTCAGTTCATGAGAATGAACCCGCCCAAGTTTACTGGCACCAAGGTAGAAGAAGATCCACAGGAGTTTGTGGATGAGATAAAGAAGATCTTTAAGGTGATGCATGTGGAGGAGATAGAAGGGGTGGAGTTGGCAAATTATCAGCTCAAGGATGTTGCAAATCAGTGGTATAACAAGTGGGAGAATGTGAAGAGAGAGAGTGCTGAGCCCATAGTTTGGGGCAAATTTGTGGAAGCCTTCCTTGATCGGTTCTTTCCACTAGAGTTGAGGGAGGCCAAAGCTAAGGAGTTTATGAATCTGAAGCAGGGAAATATGAGTGTTCAGGAGTACACTTTGAAGTTTAACCAATTATCCCTCTATGCACCTAAGATGACTAGCAATATGAGAGCCCGGATGAGAAAGTTTGCATCCGGCCTTTCAGATGATCTAGTGCTTGAATGTCAAGGAGAGATACTAAATAGGGATATGGACTTTTCTAGGCTATCAGTCTATATGCAATAGGTAGAAGAAAAGAAAAAGAAAGTTTTTGAGTCTAAAGAAAAGGACAGGAAGGTAAAGAGAGCCAGAGCGACAGACTAGAGTCCTAGTCAGCAGCAGAGTGGTAATTGGGGTGGCAAATGTCAAAAGAAAAATAATTGGGGTAATGCACAGTCGACAGCTATTGCTCCAGTGTCCAGAACAACAGCTGAGCAGCGCATCTAGAATTTTTAGTCTAGTTAGGGGCCGAGGATGCAGGGTACGCAGTCGTAAGGAAGTGTAGCCCAGACCTCTTAGTCCTATTCGTGCTGTGGGAGATGCGGGAGGAATCATCCAGGGAGATGTCAGTTTGGTGCTTTGGTGTGTTATTCATGTGGCCAGCCAGGCCATATCTAGAGATACTGTCCGTTAGCAAATAGTAATGTTGGAGAAGCCAAGTCGTAGGTGAATTCGTCTGCACCACCACCTTAGAAGGGTGCCACTTCATTCACCGAAAATGGTCAAAACCGGTTGTATGCTTTGACCAACCGCCAGGAGGTAGAGGCCTTACCAGATGTAGTCACCAGTACGTTGCAAATCTTTTCTCGTAATATATATGTATTACTTGATCCTGGGTCTACCTTATCTTATGTGACCCCATACGTGGCTGTTGATTTTGGGTTTGAGCCTGATGTAATTGCTAAACCTTTTTTGGTTTTCACTCTGGTGGGTGATTCTGTTGTGGCTAGGAGGATATATAAAAATTGTATTGTGCCTATTCTTAGTCGGGATACTGAGGCAAATCTCATAGAACTTGATATGGTTGATTTTGATGCTATCTTAGGGATGGAATGGCTCTATTCGTGCTATGCCATCTTGAATTATAGGACCCGAAGAGTCACATTTTCTTTTCCAAATGAGTCTATGATAGAATGGGAGGGACATTCTCTAGCACCTAGAGGGCACTTCATATCTTATCTCAGAGCTCGTAAACTCATTTCCAAAGATTGCTTGTATCATCTTAATTGGGTTAAAGATTCTAGTGCCGAAAGTCTCCCTCTTCAGTCTGCCCCGTAGTGAATAAATTCCCGAAATTCTTTCCAGATGATCTCCCAGGAATACCACCTGATAGGGAGATAGATTTTGGTATTGATTTATTGCCAGATACCTGTCCTATTTCTATTTTTCCATATAGGATGGCTCCCGCAAAGCTAAAAGAGTTGAAAGAACAGTTAGCAGATCTTCTAGATAAAGGTTTTATCCACCCTAGTGTGTCTCCCTGGGGTGCACCTATACTTTTCGTGCAAAAGAAAGATGGTTCCCTGCGTATGTCCATAGATTACCGCCAGTTAAATAAGGTAAATATCAAAATAAGTATCCACTTCCTAGATTAATGATCTTTTTGATCAACTTTAGGGTGCTAAATATTTTTCAAAAATAGACCTTTGTTTGGGATATCACCAATTGAAAATTAGAGAGTCAGATATTCCCAAAACAGCTTTCCGAACCACATACGGCCATTATGAATTCTTAGTCATGTCCTTCGGGTTGACTAATGCCCCTGCAACTTTCATGGATCTAATGAATAGGGTTTTCCGTCAGTTTATGGATCTGTTTGTCATTGTATTCATTGATGACATTTTAGTATATTCTAAGAGCGAGGAGGACCATGCCAATCACCTTCGAATCATCCTTCAGACCCTTAAAGATCATAAGTTGTATGCAAAATTTTCCAAGTATGAATTCTGGTTGAATGCTATTGCGTTCTTGGGGCATATTATGTCTAGTGAGGGGATTAAGGTTGATTCCCAAAAGATTAAGGCAGTGAGAAAATGGCCCAAACCCACGACTCCAAACGACATTCAAAGCTTCTTGGGTTTGGCGGGTTATTACAAAAGATTCGTCAAGAGTTTTTCTTCCATAGTTGCACTACTTACTAAGTTGACTCAGAAAAAGGTAAAGTTTTTGAGGTCTGACTCTTGTGAGAATAGTTTTGAGAAGTTGAAAGACAAGTTTACTACTGCTCTTATTTTGACTCTTTCGGAGGGTACAGAAGGTTTTGTTGTATACTGTGATGCGTCCTGAGTGGGACTTGGTTGTGTTCTTATGCAGCACGGTAAGGTAGTGGCTTATGCATCTAGGAAGTTAAAGGTACATGAGCAAAACTACCCTACTCATGACTTGGAATTAGCGGCTGTGGTTTTTGCACTTAAGATCTGGCGACACTATTTTTATAGGGTACACGCTGATATATTTACTGATCATAAGAGTTTACAGTATGTTTTCTCCAAAAACGAATTGAATCTCAGGAAGAGACGGTGGTTGAAACTTTTAAAAGACTATAACATGAGCCTACACTATCATTCGGGCAAGGCGAATATCGTAGCTGATGCCCTCAGCAGGTTATCTATGGGCAGTCTTTCTCATGTGGGGAAAGAAAATAGGGAGATGGTGAAGGATATTCATCGACTTACAAATCTAGGAATGCAACTTTTGGATTACGAGGATGGAGAAGTGGTTGATCATGAGATAGCTAAACATTCCCTTTGTGCAGAAGTTAAAGAGAAGTAGGTTGAAGATCCCATCTTGATGGAGATCAATAAAGATGTGGGTCAATAAAAGGTATTGTCTTTTGAAATTGGTGGTGATGGTGTTTTGAGATACCAGGGTAGATTGTGTGTGCTAGATGTAGATGGTCTGAGGAAGAGAATCCTTGATGAAGCTCACATGTCGAGGTATGTTGTTCACCCTAGCTCTACTAAGATGTATCAACATTTGAAAACCATTTATTGGTGGAATAATATGAAGCGTGATGTGGCTAACTATGTTACCAAGTGTTTGAATTGTCAACAAGTTAAGTGGAACATTTGAGGCCAGGTGGTTCTTCTCAAGAGATAGCTTTGCCTTTATGGAAGTGGGAGATGATTAATATGAACTTCATTACAGGACTTCCAAGATCCCAAAACCAGTATGATTCCATTTGGGTGATTATAGATAGGTTGACCAAGTCAACTCATCTTCTATCTGTCAGGACTAATTATTCGGGAGAGGATTATGCCAAGTTGTTCATTGTAGAAATAGTTTATTTGCATGGGGCACCTGTGTCCATCATATCTGACCAAGGTACACAGTTTTCTTTATAGTTTTGGAGATCATTTCAAAAGGGTTTAGGTACCCAAGTGAATTTGAGCACGACTTTCCATCCTCAGACAGACGGGCAAGATGAGCGCACCTCCAGACCCTTAAGGATATATTGAGGGCCTGCGTGATTGATTTTAAAGGTAGTTTGATAGAGCACTTTCCATTGATAGAGTTCGCATATAATAACAGTTTTCATTCCAGTATTAAGATGGCACCATTTGAGGCATTGTATGAGAGAATATATCGGTCTCCGATAGGATGATATGAAGTAGGTGAGATGCAGATGTTTGGGCCTGATCTTGTTCATCAGGCAATGAAGGATGTGAAAGTTATTACAGAATGACCTAAATAGCTCAGAATCTTCAGAAATCCTATGCTGATGTTAGGAGAAAAAATCTAGAGTTGGAGGTTGGAGATTGGGTGTTTCTCAAGGTTTCTCCCATGAAGAGTGTCATGCGATTCGAGAAGAAAGGTAAGCTAAGTCCTCGCTATATAGGACCATATCAGATTGTGAGAAGTATAGATGAAGTTACGTATGAGTTAGAATTGCTAGCTAGTTTGGGTTCGATTAATCTGGTATTTCATATATCTATGTTGAAGAAATGTATTGGAGACCATTCTTTAGTATTGCCTATCAAAGAAATCAAAGTGACAGACTCCTTATCCTATGAAGAAAAGCCTGCAGAGAACTTGGATCACCAAGTTAGAAGATTGAGGAACAAAGAGATAACCTCAGTTAAAGTGTTGTGGAGAAACCAAAAAATTAAAGAAGTGACTTGGGAATCAGAAGTTGACATGAGAGCTAGATACCCAAAACTTTTTGATCCAATGGATGACGAAATGGAAGGTACAATCCTTGCCTTATTCTTTCTATGCCTTAGTATGCTTGAAATTATACTTGTCTGTATCCCGCATCAATAATCGAACATTGGCTTAGATAGCATTGGCTTCTAGAATGATTTATTCTTTTTTCCCACTAGAATCCCTTAGATTTCTACTTTTCATTTTATAGATGATTGAATAAGTTTTTTGTCAACATAAGATGCGTCCAAAATGGACACTCGGTGAAGGAGTCATGGGTAACTTAAGTCCTAGTCATAAAACACCGTCATTTCTATCCTTGCCGTGTCGCGGAGAGGGTGTAAATGATGATGGGCAATTTTTAGTGGGACTCCGCAATGGTGGCGCATTGCGGAGTGGGCCAAATTCTCATTCGTTAATTTTCAGTGAGCCACCGCGATAGTGGTGCATCGCGGTGGCCCATGAAATTGGGCTCCCAGTTATATTTTAATACCGGTCTCATTAAGGGTATATTAGGTATTTCCCCACACCATTATCAGTCCAAACACGAGAGTTTAACCCCAATTGAGCATATTACTCATACATTCACCAAAAATATTCAAGAACACTCTCTAGGGTTCCATATTGATAATCCAAATAAATCAAGATTCAACTGTGGGTTTTCAAAACAAATTGAAGATTTGGAATCCCTAAGCCGTGGGCATCAAGAAGCATCCTTTAAATTTCTAGATAGAGGTATGTGGGGTTTATCCTAAAAACTACATGGGCTTAAAACCATTAGAGCATGATTTTTAGATTTTTATGCATGAATTTCAAAGGGGTTTTGGAATCTATGTTCTAAATTACGTACTCCGAATGTTTGAATGTTACTATTGTTTTGACCTCGTGGTCCTATCCCCTAATTGATTTACATGTATACGTATATGTATGGAATTTGAGATTTAAGAACGTTGTGAGCATAAATTATGAACTCCCTCTCGTGTATTAAATTAAAGATTATGGTTTTGTGATTTGAAAGATGTTTTCTCAATATTATAGCATTTGAACATGATTTGAAATTGTTGAGAGGGTGTTTCTTGATATGAATGTGTTATTGTGTTTAAGAGAAAGAATTGCATGTGAATTGGGAACTTTGACATGACCACCTTGTACTGTACTACTGAAATGCTTGACAAAGATGAGTTCCTTGCATGTGTTTACATGAGGTTTGAGAAAGAATTTCTTTGAATTGAATTATTGAAATGGTGGTTCCAAAACTTGTGTTTTGAAAATAAAGATTTACGATAGACTAATAATGGCTCAGAGATGTGACTTGCAAGTCAATGGTATGACGATACCATATGTATTCATGCTATAACAGAGTATGTTTTCAGAGCATGTTTTTTAGAGCATGTTTTCTGAGACTGTATGTTTTGATAGAGTTTTAAAAAGGGGCTTAAAGAGGATTAGGTGGTTACCCGAAGAAGGCAAGAGTTCAATCAACTCTTATCCTAAAATCTTATTTATCGATACGGGTAGATTATTATTGTACACTGGCGATGGCCATATGGCGTAGTAGATTCAGAGACTCTGACCCTTGCGGTACACTTAGGTTGGGGGCGTCTTTGCCGAGTTAATGGAAGTTTGCATATAGCTCATGGAATTTTTCAGGGTTGTAGGGTATACCACCTAGCGCAGAAGTAACACAAATTTCTCAAAGTTGAGATGATTTTTACAGAGTCTTTAAAATGCCCATATGAATTCTTACTATATGGTATACTTATGAACTGTTTTAAATTGCTCTCATATATGTTGAATAATAAATAATTATTTTGGATATGCTCTGCATACCAGTATATCTGTATTGACCCCCTATCTCTCAGGTTCTGAGACTCGGTCTAGGGGTCCGGATAAGTAGTAGATAATTCAGACAACTGATTAGATTGTGCAGTGGTGAGCCATCTCTATTTCAGAAGGCCTGTCTTTTTAGATTATGTCACTTATTTCAATTTTGGTTTACTGGGGGCCTTGTCCCAGTTTCATACATTTGTCAGATTTTCATGTAGTAGAGATTTCGTAGACTGAGTCAGATGTTCTTTAGATGTAGTTGATTTACAGTTTCCATACTTATGTTGAATTCAGAATTGACTATGTTTTCGTAGCAGATTATGTTTCTGCATCTTCTTTTATTATATGAATGTTGTGCATGATTACCAAATAGAGAAGGGTATTTTGAGCCTTTATGGTTTGGGATATCCGTCACAGCTAGGCCCTCGTTCGGGTCTTGACACTAAGGTCTTGATCGTTTCTTTGAATCTTCTTTAGTTCACTCTTCGGATCATGTCTTCTCAATGATCTAAAGTTCGTGAAACTTATCTGTCATACTCGAGGACAACATGGATGGATCTAGTCTAACTCATGGGGCACAAACCTTGTCAAGGGTCATAGCTTCTAGTATTCCTCGTGAAGTCCCAACGATCTTCACTGACCCTATTTTAAAAGGTGATACTTATCCTCTATTACCTCAAGGAGAGGTTACTAATGCTGAGTTTTGTCACTCTATTAATTTATTAACCCAAATGGTGACAACTCTGTCATGCCAGTCTTGTCCTATTGGCACGGGGAGGAATGAGGTAAGGTTGGAAAATGGGCAAGGTAAGGAGTCATGATTTCCTGAATAAATGGAAGTGTCCCATATGGGTTGCTATTTGGGAAAATAGGATATAGGTTACTACTTCTCTAACTCTTGCACTAAGGGGTACTACTTTGGGTTTCGGTATTGGTCGACATCATCTCAATGTTTTTATTATCCCTCAGGAGTTCGAGGAATCTTCTGATACCAACACAGGTATGTCAAGAAATCCTTTTCTTAGGGTGTGTATTGGTTTAATTGGTTTGGGGTCCTCTATCTTTTATGGCCTCACTTATGATTGTGTATTCTAGATGTGGTCCTAAGATTATTCTGGACTCTTTTCTTCTCCTATTTCTACCCTAGTAGATAACTATTTGGTTACCAATAGAGTCTATCAGGGTATGTGGTACTTGTTGGTAGTAAAGGTGTCTTAGTGGATTTATATGACTCAAATGTGGTAGATTTTAATGTTATTTGGGGGAATGGATTGGTTACACTTGTGCTATCTATTATTAGATTATTGAATCTGTAAAGCTTGTCTTTAGACTTTATGGTGAGATGGTTGTGGAGTGGGATAATGGTTTCGTTTCCTATATATTAAGGGAAACAATTATATCATATCTTAGAACTCGGAGATTGGTTTTAAAAGTGACGTCTTTATTATTTGGCCCTGGTTAAAGATTCTAACTCAGAAGGTTTTTCTTTGTATTTGGTTTTGGTGGTGAATGAATTTCCTGGGGTCCTTTCTAATGACCCTCATAGTGTCTTTCTAATGGGGAGGTTGGTTTAGGATTGGTCTTGTTTCAAACACTTATACAAATCTCTATTCTTTCTTTATAGAATGGTTCTAGTGGTGTTAGAGAGCTTAAGGGGAAATTAAGGGATCTTTTAGATAGAGGTTCCATCTATTCTTGTGTTTCTCTGTGGGGTTCTTTCATGTTTTCATGCATAAGGATATGGTTTTTCTGGGAGTAAATAGGTAGTCGGAGGGTGAATAAGAAATTTAGGATGTCCTTCTAGCGAGGCCATTTTATATGGGGTGCTTTGATAGTAGTACATGGTGGTTGGTAGATCCTAGGCTTGAATCTAGATACTTGATGTTGGTAAAAGAAGTATCTTATTTTGTGGATAGCAATACAACAATTGTTGAGTTAAATTGGTAGGGTAGATGAGGTTGTTGACTTAAGAAATACACCAGCGGGAAAGTTGTGGCTTATAGGTTGGGGATTCAAGTTGAATAGATAGATATGGATTGGGGGTCTAATCATTAGATAGGTTGGATCATAGAGCTTGTACGTGTCTTTGTCCCTATACTTGTGCTTTATTGTTGGCATGAAATTAATTATTAAATTCATGGTTTTGAAAATGGGTTTTGGCACAATGGAGGGATTTAACATGATTACTAATTTGAATTGATTTTCTATGGATTATGATACATTATTCATGTTTTATAAATGTTTAGAAACATTGTGGGATGCAAGGGAATGGTAAATAGATTTCAGGTTACTATGAATTTCCCAATTACTTGGTTCTGATCTTGGAAATTTTTTGCCCTCAAAACTGATTGTGAAATTGCCATCGAATATACTTTTGTCATATGGCTTAACTATTCTTAAGTCCTTGCATTGCATAAATAGTTAACAGAACATGAATTGGTTTTGGTGGGATTCAAATGATTTTTTGATAAGCCATGGTGGCCATGGTTAGATTTTAAATGGTTTTGATTTAAATTGGAAACCTTGGTGTCAATTTGGTCTAATGATTTTTGCATATTTGTGTTGGGCTCTAGGTAGCATTGGGATAAATAAGGTTTTGGGTATGAGAGAACCAAGTGTCTCTAATGTATGCCTTTGGTGACAACCATTAAGGTGGAGTGTTGTGCTTGGAGATGTAATGGGATGAAGGTTGATGATTAATATTAAACTTTTCTTTTAGTGGTAAGTTTAAATAGAAGGTCGGGTCGCATATTTTAGTGACACTCTTCTATCTCGATTAAGAGAGTACTCTACTAGTGTTATATGTATTATTATGGCACTTATGCTTAAGGTTTACATCTTGTACTTGCCTTATCCCCTGGACATGAGTCTTGACCTTGTATTAAGTCACTTACGCTTTAGGTGGCTATGTTTCTTTTGGTGTCCAGTCTAAGGACTTCTTTCATGGTATGGTTTGGTCGGGATGATCTTCCATTATGGTCTAGGTAGTTGTTGTAAAGTACTTCGTGCCTATGGTTTCGTGTCTTGTTTTGGGGGTCTCTGTCTTGCCTTGGGAGGCAAGGATAATTCTTGTACTTTGGGTTCTAATATTATTCTTCTTGTGCTAGAATGGTAAGTGGCTTGGGGAAGGATGGTGATGTTTTAAAACAAGGGATGTAGAAGTCCCTAAGTGTAGGAGAGTCACGTGTGACTACTAAGGCTAAGGTTTTTGAAGTTGAGGTAAGGTTGTTGTTATAATGGTGATGAAAACGGAGTAGTGTTTCGGGATAGAGGTAAGGAGTAGAACCTAGTGACATAAGTTAAGATAGAGGTAAGGAGTAGAACCTGGTGACATAAGTTAACTCATTTTTAGCTTGGCTAGGCTTAAACATGGAAGTGGGGTGTATAGTTAGACTCAAGCTCCCGTATTGATGTGTCTTGTTAAACTAAGTTGAATTGGATTTGCTCTTTACCATAAGTTCCTTTCATTTGGTATTCTATGTGTTAGGGTAAGGTGTGGATGGTCCTTGGTTGGTTGGTTCCTTTTGTGTGGCATTGGTTTCTCAGATTCCTTGTTCCTTAAGGGGGTCCCAATGAGGATCTTGGATTGGTAAGTTTGCCGATTGCGAGTGAAAGGTATGACTTTGGTAAAGGTTCTATGGTGGAACTAAAGGTTCGAGAAAGTCATTTGGGAAGCGAAGATGGATATGGAGTCCAAGGATCTGCGTTGGTTTATCATTCTTAAAACTCGTGCGTAGGGTATGTGTTCTTTATCATAACATGGTTTCTAACTTGGTTAAGGGAGAGAAATGGTTCCTCTTGCATCTTTGTTTTCTAATTTAGTTAGAGGTCGAAATGAAAGTATTGGGGTATAAATCTTGCTAGGGATATGTGATGATCTTCTCATCTTGGTTTGTGTTTTTGTCCTCTATTTTAGTTGGAGGAAAGTTTGATGTGTGTTGAGGTGTTATCTCATGCTTGTCCTTACCCTTACCCATTATTCGAGGATGAATGATTCTAGTGGGAGAGAATGAAGTACCCCAAGTCTTGGACCCTAGCAAAAATTCTCAAGTTTTGGACCTTTTTGACTTGGTACGACTCAAGGGTACTAATAGTACACTTGAATACAACTTGTGGTGTGTCTTAATGGTTCAATCGTACCCTAGTAAGCATGGTTGTCTTAGCTACTGCCCAAGATACGACTCACTAGGGTACGAGTCGTATAGGAGCATACGAGTGGTATAGAGCAAGTTGTATGGGGCATAATTGTCTTGGTCTTATAAAGTCTGCCCTAGGTACGATTGGTGGGTATGATTGGGGGTGTCACTTATACCTTTAGGTATGAGTTAGGATTGTGGAGTCATATAGAAACCAGTAGGTAAGGTCATAGCAAGGTTTGGGTATGAGTTTGGGTACCACTCATACCCTAGGGTACGGGTGTTAAGGGGATGCCGTACCCCTAGACATGACTTGTTTTAATTTTTAAGATAAGGGTAGTTTGGACATTTTATACTCCTAAACACTTATGTCCTTACGTTATATAACCTTTGGTAGCCTTCCATAACACTTGTAAAAAGATTAAAACACCTTAAATACTCTCTTAAACTCACTCTTGAAAGATTGGAGGCTAGGGTTTCTCAAGAGTTCTTCATAGGGCTCAAAGGTTAGGATTTCGTCAGTGAATCTTTATGTACAAGGCATGTACTCCTTCCCTCATTGTTAGTTTCAAATAAAGGCATGTGTATTGTGTTTTAAACATTGTTTTATGGATCATGAATGGTGGTTTATGAAATATATGTTGAGCGTCATGATGCATATGGTTTGGTATTAGTTTAAATCATGTTTTTACATGTTTTTGGTAATGGTTTGAATATGTGGTTATTAGTTGGTTATGGTTTAACAAATGGGTCTTGAGTGACCCTAATTATGGTGGTTTATGCATTGGTTTTGGTCTTGGTAAAGGTACGCCCTCAACATGTTTGATAAAATGCCGCAAGAATGTTTTGACTCTATTGTTGAATTTTCATTTGAATTCATACATGGTTTGGTTTGGTAATGGAACCTTTAATGGATTTGGATGGTTATTCATGGTTTAAATTACATAAATGCTTTAAATGTTTAGCATGGTCTAAAATGGCTTGGAATGATTTAAAGGGTTAAGGTTTTGGTGGTCATGGATGGTTTATTTTGAAAATTTTGGGGGATACATGGGGATCCCTCAAGTGAATGTATTAATGAAATTGGTTTAAATGGTTTAGAAAGGTAAATGTGTAAATGGTTATGCTTGTGGGTAACATGGAAGTCCCCCGACTTGTTTAATATAGTAAATGAAAGGGCACTTGAAAGTCCCCTTAAACCTATATATGGTTGGCTATGATAATACTTGCAACTAAGGATTGGTATGACTATACCAATATTAATGGCCCTGGTTAATAAATGGATAATGGTTTGGTTATTCAAAAAATGGTTTTAATTGGGCAATAATGGAGGGATGTGTAGCAAATTCATAGAAGGTGGAGGTCCTGGGGGGACCAAAATTGGAAACTCATATTTGCCGATACGAGGTATGGTCTTGGTGACCATGTGCATGATATCACACTTTACTTGGGGGATGTGCTAGTCATCCCAAGGATACTTCCCTGGTCGTGCGGCTACACACACTGGGGCCCTTTCAGCAGGGGTAGATGAACCCATATAGCCCGTGGGTGGTTTAGGACAACAAAGCAACACAACCCAGGTAAAGGTTTTAGATGAATACTAAACCCGATTCCCTTTCCTGACATGGTTATATATATATATGGTTGTATGCATTATGGATAGTTTTACTTATCTTTGTAAATGGAATTATCTTATCCTTATCCTGAGTGCATGCTATTGTTGACCCACTAACTTATCTTCGGGCGGCTGTATACCCAGGCTATGCAGAAATTGGCCATTTTATTCCTCTTTCTTAGTGATTGAATTTTGGTACAGTCTACGTTGGATTAAAGTGGTGAGCTTTCATAGTTCGGAAGGCATCTATTTTATGTCATGGTTTACTTTACATATTTTTTGTCCTTCATAGACTTTGTTTTTTGGCTAAGGTCAAGGCAGGTCTTAACTAGGTACTCTTTGGTTAGTCTAAAGTCTTTGTATAGACAACTGTGTACTTGGGTATGGTATGGGTTTTTATGTCATATGTATACGTATATTGGATCATTATCTTGGTTTTGAGTTATGGTTTCCACATTGGTTGGGTTGGAAATTGGGTGGTTAATATGGTTTGGTTCATCTTGATTTTAAATCTATCTGAAAGTCTCCACATAGCTGGATACGCCATCTTTTTATATGTTTTGACTTCAGTCGACTCAAGGTATGCATTTGGTGGTTGGGTTGGGTAACGGCGATGGTTCTCAGTCCTGGTTGGGCTTGGGATTTCCCATTATGACAAGGCCCTGGCTCGGATCATGATAAGTTGGTATCAGAGCTTTAGGTTTCGGTGTCATGGGGTATCCACAAAGTCGTGTCGAGTTGAGTCTTACTTATGGTTATGTCGTGCACCATACTTATAATCAGGAGGCTACGAGGCATTTAGAAATGTTTCTCTTTCTTTGTTATTCTACTTTCGGGCTATAGAGTCTAAATGGCGGGATGTGTAGCAAAGCCGTGAAGGTGGAGGTCCTAGGGGGACAAAAATTAGAAAATCATATTTGCCAATATGAGGTATGGTCTTGGTGACAGTGTGCATGATGTCACACTTTACTTAGGGGATGTACTAGTCATCCCAAGGATACTTTCTGGTCGTTCGACTACACACTCTGGGGCCTTTTCAGTAGGGGGAGCTGAACCCATATTTCTCATGGGTGGTTTAGGACGGCAAAGCTACATAGCCCAAGTAAAGGTTTTAAATTCATTATAAACTCGATTCCCTTTCCTGGCATGGTTATATATATATATGCTTTATGGATGGTTTTACTTATCTTTGTAAATGGCACAATCTGGTCCTTATCCTTAGTGTATGCTAGTGTTCACCCACTTACCCATCTTCAGGTGGCTATATACCCACGTTATGCAGGAATCATCCATTCTATTCCTCTTGCTTAGTGATCGAATTCGGGTACAGTCGATGTTGGATTAAATTGGTGAGCTTCCATAGTTCGTAAGGCATCTATTTCATGTCATGGTTTACTTTACATATTTCTTGTCCTTCATAGACTTTTGTTTTTGGCTAAGGTCGGGGGCATATCCCGACTAGGTACTCTTTGGTTGGTCTAGAGGCTTTGTATGGAAAACTGTGGACTTGGGTATGGTATAGGTTATTTATGTCATATATATACATATATTGGATCATTATCTTGGTTTTAAATTATGGTTTCCACATTGGTTTGGTTTGATATTGGATGGTTGACTTGGATGGGTTGGTCTCGATTTTAGACTGATCCCAAAGTGTCTACATGGTTAGATACACTATCTTGTTATATGTTTGGATTTCAACCAACTCAAGGTATGCGTTTGGTGGTTGGGTTGGGTAATGGGGGCAGTTCCCGATCCTGGTTGGGCTTGGGATTGCCAATTATGATAAGGCCCTGATTTGGGTCGCGTCATCCTGGGTTTCTCTCCATTGATTGTCCAAATACTTTACTTTATTGCATTAATTACTTTAATTTCCTATTGAAAATCCACAAAATCTATTGGTTACGATTGCACCAATTTCATCTCAATAGTGAACTAGAATTTGATAGTTGTTAACACAATTCCCGGTGGGATTGATATCAACTTTTTATAAGGCAACTATATTACTTGATGATACCATGTACACTTGCGTGTGCGCTTGGCCGTAACAAGTTTTTGACGCCGTTGCCGGGGACTTGTAAATTGGTAACTATTTACTTTTGGTTTTACTTTTTAGATTTATTTGGTGATTTACACTTAGTCTTGGTATTAAATTTGCAGGAAACAGGTTTGCAGATTAGTAAACTGGAAAGGGATAGGGAACTGGTTTAACCAAGCCCCGAACCTGAGAAATGCACCAATTAAGGAGAGAAGAAGTCCTTCTCTACTGCATCCCGCATATTCAGAGGAACAAAACAATCTTGCTCTCTTGGCTGAAGATCCACCAGCCCATAGGACAGTTCGCAAAGTGGCAATCCCACTTCGGATGAATTTGTCCTCCCCTTTTCAAAAATTGGTTAGTGTAGGTAACTTTGAGCTGAAATAGAACATAGTGCAACTTTTGATCAGCAGTAGACAGTTTATGGGGCTTTTACATGAAGATCCGTAAGTCCACCTGCGGAATTTCTTGGAGATCAGTGACACATTCATCCCTACGGGTGTGTCAACTGACTATGTTAGGCTGGCAATTTTTCCTTTTTCACTGTTGGGGGAAGCGAATAAGTGGTTGAACATTGAGCTAACAATTTCAATCACAACCTGGGATAACTTAGCCTAGAAATTTCTCATCTGATTCTTTCCATCTGGCAAGACTGTGAGACTGCGCAGTGAGATTGTGAGCTTTAAATAGAAGCCATATGAGAACTTATATCATACATGGGAGAGGTTCAAAGCTCTTTTTTGGTACTGTCTACATAATCAGTAGTCTAATGAGGTACTAGCTCACACTTTTGTTGAGGCACTTGATCATTACACAAATTTTGCTAGATTCAGCTGCAGGTGGTCAAGTGTTGGAATTGACATATGATGAGCTATACACCTTGTTAAACTAGATTACACAAGGGAATCCTGAGTGGCATGGTGACTCAAGAAGTGCTCCAAAGAAAGTTGCAGGTGTGTTGGAGATGGACCAATTTACTACTATATCAGCTCAGATTGCAGCACTATAGAATCAGTTAAGTACCAAACACAACAATATAAAATTTAGGGTTACACAGCCTCTAATAACAGCTAATGCAATTCATCAGACAAATACTTGGTGTGAGATTTGTGGCAACAGTGGTCATTATGCAGCTATGTGTGGTTCAAATTCTGAGTCAGTAATATTTATGGGCAATGCTCAAAGGACGAATTATGGGAATGCCTACAATTAAAAGTGCCAGACTCAGTCACCAATTCCATCATGGAACAAACAACAGAAGCAGTTTTAGCAGTAGTTTCAACAGCAGCAGGTTCAAGGAAATCAGACCATGACTCAAACTAGCAATATGGAAGATATGCTGAAACAAATTCTAGCTTATTAAGCACAGTTGGCAACAAAGATGAAGAGCCAACAGATGGCTACAAAGAACTTGAAGATGTAGGTTGGGAAAATGCAGCAGGCATAAAATACCAGGCCTCAAGATGGTCTGCTAAGTGATATATAGATAAATCCTAAACAAGTAATGGTAATCACTTTGAGGAGTGGTAAAGAGCTCAATGAAGTACCTCCAAAGAGAACTAAGGAGGTAGATGTGGAGTTGGTTCCTCAACAGGTAGATGACAACGAGGCTAAAAATTTAAGAAAGTTTGAGTACTCAAAAAGCAAAGTTGTTAAGATGAAAGAGAGACCACTACCACCTTTGCCATATAGTATTAGAAAAGTGAAAGAAGATGCAGCTTCAAGAAGTTCTTTAACATGTTTAGAGGGCTTCACATTAACCTCCCTCTTTTAGATATTTTACAGGGAATAACCAAGTATGCTAAGTACTTAAAGGACGTGGTAACTAACAAAGTTAAGCTGCAGGATGTTGAGACAGTAGCATTCACTGAGGAGTGTAGTTCTATGATGATGCAGACAATGCCTAAAAAGCTCAAATATCCTGGGAGTTTCATGCTCCCTATTCAAATTAGAAACAGTGAGGTAGTCTATGCACTCAGTGATTTAAGGAAAAGCATCAAATTTGATGCCCCTCCACTTTTTCAAAACTTTGGGGTTGGGAAAGCCGAGACTGAGCTCTGTGATACTCCAATTGGTAAGTTTATTATTCATGCTGATTTTATTATTTTAGATTTTAAGGTAGATAAAATAGTGTCAGTCATCTTGGGACGTCCATTCTAATGGGAGGAGCATTGATAGATATAAGAGAGGTCACTCTCACAATGAGGCTGAATGATGAAGAGACGATTTTTAAAAAGTACAAACCACTAAACACACTATCCCACTACAAAGATTTGTGCATGATTACAGTGATTAAAGGGGATAAGTATGGGGTGGTGGAGTTTAGTCCACCAAAGACCTATTCAGACTTTCTTATTGAGCTGTCCAATAGACAACCACCCTAAATCAAATTGATAAATATTGATGAGCTTGAAAAGGATATTGTTGAGAGAGCTATTGATCTTGAGAGTTCACACTCAAGAGGCAAGAAACGAATATGAAGATGGCCTCCAAGTAAGAGGAAGAGAATGAAGGAAAATAAATAAGTCAATGATTGGGTTGTGCCACAACACTAAATCAGGCGTTGCTTGGGAGACAACCCAAGTTAAGGTATGTTTTATTTATAGTATTTTAGTTTTTGCTTCACTAGTTTTTGGTTTTGTTGAGTCACAGGTTCATGGGAAGTCTGAGTACCAGAAAACCTGAGATAAGGAGCATAGCGAAGACTAAGTATGGGGTCTCTGGACCCTCTTAATGCACGAAGATGGTACTAGCTAGGCCTAGAGTCCTCAAAGAGTATTTCTATCCCTAGTTTTAAGTATATTTTGGGGACAAATTTGATTTTTAAGTTTGGGGTAGGGAAATTTCTATTTTTAGGAGTAATTTTAAAAGTTTTTATCTTAGGTAAGCGAGATATTCTTGTTGGTGCTATGTGTGATTACATGATGCAAGTGTTTTGGTTGTTAAATTGTATTGATTATATGATTTACTACTTTTGAGACTCCTAGGCTCATGATTATGACTCTTGTACTCATTGGCTTAGTGGTTGAATTCATGTGATTATTTGGTTGAGAGTCTATGATGATCCTACTTGAGTTAAGCATGTGCCATACGTGTGTAAGCTTATTGTGTATTCCTTATTGCATTTGATGCTAGAACTTGCTTGGTGTGTGTGCAAATAAAAATAAAAAGTATGGGTTTAGGAGTTGATATAGGCATTTATTTGATAGACTTGTTTCATACCATCTTTTACCTACCTTTGTGCATAATCCTAGTTAACCCCATTAATACTTTAGATTATTTTCTTTGGTAGCCTCATATGTAGCCTAGTACCCTTCTTTGATAGACCTTAATTTGATCCAAACTCCTAGGCACTTTAGTGTAAGATTAATTAAGTTAAGGAGTTTGAATTCAAGAGGGAGAAAGGTGAAAGTGAAGCCCCAAAGTAACAGTTATTGGTGTGTATAATTGATGTGTTGTGGTTGGAAGTTAGAGAAATTTGTGCTTAAAAAATCCCATTTTTAGCCTAGTTGTGTTAAAAGGAACTTGTTTTAGCCCTGGTCCTCTTGGGACATTGTGCACCTCAACAGAGGTAAATTGCTTAAGTTAAGGGTGGCTATCATAGGGGTACGTAACATAAAGTGGGTATGAAGAAGGGTAAAATTGAATCATTAATGAATAGAAAATACTCCCACCATAGTGTATGTGAATAAGTTTAATGAGATGGGGCAAAACAAAAGATAAGGGTAGATAAAAGTGGTGGAAATTGGTTGTTAAATGTAAGTTGATTGTATATTGTGATGTATTAAAGCGCTTAGGGAAGATAGTCATTTTTACTGGCCAGAATAGTTCCTACCCATCCCTTAGCTTACATTAAAACCCATAAGGACCTATTTGATCGTAAGCCTTAACATTCTAATATTAGTAGAGTACTACACTAAGGGCAAGCTTATGGTTCATCTTGTGTAACTTGTGAATTCTTTGTAAGAGTGAGCGTAATTTGATTTTTGTAGCCATTCTGTACAAATTGCATTTATGTGAGTGATTATGGGTAACTCTTTTGTTGTGAAGGCACATGTTTGATGCTAGTGGGTGATTTGTATGATGTCTTTTAATGGGAAATATGTATGATTTTTCTAACTAAGTGAGTCAATTCTTCAGTGAAGGATGTTTTGGAGTAGTATTCTTGAACTTCAATTGTGTTTGTAACATGCTTAGTGTAGGAACTTACATTCTGTGTAGTCATTGTAGTACTAGCTTAAGTTTCTTGATTGTAGTAGAAGTGTTGAGCCACCTCAGCTTATTACGCTTAGAGTAAAGAGTTGTTCGAGGACGAACAAGGCTTTAAGTGTGGGGTGGTGATCTGAGGTGGAATTATGTACCTCAGTGTTGTTATCTGGGCTTATTTAGCCTTGTTTTGAGGACAACTTGTGCTCTTAACATATTAATTATGATATAATTTAGCATCTAAGTGTTTAAGTACGTGATTTCAATGTTTAAGGTGTTTTCCAAACAATTTTGTACTTAAATTGGTCACTAGAGTGAAAACGAGAAAACTAGTGTTACTAGCTTGAGCTAGGTGTTTGTCTAGTTGATCTCGATGGATTCTAATGTGTGTAATGAGTTACTAAGGTTCTTATTGTGTAATTATATGTGTAAGATCTTGTTTATAATGTTTAAAGTTCAATTGAATCAAGACAAGAGTCAAAACACTAAGTTAAAGATTAAATGGGCGAACTAGTTCTTAACTTAAGTTTCTAGTTCACCATTATGGATTGTGTGTTGTTTTGAGATCTAATCCGTGGTATTTGATTCTATAGCATGCTTGGTGAGTTGATTTTGATGATATATGGATGATATACAATCTTGAAATCAAGTGAAACAACACCACAAGGCTTTGTATGGAAAGACAAGTGAACAAGACGAGTTTACAGTCGAATTAGAATTTCCAATGTGTCCTCGCGATAGGCCCATGGCGCGACCCCCATTCCAAGGGAATGACCTCCGTTGCACGACCACCTTACCTAGGTACATTCAAACATGGTGTGATCCCCATTCCCAGGTAATGGAAAGGGCGGCATGCACCTTATTCCTAACACGACCAAAATCATCCTCATATAAATAGGACACTTGAACACGTTGTTAAACACCTTGGACGTCTTTGAGGCTTTGAGAGGGGATGAGAAATACTTAAATTAGGGTTTTTATATATTTACTTTAGTTTATAATGGATTTTATCATGTATTCATCCATATTGATTACGGTTATGTCCATTAGTTGCTAAACGCACCCTTTCTGGGGTTAAGTCCAAGAACATGATTACTATTGCTTTGAATTGATTTGGTTTTGATTTCTTATCATATTTTATTATTTATTTATCCTTGTTATAACTATTTTAAGGATTTGTGTCTCTTAAAATACATCCATTATCGTCTTTGTGAGCCCGATAAGGGGAATAAGAGGATAGAAAATGAGGATAAGTAGAGTAAGGTTCTTATTCTTTTATAAAATAAGGAGTTAGAATTAGCATCTAGGATAGGGATATACTTAGAATCCTTGTTTGGTTCACTTTTAGGATGATATCTTAATGCGTCTAAATGGATTATTACATCCCCACTCAACAATGGAGTTGTAATGTCCAGTTAGCTAGAAGATTAGAGGTCGGAGACTATAATCATACGATAAACCCTGTGAATCAACAACCATGATAAGTAATATAACCAATGAATTTCAATAGCTTAGTATGATTATTCGTAGAGCCTTAACCCTGGGTTTCTCTCCATTGATTGTCCAAATACTTTACTTTATTGTATTGTTTACTTTAATTTCGTATTTACAACCCACAAACTCTGTTGGTTACGATTACACCAATTTTATCTCAATAGTGAACTAAAATTAGATAGTTGTTAACACAAGTACCTATAGGATCGATATTCGGCATTTTATAAGTCTACTGTATTACTTGGTAAGACAACGTACACTTGCGTGTGCGCTTGGGTGCAACACCTATAGCCGTTATGGAAAGTCCCTAAATACCCAAAATACATGTAAATATAAAAAATAACCCAGGGGACAATACCCGTACATATGTCCCCTCACCATCAACACCTCACACGCACTAAGTGTGGTATCAAAAGTTTAACCAAACACTACCTTGTACTGAAGTTTATTCAACCTCTCATTTTTAAACATTATGGACTTAATCTAATCAAGGAATATTGAACTTAGCTCCACACTGGACACCAAACCACCTCTTTCAAAAATGTCAAACAGTATAAACTTAGATGTTAGAGTCTAAATTTCTCTAGTCAAGGGTTATGTTGACACCTTCAAGCAAGCTAGACAACCCATACTTACAACCTTTCGACTCAATGCGTCTTACACCATATTGGACTTACTTGGATGGTATTGGATGGTCCCATCATAACTCTTCAGCATTTCCATCTACTTTCTTTGACTCAAGTTCATATCTTTTTAAGTGAAGCATGTTGCAAACTACAATGACACGTAAACACTTCATTGATATGCTATAGAAAATAGCACTTCGACGCTTAAAACGACGATAAGATGCAATTTTCTAAGGTTATTTTGTTAGATATGTTGCTTTTTGGGTATGTTTTGCAGGAAATCATATTTTATATGATAACAACATCTGAAATCCATGGGTCCACGTATTCCCTTGGAATTCGAACCCAACCTTTATTGGGTTACTATATTTTGATAGTGACCATATCATCATCTGGTAGGAGGTGTTGTTTGGACATCATTATAATTTTGGTATCGTTGCTTGGGAGTATGGTGTTATTTATGAACTAAGGTTGTTTCAATCTTATGGTCCTTTTTTTGTTCCTAGTTGGGTATACGATGGTGTATGCCTAGCACATGAAGTAGAGAAAATCCCTTGCTCCCACTAAATCTGAATCCAAAGAGGATCCTACAAACACCTAGTAGGATATCTGAGTAGAAAAGAGATGAACTTCCTGAAGGGGTTCGTGATGTTGTACCTCCCCCTTCTCCTGAAGGAGTTCAGGAAATTGTTGATTGATAGACTAGTGAGCTTTTAGATCAGGCTGAAAATGAGAGTAGGGTATTAGAGGAAGCTCAATGCACAACTTTAGAGGCAGAGTTAGGTGAGAAGAGACAAGTAGCAGATCGTCGACCAATACTCGGTGGAAACCAGGATAGAAAAAGAGGAGGCCGACCTTAAGTGATCCGAACATATCAGTAAGTTCAGTCGTATGAAGATGATGAAGAAAATCTGGGATGCGTTAAGTTGGTAGAGATTGGAGCTATCATTCCTCCTGTTTTTCCCCCTGATGTCAAGTTCAACATTTTTGGTGCTATGATTCAGCTCTTATACTTGAAGGGATTATTTGCAGGGTTTCCCACAGACGATGCAAACATGCATATGGAAAATTTTATTTGTATCTGCTCTTCATATACCATGCCTGGGGTAGATTAAGAGGCATTCATACTGAGGTTATTTCCCTTTTTGCTTACTGGAGAGGCATCTTTATGGCTAGGGGAACTTCCAAGAGGGTATATCATTACCTGGAGTGAATTACATAGACAATTCTTGAATAATTTTTTTCCTTCATCTATAGTATTGCAGTTCAAGGACGAGATTTATAACTTTAAGCATCTACAATCAAATCTATGTATGAATCATGGCTCAGGTTCAAGAAGAAGCATAACATGATGCCCAACTATCGGATTTCAGGGAAAAGTTTGTTGGATATCTTTTATAGAGCCCTGACTATCAGTTCCATAGCAATGGAAGACACTAACTTTGAAGGAGCCTTAATGAGATTACAATGGGAGATGGCTTAAAGTATTATGGATCAAATCTCATTAACTAATTGTGGGTGGCAAACTCGGGAGGTTGAGAGACGATCTAACAATTTTACATTAGAGCTTAAGGCGAGCAGAGAGTAGCTAAGCATGTTATAGCTTAGGAGATTTCACTATTAAGGATAGACACCAGTAAGTTGCCAAGAAATTTGCAACTATGAATTCTACAAAGGTTAATGAGGAGAGGTACAGAGTGTAGCTTCTAAGGTGCATGAGTTTGAGTTAGAGGAGGGTGCAAAGTATGTGGATCATTAGTTGGTGTGTTTCTGAGCCCAAGGTCAAGGAAATTAAGGTCGAAACTATGATGATAGAATAAATACATTCCACCTGGCAAACAAGATGTGGAATCAAGAATATAAAAGATATTGGTTAACATGATGAAGGGTCAAGAGAGTCAAGAAGCTTTTCTTAAAGAACTCAAGGCTGATGTTTCAGGATTGGCCCAGAAGGTTGAGTCACATGCAACTGCTATAAAGCAGTTGGAGCAACAATACAGGAAAATCTCTATTACTTTAGCAGAGAGAAAGTTATGAACACTTCATAGAGATAATATGTTGAATCTAATAACATAAGTTCATTATTTGGCTATTAACACAATGAGTGATTCCCCACATGATGATCAATTTTTGCCTACTACTAATGAGCAAAAGAAGGAAAATATTATTGTAGATGAGCCACCTCAAGATGAATTTGAGAAGATGACTTATATGATGATAATTTTGGGAGTGATGATGATAATGAGTGGGTAGCAGGAGAGCTCTAAGATATAGTGCAGTAGTTTAGCGTAGATTTTCATGCACATTTAGTATAAAAGAAGGGAGACCCAGGTGCAGTCAACATCCCATGTTCTATTGGGCCTTATGAGATTAATCAGGCTCTATGTGATACGGGAGAAGGAATTAATATAATGCCATTGGTGATATACAAAGTATTGGGGTTAAGCAATCACAAACCTACATCAACAAGGTTGTTGATGGAAAATTCATTTGTGAACGATCCAGTGGTATTGTGTGAAATATTGAAGTGAAGGTAGAATTATCCACGTATCCAACAATTTTTATGATTTTAGATTGTGAAGTGGATGCTCATTCTCTGATTATCTTGGGTAGACCCTTTTTGTCCACTGGCTGGGTATTGATTGATATGGACCTAGAGGATATCACTTTCAAATAGAATGATAAGCAAATAGTGTTGAACATATGCATGACAGTTTATTAGCCTGGTAATATGAGAGTGGTGGCAGTGATTAATGCAGTAAAGGATGATGTGGTTGCAGTAGAGGTGCCTATTAAGGAGAGATTAGGGGTAGAAATATTAGCAATAGTGATCATAAACTTTAAGAGTGATGGGGTAAATGAGTATGATGAGTTGGTTCAGGAACTACATGGCATAGGTGCTTACAAATATGCCCCTAAGAAGTTGGACCTTGACGTAAATAATAGAATCATACCTCCTGTAAGCCATTGATAGAAGAACCACCGGTATTGGAATTGAAGGCCCTCCCACCTTATTTGTGGTTTGTGTTCTTGGAGGCCAACAAGACCTTACTAATAATTATTGCAATAGATTTAGTAGGAGCATAGGTGGAAGAATTGATACTAGTGTTAAAAAAGTTCGAGAGAGCTATTAGATGGACCATTACAGACATTGTAGGGATTCCACCAGGTATATGCACACATAAGATACAACTTGAGCCGAGCATCATTCCCAGTATTGAGCATCAGATACTAATGAATCCTTCTCTACAGGAGGTAGTAAAAAAGGGAAATAATTAAGTGGTTAGATTTGAAGGTGGTTTTTCCCATGGCAGACAACATGTGGGTGAGCCTGATTTAATATATACCAAAGAAAAGAGGAATCATAGTGGTCCCAAATGAGAAGAATGAATTGGTACCAATGAGGCCAATGACTGTTTGGAGAGTATGCATGGAGTATAAAAAGCTGAACAAATGGACACAAAAATACCACTTCCCTATGTTGTTCATGGATCAGATATTGGATAGATTAATAGGCAAGGGTTGGTACTATTTTATTGATGGGTCTTCGAGTTACAATCAAATCATGATTGCTCCCGAAGACCAAGAAAAGACTACTTTTACTTACCCCTATAGGACCTTTGCATTTAAGCGAATGTCATTTGGGTTATGTAATGCGCCTACCACTCTTTAAAGATATATGATGTCCATATTCTCCAACATAGTGGAAGATACCATTGAAGTATTCATGGATGAATTTTTAGTGGTTAGGGACTCATTTGATGACTGCTTAGCCCATCTAGTCAGTGCACTACAGAGATGTGAAGAATGCAACTTGGTACTTAATTAGGAAAAATGTCATTTCATGGTAAAACAAGGTATTGTGCTAGGGCACAAGATATCCATACATGGTATTAAGGTAAAGAAAGTGAAGATTGAGGTGATTGAGAAGTTGTCGTCGCCCGTGTCAATTAGAGGCATACAGAGTTTTTTGGGTCTTGCAGGATTTTATAGAAGGTTCATCAAGGACTACTCTAAAATTGCAAGTCCTATATGCAAGCTTTTAGAGAAGGGGGTGAAATTTTTGTTTGATGATGATTCTCTCTGTAATACCCCATAATTTTCTTAGTCCAGTTTAGCTCCTAGTGCTTGCATAAGAGGCTAAAAGCCTAGAAATTTAGCTAAGTGTTGGGGACTTAACTTAAGTTTTGGCCTCTTAACTTCGACGATTTTTAAAGTGACTTTCCCGAACCCGAGACATGAGTTTTTGAGTTGATTCATGTTCAGGGGTGTAAGTAGCATGTCCTCGACTAAGTTTTGGATTTTTCGGACGAGGTTTGGACCTTGTTTGGATTTTCCAAAATAGTAGCCCACAACATGGATGCCTTGGCACATCGCAGTGGAGAGAAAATCAGTAATTATCATTTTCTAGTGACTTACCGCTATTGCACCGCGTCGCGGTGAGTATAGCGATAAGGGGATCACCGTGTCGTGGTGAAGCCTTAAAAGGCATTTCAGTTAAGAATTTTAAATTTCAGGGGCAATTTAATCTTTTTCCATGCCCCCAATTCATAAAAGCCAGAAAATTTAACCCTATACCAAGAATGTTTTCCTTATTCCTCACCAATTTTTTCTCCAAGAAAACCCTAGAGTCTCAACTTTAACTTCAAGAAATCCAAGTTTCACCGTTTCTTTTTCAAGATAACCAAGAATTCGAGTTTCCTGATTAAGAATTTCAAGAAGAAGCTTCAAAAACCTTGTTAGAAATTCAAAGTTCAAGCTTCCACATTCAATAAATCAAATAAGGTATGTGGAGTTCATCCCTGGGACCCCATTCACCCATGGAGCCCAAAACCCTTTTCTTTCAATTAAAGAATGAATATGTTATTTCGTATGTTCAAGGAAAGATTGAATTTCATGTTTTCATGGTGTTTTTAATTCAATTCAGCCCATGTGTGATTCCATGCAAGATTTTGAATCCAATATGGCATGAGTTTGAGTTTTCCATGCTTTATTCAAGTGAATTCCATGATATATCCTATATTCATGATTTTTAGCAATATTCCCATATTTTAAATCCATGCTTTCCCCATGTTTGATTTAATTCCCATATAATGTTCAATTACTTTCAAGATGAATCCCCAAGTTATGAATTTTGCCATGTAAGTCTATTGTTCCCTTATGTTTAAGACATTCTTATGTCTAGGCTATGATCTTTACATGTTTTGATGAAACTCCTATATCCTGTTCTAAGTGAATTTCATGTAAATCCCCCAATTCATGATCTTAGTCATGTAATCATGCTATGCTCCAATGTTTAAGACATTCCCATTTTCAAGTTCATGATTCCCAAGTGTGTGATGAAATGCCCTAATGATTGGGTTTTGAATATTGACTACTTATTATGCCCCAAAGCTTTAGTATGTCCTATTGTTATTGTTATCGAATCTTGGGGATTATGAATACCCAAAATTTAGTTATTACCTAGTTTTTAGTATCTACAGAATGATTTTAGTTATACTATGAGCAATATCATTTAGTCAGTAATAAGGTTAGTTGTGAGTGAAATTAAGCTTAGCTCAGTCCAATTTCAGTTCCAGTATCAATTTACACATTAATAATTACTTTAGAATCCGTATGCACTGTTATTTTTAGAATACCATTTCCTAAGCTTATCAGTTATTAGTTATCAGTGTATGCACCAGTTAGTATTTCAGTGTCTTTCAGTTGGGAGTAGGATTTAGCACTGAGTGAACTCAGGGATGGGACTCACCTGCCAGTTGAGGGTGTGACTCTTAGTAGCAATCCCTGCATTCCAGAACTATATAGCCAGCGTACGTTTAATATGTTAATCAGCCAGTTGAGGGTTGACACAGATCTCACCAGAGTACCTGCCAGTAGAGGGTAACTCTTTAGTCCTTTGGGACTTCATTTTAGTGGATCCATACATCTAGTGTTAGTACCCGTGGCACGGTATGACATCCTTCCAATTGGGGTTACAGGTTGTACCTTAATTTGGTCAGATTGGGGCATGTCGGTTAGATGATACCTCCAAAAATTTTAGTCAGTTAATCAGTATAATTTAGTTTCAGGTTTACTTGACCATAGCATACAGTTATCAGTATTTTAGTATCTTAGTTTACAAATTATATCAGAATCATATTTTATGCTTGGTCTTGCATTTTCAGATTTGATAGTTTTCATACATTCATGCTCAGCTATCCCATGTTATTCAGTTAGTCCTTATCTCATAGGCACAGTACTCCAAAGTTGTTAGTACAGTTATTCAAACTAAGTTAATTTCAGTGTTACATGATCAATATTTAGTCATCAACTATTCAATGTTTGGATATCATTAGTTCGTATTTTTATATCAGCTACTCAGTATATAGGTGCTAGTTATCCCCTTTCTTAGACTTTAATCATTTCGTCACCCAAACATCAGTTATTCCTACACTCAGATCAGCTTTGTACATGTATGATTGGTTTTGTATGTTCATGTATCCATGTTTTATCATATCCCAGCTTCAGTTCTACTTATCTTACAAAAGTAAAGTTTTAAGAAACAAAGTGTAGTGATTCACCAGATTATCAGACTATGTTTATACTCATGTTTTAAGATATTTCAGCTTTAGTTTCCTTCAATCTCTTGGTGAGCCTATTTACACCTAGTTATGTATATTTTAAGATTACATATGAAACTAGTTTGACTTATTGCATTCACCCCTGCTTACTTAGTACATTCCAGAAGTGTTGATCCACATATATCTTTATGTGCTACATTGTCTCATAATATAGGTATAAGTTATAGCTTACGCATCATAATCAGACAATTGCAGCTTCCAGCCAGAAGGTGAAGAGTTCTCCTATTTTGGAAACTTCATTCAGATTTAATTCATGTACTATGTTGTATTTATTCTTATGTATTGATTACTAGTAGTTGGAGGCATGTCCCCGCTACCTAAAGTCAGTGTAGTAGAGGCTTCATATATGTCAGTCAGAGTTAGTCCTGTAACTTAAGTTCTTTCTCAGTTTTATTAGATTGTAAACTTTATTAGTATTGTATTTATCCAGATTATGCCATGATTATATTTTCGCACAGTAAACTCAACTATTTTATACATATTAAATCAGTTGCTCAGCAGTATACCAGTTCATGGGTTAGCTTGGGATCCCTTGTGGTTCCAAGAACCGTGTGGTATCCAGGATGAATTCCCGCGGCGTTACAGTCTCAAGGCTTTCGAATACCTGAAGGAGCAGTTGATTTCAGCTCCTATCATTGTATCTCCTGATTGGTCTACACCTTTTGAGGTAATATGTACGAGCGGAGTGGCCTTGGGAGATGTTTTAGGCCAAAGAAGAGAAAAGATACTACATCCTATTTACTATGACATCAAAGTTGTAAACCACACACAAGAAAATTACATAGTTACAAAGCATGAGCTACTTGCAGTGGTTTTTGCTTTTGAAAAATTTTGGCCTTATTTGATTAGGACTAAGGTTATAGTACACAATGACTATACAGCCTTGAGGTACTTGATGTCAAAGAAAGATTCTAAACCCAGATTGATCTGTTGGGTTCTTTTGCTACAAGAGTTTTATTTTGAAGTCAAGGACCTAAAGGGAAAGAAAATTTAGTCGCAGACCACTTATCCAGACTTAACGAGAAGATCATGCAGAAACTAGGGGATAATCTAAGATAAATGATTTTTTCTCTGATGAAAGAGTGTTGGCAGCATCTCATGATTTGATTCTTTAGTTTACTGATTTTGCCAACTTTTTGGCAAGCGATCTTGTCCCAGATGATCTATCCTTCCAGCAGCGATGGAGATTTATGCACGAGGTAAGGAAGTACTTTTGGCAAGATCCATATTTGTTTAGTGTTTATGCTGATGGAGTGATTTGGAGATACATTCCAGAGATAGAGATAATAAGCATTCTAGAAGCTTGTCATTCTTCACTAGTTAGGGGTCACCACAGTGGCATACAGACTTTCCCCAAAATTCTATAGTGGAGGTTTTACTGGCCTTTAATTTACAAGGATGCTCATGATTTTTCAAAAGCCTGAGACCAATGTAAACGTCAAGCCAACATTTCACGGCGCTAGGAACTCCCCATGATACTTATTCTGGAGTTGGAGTTGTTTGAGGTGGAGGGATTGATTTCATGGGCCTATTTGTGAGATCCTATGGTATGAGGTACATTCTGGAAGCAGTTGACTACGTATCAAAATGGGTGGAGGCAGTTGCACTTCCAAATAATGAAGGTAGGAGCGTCACTGCCTTTTTGAAGAGGAACATCTTTTCCTGATTTGGCACTCCAAGTGCAATTATCAGTGACGGAGGGTTAGACTTCTACAACTGCTTGTTCAAATAATTGCTTGATATATATGGCATGAGGAATAAGGGGGTAACACCTTACCATCCTCAAATGGGTGGGCAAGTAGAAGTCTCCAATAGAGAGATAAAGTCCATACGGGCAAAAACTTTGAATGCAAATAGGATTGACTGATCTACAAAGTTATATGATGAATGCGGGCCTACCAAACAACCTATAATACCCCCTTAGGTTCCTATCCATATCAGCTTGTGTATAGGAAATATGCCACTTACCGGTTGAGCTTGAGCATAAGGCACTATAGGCATTGAAAAGGCTAAATTTTGAGTGGCGTGATGCAGCAAACTTGAGGTTGACCAAGGTAAATGAGTTGGATGAATTCTGACTTCAGGATTATGAGAGCTCAACTATATACAAAGAAAGAATGAAGTTGTACCATGACAAGAAAATAGAGAAGAGAATATTCAAACCGGTGATTTGGTCTTGTTATACAATTCAAGACTACATTTGTTTCCTGGAAAGCTGAAATCAAGATGGACTGGACCATTCACCGTGGTTAAGGTGTTCCCATATGGTGATATTACGATAAAGTGTGATGGTGATGTCCCATTTAAAGTGCATGAGCAGCGAGTTAAACATTACATGGGAAACCATAGTTTGTGCTGAAGTAAACCTTGGCGAAGTCTGAGTAGCCAAGGGAGCTGAGTCGTGCCACGACAGTAAATCAGGAAATTCTTGGGAGGCAAACCAAGGTATTTTGTTTTTGTATTTGTGTTCATGATTAATGCCAGATCTCCGCACCTATAATGCCACAATTTTTTCCTAACTCCTTTGTTTTGTAGAGGTTTGATGCATTGGGGACAATGCATGCGTATAAGTTGGGGGATTACTTGTGGGTCTTGATATCCTCTTGGGTTTTTTGTTGCCGTGACTCTTTTCTCCGGAGTGTCGATCATAGTAGAGCCAACATATTTTTATGGCATTAGGATTATAGAAATGATAATCACTTTTGAAAAATTGCATGAACCGGATAGGTAGTAGTTGGTAATATTGCCAATGTGCTATGTGTGTCTGAGATACACCCTAGTTCCCTTTGTATGTTTCAGGACTTATCTAGTTAGTCTTGCCTAGGCTGAAGGATAGTCGGTTGGGAAAGGATCATAGGTCGCTTTTTATTTTAGTCCACTTTTAGCATAAATGTCTTCCATATGTAAATTATATCCCTTAATCCCTGATTTGAGCCTTGTATCCTATTTTTCTCCTTGTTTCACCATTCACCTTCCCATTTATATTACAATGAATTTATATTGTCCTTGTTCCTCCTTAGATATTATGCACTTCAACTCGGGCCAAATGCCTAAGTTGAGGGTGGATATCATAGTGGTGTGTAGTGTAAAATGGGTATGAAGAAGGAAAAATAAGAAAAAAAAAGATAGTAGGGTTGGGTGTGGTAGCAAATAAAAAGTAAAAGAAAAGAAATTATGAAAAACAAAAAAAAAATAAAAGACCATACCTATCCTGAATGTGTAGTAAAGAATAAAAAGAGAGAAATAAAGGTGAAATAAAAAGAAAATTGGTTAAAAAGTGAGACCCCAAGGTTAGTTTAGTGCCAAGGAGGTTTAGTCACTTGATATGTGTAAGACCCTGTAAGATCTTAGCTCGTTTCAGCTCACCCTTGCATGCTAAAGGGGTCTAAGACTAAGAAAATTTCACTAAGTGTTAAGACTTAGTAATTACCGAAGCCCATTAAACTTTGATGATTTTAATTCTAACCTTTCTGTCCTTAGAACACTGATTTTTAAGTTGATTCACGATCGGGGTGATCGATAGGATGTCTTAGGTGAGTTTCAAATTTTTCGATCAACGTTTGAGTCATGTTAAGATGGTCAAAATAGAAGACTAACACGATATAGTTGCATTGCACCAAGAATCACGCTGGAAGGGTCCAACGTGACGTGTCACATTTTGCATCGTAAGACCACCGTGATGCATCGATTATCGCGTCGGGTGCCCAGTTTATTTTAATGATTTATGGGTCCAAAAGGGTATTTCAGTATTTTCCCCTCACTTTATATCATCCACAACAAGAGATTAGGTTCTCAAAAGAACATTATTTGCCTCTTATTTCCTATTTTGACTCAATTGAAAACACTCCCTCTCAAGAACAAACCCTAGCCACTTCAACTTTCAAGATCAATTCTCAAGAAATCCACCAAGACCTTCCAAGAATTCTTCAATTAAGGTATGTGTGATGTTCATCCATGGTTTCTTTTCACCACAGAGTTCAAGAACCTATTTTATGTTTTGAATCATGAATTTACATGCTTACAATAAAACTAACTCCATAAATCTTTATGGTTTTCGATTATACATGATGTTTACAAGGAGTTGTTGTTGGAATTAAACTTTGCACGTTAGATTGATGATGTTTTCATGTTAAATCCCTAGTTTATGGTGTAGTATTATAGCCATGTGAATTACCATATGTTTTAAACTATCCTCATGCTTTAAATCATGACCCTCAAGTGTTTGATGAAATTTCTAAGTAATGATTTTGGGGTAATGCTTACCTATTGTGGTTTTAAATGATCTCATAAGTTCTTATTGATATTGCTATCGAGTCCTGGGGGTTATGAATACCCAAAAACTTAGTTGTTTATATAGTTAGTTACAGTATTTTCAGAATGGTTTGTAGATAAACCATAAACAGTAATAGTTTAGTCAGTTATCATAACCAATGAAGCTAAGATCGATCTAGAAATCAGTGTCTTTAGTTTGGACTAGGATTTAGCACCGAGTGAATGCAAGATGGTGGCTTCCCCATTAGTTAGGTGGAGTCATTAGTAGCAGTCCCTATATTCCATAACTACGTAGCCATTATGGGTTATGAGGAGTCACCCGTCAGTTTAGGCTTGACTACCTCCCAGGGGTCACCCGTCAGATTAGGCTTAACTCCGCCCATGTGTTACCCATCAATTTAGGCTTGACATTCTAGTTCTTTAACAGCTTAGTGGATCCACACAGCCATTGTTAGTACCCGTGGCATGGTACTGACACCTCTTCAAACTGGGTTACAGGTTGGACCCCCAATCAGTTCAGAGCAGGGCATGTTAGCTAGATTATACCTCCCATAGTTTCAATCCAGTAATCAGTACAAAGTTTAGTTTTAGATTTTCTTGATCATAGCATATAGTTATCAATTATTCAGTATTAGTATTCCGTATTTCAGTTTATAGACTATTTCAGTATCATGTTATATGCCTGGTCACGTATTCTCAGATTTTACAGCTTTCACGTATTTATATTCAGTAATCTCATGTTATTCAGCCAATTATTACTTTGTGTTTAGTTAACCCATACATTTCAGCCTAACCTCATCTCATATACCAGTACATTCAAAGTACTAATCGCATACTCATTTTCTTGTGCTATGATGTCTTATATCATAGGTTTGGATGCTCAGTTTTTGACTGATCTTAGACAGGATCAGTTAGCTAGCATCAGTAGCAGTAGTAAGTCCTCATACTTTGATGACAAGTTTATCTTATATTCAGTTATGTCAGCAGTTCAGTTATTTATTCAGTCGGAGTTAGTTGGGGTCTTGTCCCATCAACTCCAGAGTCAGTCAGTTTTAGAGACTTTCAGACATTTAAAACAGATAGACAGTTGTTCAGCTATTTTGCCAGTATTTTTAGTACTTTTTCAGATGTTCAAAACTATGATTTAGTATTGTCATCAGTATACAATTTTTCTAAAACCTTATGGCATCTTTAGATTACTTTTGTACATGTCTTTTATTTTTAGTATATTGTTCAACACTCACAGCAGGTACCAGCTCATGGGTTAGCTTGTGGCCTTTTAGGACCATAAGCACCGTGTGGCGACCATGGTGTATTTTTGGGTCGTTACAATACGTTCATATGTACCATACTAGCCCTCAAGCCTACATTACAAGCCGAGAAAAGTCCTATAGTGATCCTAACTTGACTATCTGAATGCTAAGGTAAAGAAATAAGGGCAAGCCTATGGTATTTGACATGCATTGATTGAAACTTCTCTTCTAAGTGTTAGTTTCTCTTGACCGTCCCTGTATTGACATGAATTATTTCATATGAGTGCGTGGGACATTTTTGTTGTAAGCACACTCAAGTTATATTGTAGCTATTTTCGGGTAATGTAACTTGTCTATATGAGTGGTTGTTTGTTGCTAATGTAATTGCCATACCTTGATCCCATTATGTCACATCATTGTACTTCATGTTCATACGCATTTGCCTTTGAAAAATAAGATTAGTGGGGGATATTATAATTTGAGTTTTTAAGTGTTGACTGACTGCCATGAATCACTTAGGTTCTCATAGTTAAGCATCGTTTTTATTTTTGTTGTGTTTTGTTGGTTGAGGACTTGCAAATGTTCTAAGTTGAGGGTGTTGATGTGCTATAGAAATATAACACTTTTGACACTTAAAAAGAGGAAAAGAAGTAATTTTCTGAGGTTATTTTGTTAGATATTATGATTTTTGGGTATGTTTTTTAGGAAATCATGTTTTAAATGATAAGTTCATACAAAAGGTGAAGAAAGGTGTTTTTGGCTATGTTTGGAGCAATTATGGCACCTACTAAGTCTACCTACGGACCGCAAGTGGGCAAAGCAAGTGCCAAAAGTCCAAAATTCCAAGAGCTGAACTTGCAGAAATTTTTCATCTAGTACCTACGGTTTGTACCTGCACCCAGGGTCAGGACTGCAGGAACTATCTGCGCCCGATGCCAGACCGCGAGTAAGGACCACATGTTTCCACCGACCCTGTTTCTCCTATTTCATTCGGTATTTGCTTTTAGGGTTTCCTCATGTACTATAAATACTCTTTATGTGTTTTTAGTAAGAGTTATGCACTTTTGATATTCACAAACATATTTTGATTCCAGGATTCGATTTTGATCTTAGAATTTATGTGTATTGACTTTAGTTGATTAATTCTATAACGGTTGTAGGTTTTTACAATTATTATAATTGTGACTTCATATATGCTTTCAACTATGAATGATATTGATTTCTTCACAAGTATGAGCGACTAAAACCCATAGCTAGGGTTGTGGAAACCATGGCGGACTGATGAAGTAGGAGAAGTGTGATTGTTGAATTGAACTGGTACCCAGTACATGCATTGCATTGTCTTCACTATGATAGATTTATTAGCGGTGGCCAACATTAAGATCCTGCCTAGATTATTTCTATTTACTCCAAAAGAGGAGTAGTGACTAGGAAAAGATAATGACAATAGTAATTTGGAGTTCAATTGTCGATCCATGCTACTAGGTATTATCTACGTAAGATGGTTAGATTTAATCTAATAACTAGAGACTCAAAAGGTAATAATTAGCTGGGATCAAGATAAGGGCAAGTAAGGCGACATTCTGAGACTCAAAAGGTAAAGGGAAAAATCTATCTAATCATCCAAAAGACAATAGATGTTACATAACTAATCAATTCTGCATATAAGGAATCGGGTTGGTTCAACATAGCACGATAAGCCTACGGAGTTTAGAAGCCAAAGGAAACACAACCCTAGTGTTCACTAATACTAATCACAACTAAATTTGATATTTGATCTTTATTTAATTTTGCCATCCAAATCCCCCCATTTACTTTTCCAGTTTTTGGCCGGTTGATTACAACATCTGAAATCCATAAGTCCATACGATCACTTGGGATTCGACACCAACCTTTGTTGGGTTACTATATTTTGACAACGACTGTATCATTATCTGAGAGGAGGAATTTTTTGGACGTCATCATTCACACTTGACACCATATAGGTAGTGCCTCCAAATATTATGACCAAAAATCACTGCGGCCAACTCCAAGTAGTAGGTTAGGTAATTCTTTTCATGAGCTTCAATTGCCTTGAAGCATAGATAATCACATTTATATTATGCATTAACATAACGAAAAAAACAAATAGTGAAGCATCATAAGATACAATAAGACCCAACACTTAACAGCCTCAGAACTTCTAACCTCAGTCGCAGAGCTAGGGTGAACCCAACACTTAACAGCCTCAATCCTCTAGAGATCTACCATCGCCCCATTTCCACATGCCCTAAGAAGGAAATTGAAGACAAAGAAACTCAGATTTTGAAAACTAAACATGAAACTTCTTCTCTTTCAAAATCCCCAAAAGCAATGCAAATATGCCCCGTAAGTTCCTCATTACTCTTGGAGTCAACCAAATGTCATCAATAAAAACAATAACAAAAGAATCCAAGAATGACTTAAACTTATCGTTCATCAAACTGATGAAAGTTTTCGTCGCATTAGTCAATCCAAACAATATCACTAGGAACTCTTAATGCCCATACCAATTCCTAAAACTTGTCTTGCTCATATCCTCAAGCCAAATCTGTAACTAGTGATAACTCGATCTCAAGTCTATCTTAAAGAAAATGAAAGCTCCCTGCAATTGGTCAAATCTATCCGGGGCAAGGGATACTTATTCCTAATGGTAACCTTACTCAGTTGTTTTTAGTCAATGCATATTCTCTGGCCACTATCTTTTCTCTTAACAAATAACACATAAGCAATTCCTCCAACTGAGTCTTGAGTTCTCTCAACTTAGTCTGAGCCATTCAATAGGGATAAATAGAAATAGGGTGAGTGTCCAACTCCAAATTAATATAAAAATCAATCTTCCAGTTTGGAGGCATACTATGCAAATTTAGGGGAAACATCTCCTAAAATTCCAACACCACGGGGAGTAACTCAATAGAAGAAGATTCTACATTAATATTCTGAAGATGTGACAGAAGGGACAAACACCCTCTCCCAACTAACTTTATTGACCAAATAAGGGATATAATTTTTAGCGACTTAGACTTAGACACACCTTTCCACTCTAATTTGTCCATCCTTAGCTTCTCTATAGTCGCAGTATTAATATTACAATTTAAAATAGAATGATACGGAGATAGCCAAGTCATATCTAGGATGATTTCAAAGTCAAGCATATCCAAGATTATTAAATCTACCCAAGTCTAAAAAGTCATGAACTATATAGAAAAAACACTATACATATGGGCCACTGCCACAGTGTCTCAACCGAAGTACTCCCTCCATTTCATAATAAGTGAATTATTGAATTTTGGCACACATATTACGAAAGAAGCATTAAAGACATAAATTTAACACAACTTTCCATTTTTACCCCCCAAAAAAGAAAAAGTTGACCTTGTAATACCTTTTCAAAAGTTAATTGGTTGTCAAATCATAAGGGAAAATTTGAAAAAAAATTCAATGATTCACTTATTTTGAAACACCAATAAATACCCTAACAATTCACTTATTTCAAAACAGAGGGAGTAGTATATAAACAGAAGAGTAAAGTAGATCACAAATCAAATCAAATCCCAAGAAAAATCTAACAGATATATAAGAATAAGTGGAACCTATTAAACCCTAATTTTGGCTCTCCGTGCTTAAAATTAATGCCATCAAACTTTCTGATCGTTAAAGGGCACAAAATATAATTTTCACAGATTTTTTACAATTTTCAACAAATTATTGATAATTATCATTATTTTTGGATTTACCAATTTATTGCCTTATTTTAACTTTGCATAATTTATTGATAATCATTCTTAATTTTGTAAATTTAGGATTTTTATCAGCTTGTTATCATTTTAAAATTTTTGCACAGTGATGTGCATATGTATCGAACATAACACTATAATT
This sequence comes from Capsicum annuum, assembly GCF_002878395.1. Lineage (NCBI taxonomy): Eukaryota > Viridiplantae > Streptophyta > Magnoliopsida > Solanales > Solanaceae > Capsicum > Capsicum annuum. The sequence continues at coordinate 186,272,206 of NC_061113.1, forward strand.
TTTTACTACAGACTACAATTTTAATTATTTATAGCATAATACATTTTTCAAAGATAATTATATTTTTTTTTTGTTTATATTTTTCTGTAATTATACATTGACATTCATATTTTATACATTATTTAATACAATTCGTAAATGATAAGCCAACTCAATAATTTTAATACATAGAGTAACAAATCAATCAAATCAAGGTCTCGTCACCTTTTAAAAAGGGGATACTTGAGGTGATGGGTTAGAGTTTTCATTCCTTGGATAAAGGGTCTTTATTTATTGGCTAAAAGGATAAAAAATTCTTTGGTTGATAACATTCGGGCTAAATGGAGTTCTAAAGGGACAAGAAGAGGAGACTTTTTGTTTATTGGGTAAAGAAAGGGATCAATTTATGATATAAATAGAGGGGAGGGGGGATTTAATTGTTTGTATACAATTTTAACACATAAATACGTATACACATTCAAAAATTCACACTATACAGATTTTTATTTTCTCTTCCCTTTCCTTCCTCTTCCACTTTCTTCACGCCTCTATCTCTCTTTTATTGCACTGCCGCCGTTGGGATGGACTACAAGACGGCCAATGACCACCTTCCACTTTCCCCTTTCCCACTGCTGCTTCGCTGGAGGTAATAACCCGTGAAGGTCAGACGCACAATTCCTCCTTCTCTTAGTCTCCTCCCCAATACTGCCTCGACAAAACTGATTATCGATGACTTGCTGATGATCCACCACCTCCGACGCAACCTTCTCTTTCCATTATTTCTTCCTTATCGCTGCTCTTTCTCACCATTTATCTTACCTGGTCGGGGCTTTGTGTATCCGACGTTGCCCCAGCAAAAGTCGTTGAGGCAATGCTGATAATTACATGTTGGTTTTTGCACACATCTGGTCAAAATTATTCACTATCCGGTGAAACACATTTTTTTTGACAAATGTGTGTTGGAACTTGTTCATAAAGCTATTACTTGTTCTCTTTTTTGTAAGTTCATAAATTTGATGGTGCTTTTACATTTTTCATATATTTGTTGGGCTATTTGCTGGACATTGGTTCACTGCCTTGGTATCATTCTAAGACTAATTTTGTACTTTTACTTCTTTACGTTTTTTACTACACTGATAATGAACAAGATACTACATGATATGGCCAATGAAGAAACTTTCTTCGATTTTCGAGGCCTCCACAAATAAAAAATGGGCATAAGTATACAAATACGTAACGATAAATAAATATTTAGGCAATCAAGAAATTTTTATAATATCTAAAATTAAATCTGATCCTACTCTTTAATGAAAATTCTATTTTTTATATACATTTATATACATATGCACACACAGTTATCAATTTATTTTGATAATTATTTATTTGATATTAACATTTCTACTACAAGTGTTTATGCAGGTTCTTAGAAATATTTGTCAAAAATGACATTCAAAGAGAGAATTTGAATTTTATTTTTGTATTTCTACATTCTTACAATTGTACAAATATTAATTGTAGTGAAAAACTTTATCTTTGCAGCATTGGGCGAGGATGTTCGTTACTTACATAATATTCATCACACATTTAGGTAAACTTAAGCCATTAATATTTATATTAAAGAATATGATTTAAATATTTAATCAATCAATTCACACTTTTACATTAAAAAATATATATGGCGTAATCTTTTTCTTTATTCTTTATTCAATCTTTTCTCCCATTAACTTTTGTTAAATATAAAGTATTATGAGGAAAATACTGCTCTTTTATATAAAAAAAAATACCTTTTTTTCCTATATCACATAGAATACTTTCTTTTATCAAATACTTTTCTTTTTTTTTTTGTGCATATTCTTATGCATTTTTGCTTATATATCTTCAAATAGTTGTTTATACATATATTATTTACGCCAATATATGGATTTTGTACACTCTTTACATATAAGTTGTTTATATTATCTTAATACACGTTTTATATTTGTATTTAAAAGCATTGATTTTTTTATCTTTTGATAATTCTAAGTCTGGTCGAAAACCATATTTGTGAATTCTAAAGGATGTCGAACCCCTTCCCTTCAGAATAATTTGAACTCTTACCTAGAATTAAAATTGATTTTTTCATATTGCAACACAAGTCACACATGTTACTAATTAAATAGGTTTTCTTATTTTTCTTACAAATTAGATGGTGACTCTGTACAAAAATTAATTCTTTTAGATTTCATAAGTCGTGCTTCTTTTAACCTCGGTAAAAATAGGGCATGACATAATAGTGACTCTATGGGGAATTTAGGTTGTATCCTCTACATACTTAGGTTAACAATTATGATTTTTTTTAATATTTTCTTATTTTACCTTATCTTCTTTATATGTTTATCCTGTTTATGTGATACAATTCTTTTATTCTCTATTATATAATTGTTAATTTGTTATTTCTAAATATAAATTGACATTCAGTTCATATTTTCTCAACTTTGATAAACTGACACACACACACATTGTACACGTGGATTGTACATGAGGTGAGTGGGAGTTTTACTGCGTGGGACCACATGCCTTCTCATATAGAAAATTCAAGTCTGCATATACCCACTCTTAGTCAACATAGGATAGCGCGAAACCAATACCTTTTTAGGTACATTCATCATTACAAACCTATAAGGCTTAATACCCATGACGTACTAAGTCCATTAATCAACTTTATTCAAATATCCAAAGGGTTCACAACTCAAGTGACACATTATCATAATCTATGTACATATTGGATGGTTGATTGTGCTTATATATTGACTATTTACCCTAAATTAGTTATACTTTAGTGGTAAGGTATAATCCAACCTTTGTTTTATAGGGCAGATCAGTTAAGAGATGAACCTTAGCAACATCGCCAATAAATGTATATAAGTATGAACTATATTTTGACCTAATTCTTGTTCAGACAAGATACGTAGGCAACTCTGATTAGGATTTGGTCCTTTCACTATTTCAAAATATTTTTTTTGGTATTTAAAATGGGATAATTTTCTAGAATAGTTCAAAGATGCTCTCCAAAGGTCTTCAAAGAGCGCAAATAAATAACTCCTCGAATCCAAATCTCAATGACATTAGTGCCTAGCCGGCCTACCTCCAAATCCTCACCTGATGTTGGTTCGAGAATACCTAGATTCTTCATTCAAATATCATAAATCATTAAATTTATGATGTATCGATCCCCTCTTTTAAAAGTAAGGGTTCAACACTCTTTTAATCATAACAGTCCTGCCAACTGTGGCAAAATAGTACCATAATGTCTTTAATGTTCGGCATTCTCAACCTTGTCAACATACGGAAGTTGTGTCAAAGCTTTGCTCATGCTTGATATCTATCCTCTCGATCGCCTGATTGGAGTAATTTTGATGCTACAAGCAGTTTCTTTCTGTTTGTCTTTCACATCATTTTCAAGGATGACTACCACCTCATGACAATCATACATACAAATTCACAAATTTTCCTGAACTACACAAACCTGATTCTTGTTTTCACAAGATACATCGACAACTCTCATTTGTGTTCAGTCCTATTCTTTACAAAAGTTAGAATTTTGACTTGGTTGGTACCAACATGGTTAGGAGTGCGCATGAGAAAAAACAAATTGGTATGATGGAGAGAATCGACTTTGTGATAAACCGTAGATTCTTTCGATATCTTTTAATCTCAACTGAGTGACACTTGAAAAATTCTCTTGCATACATCTAAGACAAGAATGAAGTCAACCTCATTATTTCATGTGCATTACGTGGTGAGCTTTAGATTAATTTATGACATTGCATTGTTGATCTAGAACTTGACCTAAATGTTTATTGAGGCGAAATTCTAAGTTATACTTGGTTTAAAAAAGGATCGTAGGCCTTCTTTAACTCGATTGCGCCTTCTACAACCCACCAAATGACATTGATCCAAAGAATTTCCCCCTTTGAGCCTAAAACCTTTTCTTTTGACATCCAAATTTGAGCCTATACCTTTTGCGTGCTTACATGCACTATCCTTCTCTTCTCCCTACCTCCTTGAGCATACTAAATACGTGCAAATTACGGACGAGGATTCAAGATCAAAGATGCATAGGAAAATGATATATATTCCTAAAAGGACAAAAATAAAAGATGACTTCAAAGTAAAAGGAGCAAAAAACACACAAAAATGAGAACTCCAACAAAGGTGAAGAATCATAAAAAAAAGTATGATTATAATAAAAAATAAAAAACAAAATTTTTGAAAAGAAGGGTAAGAACACCAACACAATATTCAAAAAAGTCAAAGCAAATATAAAACATGAGGCAATAAAGCATAACAAAGAGAACCAAGCATCAAAGCGCAACAAGTGTCAAATACACAGATACAGTGCAACACCCATTGAGAAATTAGTCACTTTTATTCTAAATATCATTCTCCCCATTCCCAAGCCTACATTACAAGCCTATAACAAGTCCAACAAGATCCTATTTCAAGTGTTCTCGCATTAGTGGATACTTACATAAAGGTCAAGCCTATGGTAACATGCATTGAATTTCTTAGGTCAAGCTTATGGTATCACACTTACATGCATTGAATTCTTTTTGAGTATGGTGTATTTCTTTAGACGTTTTCAAATTCAAAAAAAATTACTCAAATATGTGTGAATAGGACTTTCATTCTAGGAAAGGATGCTTGAAACATAAGGATAACAATAGTTTGAAACCTTTGTTTGAAGCAAGATGAACAAATCTTGTAGATACTTAGATTTGTATGAGGTGCCATTTGAAACTATAGGAGTTACCCTAAAGTAAATCTCAATTAGATGGTAAGGAGACTTGAAAGGTCTCGATTAGATTGGATAAAAGGTCTTTATTTATGTAACACCCCATATTTTGCTCTAGAACTCTAACCGTTATTCCTATGCGTAAAAGCTCCAATCCAAATGATTTCCCATGTGAATATAAGTTTTATGATCTTTATCCTAGTTTGTGAAGTGATTTTGAGGTAAAATATGTTCAAAGGAATCACTTAGAGAAAAGGAAGCTAAGAGCCTTTGATTCGGCCAATTTTTGGTGTTCATTTTCACAAGGATCATCTTTGAATGAGTATAACTTTATGTATATGTGGAATTTGTTAGATTAAGACCCACCAAATTATGGATAATTGAATCAACTTTTCGACGATACAAATTTTGCCTAAATCTGATACCCGGGGTGAAAAGTTATAGCATTTTTTGTGTGAGGCAGTAAGATGCCGCGATTACACCACTCGACGGTGCTATAATAGTAGAACCAATACCACTCAGCGATAAAACTTATAATAAGGATTTTCTAAACCAGTAGGTCACCACAATTACACCACTCAATGGTGCCTATAGAGGTGGAACAATTACCGCTCAGCGGTAAGCCTCAAAATCGGGATTGTGCTGAAACTTTTAACTTCGAGGGGCAGTCTTGTCTTTTCCCTACAAACCTAAGTCATGTAAATAGTAAATTAAAACATATTTTGGGCATAATATGCCCAAATTCACTCAAATTTAACAAGAACAAAACCCTAACCTCCTTCCCAAAGATTAAGAAACCATATTTAAGTTAAAGATTTCCAAGAAACGAGTCAAGATTTGAGTCCTATTCTTTAAAATAAGTAATCTAAGGTACGTGCGATTTTCCTAAAATACATGGGCATGGTGAAATCATTTTTAATAATGTTTGGATGGTGAGAAATCATGTATTTACACAGGGTTTTGAATTTTCATTGACAATTATGCATTGTGAACCCTTTTAATGACATATTTATTGTTTTAGTCTTGAGTCCTTCCCTTGAAATTAAATTATGTTCATGTATGTGTACGTCTATATGCATTTTTGGTATTGAAACTCGAATTTGAGAGCATGAATAATTAAACTCCCTCTCATGTTATTACACCTCTTGATTTCACATGTTACGAGTTGTTCAATTGCATATTGAGAAGAATGAGATAAATATTTTTACAATTATTTAAGGATTTGATATTGGTTATGAATTGAAGAGAAGGTATTTTCTTGGTTGTAAATGTTAAAGATGAGCATTGAAAGAATTGCATGGTTTTCTACAAAGTAATTGACCACCACTTATTTGAGAACTTAAAGAGAGGATCTTTGCATAAGTTTTCATGTATTTCAAACTACAAATTCTCTTGTACTGTTTGAATGATTTGGTGGTCCAAACACTATGTTTTGAATGAAAAGACTGTAATATGATACTGTATGGCTTATACGACTTACAAGTTTTGGTATGTCGATACCAAATCAGACAAATACCATAATAGACTCAGACTAGACTTTAAACAAAAAGTTTTTCAGACGTTAGACCACTTTTAGAAAGATACATAATTTAAAATGTAAAAAAATGGGCTTAAAGAGAGTTAGATGGTTACCCGAAGAAGGCATTTGAGTGTAGAGGCTCATCGCTAAAATTCAATTTTTATCAATTCGGGTGATATGATTTGCTAAGACCAATGTATACTTGTCCTTGAGACACTGGTATACTAGACTAGTATGTAGGACCCCTATCCTTACGGCAAACTTGGATGTAGGGGCTTGGACGATGAGTTAATGGTGGACCCATATAGCCCATGGGTACTTGTAACACCCCAATTCGTTGAACCGGAATGCTACACGGATCTCATGACCCCGAGGGACCACAAGCTAACCCATGACTGATATATGTACCTGTATACTGCAAATCATGATATAATAATATGGAATACATAGAATGTAAGGCCATAAGGCTCAACTGAATACAATCATGTGGGTGAAAATACCTAAAACAACTTAATCTGAAGGTAAATTTTAACGTAAATCTGAAAGCTTCTAAACTATCTGAATAAGGAGTTGAAGGAACATGTCTCCAACTAACTCCGTAAAACTGAACTGAAGAAATAGATAAATGTATCAAATCATATTGTCCTCGAATCAATGAGGACTCACTGTGTCTCCATGACTGGAATGCTACTGCTACTGCTGAGCTAGAGCTCATGTCTCGGAACCTATGGTGTAACATGAAAAGAAAGCACCATAGAAAAAATGGTCGGTACAACTGAAGTACTGAGTATATGAGGAAGGTAGGCTGAACATAAAGGGTTTCATGCATGAACAACACTGACTGACTAATATGAACGTGGGAGTGCAAACACACATATATAGAAACTGGGACCGTGAGTACGTGATAGCATGACCTGTAAGCTGATACATTATTTACTGATAGCTGTCATGACTAATACTGAAACTGATAACATAGACGACTGTATCTGACAGTCCTGTATATACTAAAATTTGAAGAACGCCCTGAGTTCTTTTATTGAGACTGATATTGAAACTGTGGGAAGTAGTGTTTAACCGACATGCCCCATGTATGCCATTATGGCTAAGCTGGGGTCCAATCTCTGCCCCGACTGAAGGGGTGTCAATACCGTGCCACGGGTAAGGATAGCCTGTGAGTGACCCTTATCTGGCGGGTACTTAATGAGAATGGTGGGAACCCTAAACTGATGGGTTAAGCCACCTCATCAACCCTAATCTAACGGGTTAAGATGTCTCCACCTACGCTGGCTACGTAGTTCTGGAACACAAGAATGACTACGAAGAATCACACCCTGAACTGGCGGGTGAGTTCCCATCCTTGGGTTCACTCGGTGGTAACCTCTACTCCCATCTGGAGGGACTGGACATGAATAACTGACTGTGCATGACTTAATCTTACTGAATTTCATTGACTGGCAGAATGTTACTGATATCTAACAACTGACTAAGATCATGAGGTTTTCCTGAGTCACATGACTGATTGAAGTCTATGGAATCATAGCTTGAGTTCGGATATCATGAAACATGACATGGCTCTAGGCACACAACTATAGTTTTCGGGTACAAGTACCCCCAGGACTCGATAGGAGAAAACTGACACATATGACATGACTTGATCACAAGATTTGAGTCCACAATTCACAATATCATAAGTCTTTCATAATAAGAATGATTCTCAACAAACTATCACATGATCGGGAATGCACACAATAAGTATATACTTGCATGGCTTCAATAACATGGTCATTCCATATTGCAACAATATCATGAGCATCTCGTATAACTTTATCAATTCAAGACAATAGCACGGGGATCACGTTGAACATAAACTTAGAACATGGAATAGTTATTTAGGACTTATTATGTCATAAAAGCATGATTTCTATTCCCTTAGGTATTCTAAAAAATACCTTATATGAACATCTTAGGCATAGGTGGATTCATCAAGATTACAAATATTCAACCACCAATTTCACATATTTATACGTTAAATACCACCATATCCTCACAATAAACATACAAAGATCCCATCTTAGGCATCATCAAACTCTAACCACATGAAAATCAACCACCAACAACATAAACATCATAATACAAAATTTAAAAGATGGTTCTTGAGCTTCATGGATGAAAGAAGTCCGTAAATCAACTCATGCATACCTTAGAAGGAAGATTCTTGATGATTGACGGAGGAATTTCCTTGAAATCGAATCTTCAAGCTTAGTTACGCAACCCTAGTTGTTTTTTTCTCTTTTAGTGCTCTTGGATGATGAGCTTTGAGATGATAATAGGGTTGTAATATGTTTAGAAGCTATATATTTCATAGGGTTAAGTTTAGGGACGTGTAAAGAGTGTTAAAAGATTTAATTACCCTTAAAATAACTCCAAACGGAGTGTTTTTGGCACTTGGAACTGACTTAGGCGGTGGCCAAATGATTGCCTAAGCTAGGTTAGGTGGCACCTAACCAATCGCCTATGTTTGGTTGGGCGGCGTCTAACCAATCACCTATCCTTACTGTCTCTCACGAAAATGGGCATAACTTTTTGCTCAGATATTGGATTAAGGCGAAATTGGTATCGTTGGAAAGATTATTCAATTCTCTACAATTTTATGGGTTTAAATCAGCTAAAATATCATATTAACATCGAGTTATACTCGTTCAAAGATGACCCTTGCAAAATCAAACACTAAAACTTGATGGATTCAAAAACTCTTAGCTTGTATTACCTTAAGTGACACATATGAACATTCTTAATTCATCATAAGCTATCCTATCACTAGGATATTCATTTTAAGTCATGTACTCAAGTATGAATCACAGGATAGGAGATTTCATACGTAGGAATACTTATTCACTTCCTAGCTTAGAAACATGCGGGGTATTATAGTACTAGACTTGTAGGGTGTACCATCTAGCTCAGAAATAACATAAAGAAGGGTTCATAATTTCAAAGAAATGTTTCAATGTCTTTAGAGTATGCCCATGTGTTTTTCCTATATCATATGTAAACTGTTTTATGAATTTCTCTCACTTATCTTGTATAAAAGTACATTATTTTGGATTGCTCTACGTACCATTACAACTTTATTGACCCTTTATATTTTAGGATCTGAGGGATAGTCCCAGGGTCCCACTAAGCAGTAGGTTGAATTCTATCAGAGATTTCAGTTGGTGAGACTGCCTTATTTCAGAAGGCATGTTCTAGAACACTGTTAGTTTATTTGATTCATGGTCCAACTGGGGGCTTTGTCCAAGTTTTTAGACAGATGTTTATTTTCATATGGTTAGAGATTTCGCAGACTGGTATATGTTTTTGAATGTTATGAACTCAATTTCATACTGTTCAGTTGAATTAAATGATTGACCAAATTTTCATTTTTATTATTTTTTTGCATTTCTTTATAGTATATGTATGGTGTGCATGATTGTCAGATAGAGAAAGGCGCTCGGGCCTTCATGGTTCAGGATGCTCATCACGGCCAGGGCCTCAGCTCGGGTCATGACAATTTAGTGGTTAAAAGGATGAAAAATTCTTTGGTTAATAACTTTCAAGCTAAAGGGATTTGTAAAGGGAAAAGAGGGAGAGACTTTTTATTTATTGGGTAAACAATGGGACAAATTAGTGTTATAAATAGAGGGGAGGGTATTTAATTGTTCATATATATTTTTAACACACATACCTACACACATTCAAAAATTCACCAAACATAAATTTTTATTTTCTCTCCCCTGCTCTCCTCTTCCACTTTCGTCATATCTTTGTTTTTTTCATTGCACTACCACCTTCGGTATTGACCATCAAACGGTCGACGAACACCAAGACACCACTACCACTTTTCTCTTTCTCTTTCCCTTTTCCCACTGCTACTTTACTGGAGGTAATGATCGACAAAGGTCTGATGTACAATTACTCCCTCTCTTTCTCTCCTCTCCGTTGTTGACTTACCGGAGGTGATTATCAGTGAGCTGACAGTGATCTACCACCCCCGACACATCCCCTTTTTTTCCATTATTTCTCCCTCCTTGCTACTTTTTCTCACCATTTATCATATAATTGACAGCTAGATCTGGATGGGGCTTTGTGTATCCTGCATTGCCCCAGTGAAAGTCTTTGAAGCAATAATAGTAATTACCATTCCTCCAACTTTTCACCTCTAGTGAACTACGTTTTATTAGTTTTATATGTTATGTGTTGGATTTTGCACAGATCTGGTTAGAATTATTTACTATTCATTGAAACACCATTTTTTTGGCAAACGTGTGTTGGGGCTTGTTCATAAAATATTACTTTTTTTTTTTTTTTTTTTAAGTTTGTAAATTTATCAAACTAGGTTTTATCCCTTGTTAGATTGAGCTAATTCATAGTATATTTATGATATTGTGTTAGATTTAGGATGGGTTTTAGGTTTTAGTGTGATAATGATTTGAAATACTTGGGCTAGTTGGATTGTTTAGGCCAATCAAAAACTGTAATTTAGGCATAATTGACCTAGTTTCTCATATTTTAGGAGAATTTCCTACTTAGGGATAATTGAGGCTTGTTTAACATCTAAAAGTGGATTTAGATACTTTTAGCCTAGTTCGAGTAGAATTTGCCTAAATGTAACTTCAGGGATAAAAAGTGGACCCTTGACCCATCTTAGGCTAAGACACATGTTAGCTTGTGTAGACCCTTATTCGTTGTTAGACTCTTGGAAATTCTTATCGAGATAATATTGAGAAACCTTGACACTTGATGGATATGTTGATTTATGTGAGGGTTGATGCCTATTTATTATGCCATTAATTATGTTATTGATGATACTATTGATTATGTTGATATATATATATATAATTACCAGTTCAAGTCCAGTTATTGATTATATTTATCGGTTCAAGTTTGGATATGGATTATATTTATCAGTTCAAATTCAGATATTAATGATATAATTATCAGTTCAAGTTCAACTATTGATGATATATTTATCTATTCAAGTCTAACTATTGATTATATTTACCAGTTTAAGTCTGGATATGCATATTATGCTATGATGATATACTCATTATGATATGATGATATTGGAGTGAGAGGTTGAAAATAGCAATTTGGCTAAGTCTGAAAATGAGGAAAATGGTTATAATGTGGTATAATATAAATGGATTCTAGTGAATTAATGATTAGTTGATAAGTGTTGATTAAATGGACAAACAATGAATTTGGTAAATCGATGTTTATTGTGAGGCATGACTTGAATGAATTCCAATGGTATAATGAGATATGATAAATGATGGCGGTGGGATATGCTATATTGTTTGTACCTTCCAGGATTATGGAGGCTTGCCATGAGTTATTTACTTTTCTGCACTAATTGGTGTATGGGCACCAATTATATAGTTATGATTGCTTGTGTTGATGATTCATGTTATATTATGATATTATTTCAGTTTATTTGTCAATGTATGCAGAACAATGTTGGAGTTGATTCAGGTTCATTCCTTAGACTTAGTTATGTTATCTTGTATTTTATTCAGTCGATCGATCATGCCTACTTAGTACCTATTATTTTGATACTCATACTACACTTCTGTACCTTTTTGGTGCAGATCTAAGTACTAGTTACCGTCGTTGATCGATATTTGTATTGTGTTGATACCCAAAGAAAGGGCGAGCTCTTGGAGTCAAAGTTACATAGTTCCTTCTATCTTTCATTTCTAGTCTTTAGTTCCAAGACAGAGTTATGTAGAATATTTTAAGAATTGGGTTGTATTATTATCATTACTAGATGATCTTGTACTAAAACTACCAGGTCGTGGGATGGTATCTATGTTGGCTATCTTTATCTATTTTAAATACTATGCTTATTATAAGTTGTGTTGTTAATTTTTGCTTATGTTAGGAATTATCCACAAAGTTAACCCATTACATTTAGCTCTAGGTTACAATTCGTCTTACCTACTGGCGTGATTTTGTAGGTACCACCATGACTTGTAAATTGGCCATGACAAATTGGTACAATAGCCTAGATTACACTGGTATTGTTGGTAAAAGAGCAAATGTCTGGTAGAGTCCTATGGATCATAATGATGACATCTATTTCCTTTATTCGGGGGGCTATGGGACATTCTTAGGAGTTCTTCACTTTTTTCACTCATATTGTGCTAAGAGTCTAAGTTGGTTTATAGAACATTCCTTTGATTTCACTCTTTTCTGGATGGTCAGGATATGTACTACTGCTATACGCGATAAGGTCTCAAGACCAATTCTAAGTATCCTTCTCCTATTTGTGGATGACCCAGAGGTCGTAAACATCCATGAGATATGTCCCCAGCTAGGGGCCAGTTTAGGGGTCCTTCACCAAACCCTATTCTCGCTCTAAGGACCAGCCCAGGCTCTACCAGGGTTTACTTCTTCTTCAATGCTTAGAGATTCCTTTGTTTAGCTTTTAAGAATAGTTGGTGGTACATTGTCTGATGGTGCACAATCTACATATCAGAGTGGTACTGCGGTGGGAGAGCAGCCTATAGCTGTGGCTCTCAAATTTGAGGTCCCTCCAATGCCAGTGAACGCTCAACCGGTTTTTACTCAGTCAGTGGTGACCCAGCCTGCTATGTCTATAGGCTCTATAATCTTGGCCTTATTGAGACTCGTGGTATGGATTAAACCATATTTCAATTGGATTTGGCTACTCGACATTAGTTGAGAAATTTTATGGATTCTAGACCAGCTGGATCTTCTCTTTTGTCATGGACTCAGTTCTCTAAGATATTCTAAGAGAAATATATGCCTAACAGCCTTAGGGATCATTTAAGGGATCAACTCTCTAGATTGGAGTAGGGATGCATAATAGTTGCAGAGTATGAGCTCATTTTTATGAGTTGGCTAGGCGTGCTACTTCCATTCTATGCATTGAGTCTGAGAGAGTTTGTTGCTTTGTCAGAGTTCTCTCGTAATTAGAGCAATTTATCCCTCGGCTACAAATGGTTCTTAAGGTCATAGGGGTGGTTTTTAGGGTACTTGAGGAGGTTCTCAAGAAGGCAGGACAGGTCGGTCAGGAGCCCAGCCAAGTGGCGAGCGTGGTCAGTTGTATGTTTTACCTTTTAAACCCAATACTGAGTCTTTGGATGTTGTTATTATAGGTAAAATTTTGGTGTGCTGTCAATTGGCCCTTGCTTTATTTGATTTAGGATCCACTTATTCTTATGCTTTTGTTTAATATTCTCCACAGTTAAAGTTATCCTGGGATTTCTATTTGTGCCCTTGGGTGTATATACTCCCATGGGTGATTTTTTAGTAGTAGATCGGGTTTTTAGATCTTGTGTTATGACTGTGAAAGATGTTGATACTTATGCTGATCTTCTTGTTCAAGATATAGTGGACATTGATATGATTTTAGGCATGGACTGGTTATCCCACTATCGTGTGGCCATGCATTATTTTACCAAGACCATTACCTTATCCATGCCCAGCATACCCCCAGTCGTGTGGCTGGGAGTGTGTAATACCCCATACTTTTCTTAGTCCTGTTTAGCTCCTAGTGTGTCAAGGGTCAACTTTAAAAGCATATAACTCTTGATGTGTATAGAATTTTCCAGCCATAGACCCAGCGTGTATATAATTGAATCAGCTTTTCAACGATACCAATTTTACCTCAATCTGATACTCGGTTAAAAAGTTATGGTGATTTTAGTAAAAGCAGTAGATCACCGCGATAAGCACCACATTGCGTTGAAGGACAAATTCCCAATTGTCTAATTCCATTGAAGCACCACGATTAGCCTACATTGCGGTGAAGTTTCAGTTCTCATTCGTCCCTTTCCAGTGACTCACCCCAATTTTCCCGTATCGCATCAAAATCCTTAATTGGACAGGCACTGTGTCAAGGTGGAGTGAAAAATGGCACTCATCCTTTTTCCAGTGACGTAACATGATTTTACCGCGTCGCGCCAAAGGACAAAATGACAGTCGTTTATTTTCTAGTAAGCCACTGCGATAGTGGTGCATCGTGATGTATGCCAAATCAGGATTTTTCAGTTCTGACTTAAATTTTAAAGGGCAATCTAGTCTTTTTCCCAAGCCTCAAATCATGTAAAACAAAGAATCTAGTCTATTCTAAGCGTATTATGCATGCTTTTCACATAATTTCTCTCCAAGAAACCTTAGAACATTCAAATCTTAATCCTCAAGAAATCTAAATTCCACCAATTTTTTCCAAGATAACCCAAAATTCAAGATTTCCAATTCAAAATATTCAAGAAACAATCTTCAAAAGGTCAAATAGAAACTCAAAGTTCAAGCTTCATTTATTCATCAATTAAGGTATGTGAGGTTTTTCAACAAGGATAATCCTTTCATCCTTGTGCCCAAAATTAGTTTTTGAAGTAAATTTTATATGAATTTTTATGAGTTTTGAATTAGGGTTTATACCCAATACTACTATTTACAAGATTATGAGATTTCAAGTGATTGTTGAATTGCATGTCTACTTTCGTATTTTCATGCGTATTATAGAAATTTCAAGATTTAGACTTAAATAACAATATTTTAATTACTTAGCATGAGTTTTATGATGATTTGGTATGAAATTGATGCATGGGTATTAGCCCTAGTTTGAATATTATTATTTCAAGAAGATTATGCTTTTAAGCATCCCATGACTTGTTATATTCAGATTTTGAACAAAGATTTGATCTTTTGATCTCACTTTAGATATGAAATCCACTTTACAGATTTAGCTACCATTTATAATAAACATATTTATAAGAGGTTTTCATTTAAACCCTTATATTAGTTTTTAAAAGTGGATTTCCTACAGAATGAGCATACAGATTAAAGGGAGTAGTATTTAGCACCGACTTGGATATGTTTGCATGCCCCAGAACAACGAGCCAACATAGGTAAAGATTATCAAAATATTTCTATTTCTATATGGATGACAGATACAGATGTGATCACTTAGATTAGGTTATACTCCTTGGCAAGAATATGATACCTCTCCCCAATATGAGGTTTCCCATAAGGGAACTAGACATTGGACACTATGATAGCTCATATAGTGTATGTCGGTTATAAGAACCTCCCTACAGACTACAAACTACAGATTTCAGAACAGAATAATCCTAACAGAAAATCTCTTAGAAACCAAGTGTAAAGGCTCACAACTTTATTCAGATATTGTTTTACAAAAGATATTAGCTATGAGATTTCAGATGTTCAGATTACAAATATAGATGTGAGTCCTTCTACACTTAGACAACCTGATTTTCAGACAGAATACCAGTACAACATTTAGAAACTAAATGTTATGACTCACTAGATTTATGCAGAATATTTTGCTATTCATGATTATGATTCTCAGTTTTTAGATATTCTAGTTTATGTGATTCATCTACATAGCACGCATGCTTTTACAAATTTATAATAATATTGAGATATTGTTTCACTTATGAATTCACCCTCACCTGGTCAGTATATTCCAGAAGTACTGGTCCACATATATGTCTATGTGCTACATTGTCTAATAATATAGGTACCAGTTTAGTTGTAGTCCATATGTCACGATCAGATAGTTGCAGATTCCAGCCAGCAGATGATGAGTCCTTCTACTTTGAGGACTTCAGTTAGATGTTATTTATGTAATTTACTTTCTTACTCATGTGTATTGATTAGTGGTAGTTGCAGTCGCGTCCTAGCTATCTATAGTCAGTATAGTAGAGGCTTCACAGATGTCAGTTAGTGTCAGTCATGTAATTTCAGTTCTATTATTCAATTTTATCATAATGTAAAATTGTACCAGTATTGTATTTTTCCCATATTTTATCATGATTATATTTCTGCATAGTAAACTCAGTTATTTTATACATATTTAAATTAATTGCTTAACAGTATGTCAGTACAAGGGTTAGCTTGGGAGCACTTATGGTCCTAAGCACCGTGTAAGGACTAGGGGTTAGTCTCGGGTCGTTACAGAGTGGTTAGCTGTGATCCAATGTGGATTAGTTCTTATATTCTTGCTAGGCGGCTTTTTTCGAGGGATTGCGAGTATATTTGTGATGCTAGTACAGAGAGTCCGTCGCTTGACTCTGTTTCATTATTTTATTAGTTTCTTGATGTGTTCCCTATTGGGCTGTGTGGAATTGCCCCTGTCCATGAGATTGAGTTTTCCATTGATCTCAAGCTTGGCACTTGACCTATTTCTATAACACCTTACTGTATGGATCCCACCGATCTTAAGGGGCTAAATTCTCAGCTTTAGGATCTTCTTGGTAAGGGTTTTATAAGATCGAGTGTATCTTCTTGGGAGCCGCTATATTGTTTATGGCGAATAAAGATATCTCCATGTGTATGTGTATTGATTATAGCTAGCTTAATAAGTTAAAGGTGAAGAACCATTATCCTATGTCTTATATTAATGACTTACTTAATCAACATCAAGGTGCAGCAGTGTTTTCTAAGATTGATTTAAGATCTAGTTATCATCATTTGAGGATTCAGGCTGAGGATATCCTAAAGACATCTTTTAGGACCCGTTATAGTCATTATGAATCCTTGGTAGTGCTATTTGGCTTGACTAGCACCCTAGCCACATTTATGGATTTGATGAACAGAGTGTTTAGACCTTATATGGATTCCTTTATAATTATGTTCATCGACAACATCCCTATGTATTCAAGGAGTACAGAGGAGTATGTGCAGTATTTGAGGATCGTGCTCCATACTTTGAGAGATCATTTGCTTTTTGCCAAGTTCTCTAAGTGAGTTTTGGCTTGAGTCGGTGACGTTCCTCAGGAATATAGTGTCTAAGGATGGTATTATGGTAGATCCAGCTGTGATTGAGGTGATTTGTGATTGGGCGATACCTATATCTTCGATTGAGGTTTATAGCTTCATTGGGTTGGCCAGTTATTATAGATGATTTGTTGAGGATTTTGCTACTATTTAAGTGCCTATGACCACATTGATAGGGAAGGATGTTTCTTTTCGATGTCTGAGGAGTGTGAGTTAGGATTTGGAAAGACCAAGGATTTTTCTTACTTCAACTTCTATTCTAGCTCTTTATGTTGAGAGTAAGGGATTTACCGTGTTTTGTGATGCTTTTAGTGTTGGTCTAGGTTGTGTTTTGATGCAACAGGGTCAGGTTATTGCTTATGCTTTGAGACAACTTAAAGTTCACGAGCACAACTACCCTGCTCATGACGTGGAGTTGGCGGTGGAAGTTTTTGTGCTTAAAATTTGGAGGCACTATCTCTATATTATGCATTGTGAGATTTTCACCGATCACCATAGTCTTCAACATTTTATAACCCAGAGAGAGCTTAATGGTAGACGATATAGATGGATGGAATTTCTTAAGGATTATGATATCTCCATCTTGTATCATCAGGGTAAGGCAAATGTGGTAGTAGGTACCTTGAGTTGGAAGGTAGTTAGTATGGGTAGCTTTGGTTTATATTTCAATTTCTCAGAGGCTTTTGGCATGAGACATTTAGCCCTTAGCCAACTTGATGGTTCGTCTTGATATTTCAGATCCTAGTAGGATTCTTGATAGTTTTGAGATAGGTCTTTGTACTTCAGCACATTCAGAATCATCAGTTTAAGGATAGTAAGATTCGTTTCCTTCGTGATCAGGTGTTAAGTGGTGAGTCTGAGAGGAACACTATATATTCTAAGGGTGTTTTGTGATTTTATGGCCGTATTTGTGTTTCAAGGATTGATGACTTGATTTAGTTGATTCAGTTTGAGGCTCAGAGCTCTAGATATTTTATTCATCCAAGCACAGCTAAGATGTATAGAGATTTGAGACAACATTATTGTAGAGTGGTATAAAGAAAGATCTGGTGGATTTTGTAGCTCATTTCCTTCATTGTCAGCAAGTAAAGGCCAATTATCAGCGACCAGGTTGTTTGATTCAGAGATTACCCATTCCTAAGTGGAATAGGAGAGGATTCCATTTCTTTTATTATTGTTTTACCTTGTACTTCCCGTCATTCTGATGGTATTTGGGTCATTGTGGATTGATTGACCAAGTCAGCATATTTTATTCCTATTTAGATGTCATTCAGTATTGAGAGGTCAGCTCGTATCTATGTGCGTGAGATAGTCAATTTGCATAGTGTGTCTATATCTATTAATTCAGGAGGACTTGGGTACTCAGGTGGATCTTAGTATGACCTTTCATTCGCAGATCAATGGCTAGTAGATCAAAGTATTCAAGTTCTTGAGGATATGCTTCGAGCCTGTGTTATGAATTTTGAAGGCCAGTGGGAGGAACACTTAGCCTTGGTAGAGTTTGCTTGTAACAACAGTTATTATTTGAGTATTAAGAAGGTGGCTTTTTAGGCTTTATATGGTAGGTGATGTCTGTAACGACTTAAATTTTTGATGAATTATGTAAAATATATGTTTCTATGTGAATTAACTATTTTACCCCTCCTCGTGGTTGGGTTTTAGTATTTCTGCAGTGTGGGGATGATTGGTATAGTTCTTAATGCATTTTGGTGTGATTTATGTGATATTGTGGTTTTTGGTGGCTTAAGAAGCCTTATGTTAACTTCAGTTAACATCTTTTGATTTATGCGTCGGATGGAAAAACAGACTGCGCCAGCAGACAGGAAATATTTATTTTAGGGTGGTAACATGATTTGTGTGGTTTTATGGCTTTAAAATCTCATTTCGACCCTCGGTTCGAAAAGATTTAATCTTGGATTTTGGGGCTCGATTTTGTGAAAACCATATTTATTCAAAAATATGATATTGTCATTGAGTCCGGAGCTTCGAATTTAAGAGGGTAGCATAATTTGTTTGAGTTCACGAGATACCGGATGAATTTTTAGGGGTCTAGAGAGACTTGGACCCTATATATACCCATGTTTTGCCATTCTTTTCCCCATTTTTGAGACTTGAAGCTTAGGGTTACACACTTTGAGCAATTTCTTTCATTACTAAGCTTGGGTAAGCTTCTAAACACCTATTTCAACTACTTTACTCTAATTTTATCATCTATTTCTTGTTTTAAAATGGATTAAAGTGAAAATTGGGGATTTTGACCCAAAAAGTCCAAAATTGTATTTCTTCAATTTAAACCCAATTTCAACCTATTTTAACTTGGATAAGTTTCTAATCTTATTATTATTACTTTTCTATCAATTTCATCTTCAAAACAACTTCAACTCTTGATTTTTAAAATTGATTTTTTTTTATTTGGACCTATTTTGAACTCGTTTTTGCTTCGATTTTCAGTTGAAGACTCCAAAAAGTATGGAAAACATGTTTATGAAATAAAATTATGATTTTTCCTGCTTTTTTGAAAATCTATTTTTAGGGTCCATATTGACCCCGACTTGAAAATAGGCAATATGGGTATTGTTGGCTTTATTTTGATGCATAGATACTATATTTTTATGTTTTAGTTGATTCCAAGCCTGTTTGTATGATTGGTTTTCGACATTCGAGGTAGGTTATGACTTAACTTCTTTTAGACAGGGTTGGGTAGTTAATATTGCTACAAAATCAAGTTAAAGGGGTGGGAACTAATCATGAAAATGGCTAAGTTTATTGTGTTGTACTCGTGTAGGGGCCTATATATTGATGTATTAGGTGGTTTTGGAACATTATTTTCTATGTGTGATTGTGTGGGGTCTTATATGATATTGTTGTCCTTGTATATGCGAAATTTATTATATGTTACTAATGAGAATGCCTTACGTGGTATTGTGATGTATTCATACTCTATTGGCATGTGAATTTTGTTGGATTTCATGGATGGTTGGATAATTAAGTGGATATTTGGCTCACTTGGTTGGTATATTATTTAGATGTTGAAACACTCATGTTGGTTGGTTGTGAGCATTTCATTCTCATATCATACTTACTCATAAAACATTGGTACCACTACAGAAATATTGGAAATACTAGAAATACTAGCTTTTTCTGCCAAAAAATGTGACATCTTATAAAACCCTCCCTGAGAGATGTGCCAGGGAGGAGATATAGAAATGGATTCGATATGGATTATATATAGGTTGATGAAACCCTATGGGCCCTACATCGGGAAGTTTTAGTTTTGTAGGTTTATACAGAGGTTGTGCGACAACCTCGTGCATTAAATCATCATTATCATCATTTTCATTGTATTTACCTTATTATACTTGTGTAGTGATTATATTTTTGTGTTGACTTGTTACCTATTCATTTGTTCTATCTCCTTTTATTTGTACTTTATGTTCTCGTATATGTTTATTCTTCTTGCTCTACTTGTATGTGGTAGAATATATACTTGTATCCCTTTTTGGTGTTTACCGCAATATATATGAGTATTATAGAACTATTAGTGCAAGTGGTATGGGCTACCAATGTGGAATATTTTTGGATTGCAGGTAGCGTACCCTTAGTTTGTACATTTGTATGCTTTATTTTCTACTTTGCTCGATAGACCTATGATACCTATAAGTACAAGTATACCGTACTCACTCCTACTGTACCTTTTCGGTGTAGATCTTAGTTTGAGGGGCCTTATAGTGGTTGATTCGGGTTCCTTCAAAGTTTTTCAAGGTAGCAGTAGGATTTCATGCATATGGAGTTCACTTCTATCTTTCTGTATTAGGCTATTTCCTTACTAGTATTCGGAGGCAGAGTTGTTCCTATTGGATTTCTTATGTATTTGATTCATGGAATGTATAAGTAGCTCTTACACTGTGATACCAGCTTTAGGGAGTTTTGGCATTATTGGTTATGTTTCCTTCCATTTTTATTATATATATGTGGTTCATCTTCATTCTAGAAGCCTTGCCTTAGGGTTATTTTCCTTCTCATACCAATTTAGGCAATAAGCTTACTTGTTAAGGTTCGTAGCAACAAGTGTCATCATGGCCCTTGGTTTTTATGTCATGACAAATTGGTACCAGAGCATTCAAGTTCTTTGGTTAATGGTGTAAGAACAAGATGTCTATTAAAGTCTCGCAGATCGGTACGTGGACGTCCGTATCTATCTATGAGAGGCTATAGGATGTTTGTAGAAAATATTCCTCATTTTATTCCTTATCATACGAGTTTCTTTCATACCTTGTGTTCTAAGTCATGTTTTACTCTTTTATATGCATATGGTGTTGACTAGATCTCGTGAGGTTAGGGATGCAGAGCCTTCATCCAAGGAGATAGCCCAGTCTAGAGGGTGAGTTATAAGTTACAGGCGGATTCGAGGTAATGGATGGGGACGTGGATCTGCCCCATCTAGGAGTAGTGCTAAGGGACTCTCCTCTGAGCCTCGTGTTGAGCATGTTGGAGGTGTAGGTTCTACTTTGGTTCCACTGGGTTCTTCTACCCCAGTCTTGGAGGGATTATTGATTCACTTATTGACCCATTTGGAGGGTGCTTCTTTGAGTGTGCCTGGTGTTCCCCCAGCTTTGGGTATTATACCCCCGTTTATGTAAGAGACTATTTATAGTGTTCCTCTAACTCTGAGTGTGGATCCTCTAGTTATACCTACTTCTGACATTGGTACTCCACAAACTCTGAGTGTTATTCCTCCTTCAGCACCTATATTGGAGTATTGTATTTCAAGGTCAGGAGTTCATCCTTTATCTATGTTGCCCCCTAGGGTGGGATCTCCATCTGCCAGATTCACCATGGCTCCTCTTGTTGTGAGTACAGTTATGTCTTCTGTGGATCAGAAGAGGTTTGAGAGATTCACTCATTTGAGTCCCCAAAATTTCAGTGGTGTTATAGGAGAGGATGCCTATAGTTCTTAATTGACTGTAGTGAGAAGTTGTATAATTTTTGTTCGCTTGAGTCACATGGTGTCGTATATACTACTTATCAGTTAATAGATACTGCTAGAGATTGGTAGAGGTTTTTTGTTAGTTGTAGTCCTCTTGATTCTACTGAGATAACTTGGGAGCAGTTTTATAAGGTTTTTTTGAAAGAGATTCATGCCTTATAGCCTGAGGGATTGGATGAGAGATGAATTTGATCTCCTGGAGCAGGACTGCATGACTATTGCAAAGTATAAGGCATGCTTCCATGCCTTCTCTATATATTCCTATTCTAGCATTGCCATCGAGTTTGAGAAGATTTGGAAGTTCATAAAGGGGTGGATGTCTTTCTTCAGTTAGCTACATCTCAGAAAGTTGTATTTGGAGTGTCTTTTCAGAGTATAGTAGATCATGCCAAGATGACTGAGGGTATGCTTCAAGCATCTCAAGGAGGAGCGAAGAAGGTGCACTGTTTTGGTAAGTTCAAAGGCCACACTTCTCGAGGTAGGGATTCCAGAAGTTTCCATAGACATCATGGTAGATCAGTGCAGGCAGTTTTACAAAGATCAGGTAGTGGATCTTTTGGTTCAGTAGTTTAGGGTGGCCATTTTGGTCCAGCCATACCTACTCCTATTGAGTTGAGTTATAGAGCTTGCTATGTGTGTGACGATACTGGCTATTTCACCAAGGACTGTCCCCATTATGTGTTCAAAACTACATCTATTTAAACTATGAGAGGTAGAGGTTCTACTAGAGGAGCGCAAGGCAGAGTTAGTAGTGACTGCGGTTGTGGTAGCAGGGCTACTCAGGTAGTTGGTAGTCATGGACAATGCTATTCTATACCTACTAAACTAGAGGCATAGGCTCCCTATGTTGTTATCACAAGTATCAACCCCATTTATTTCAGATCTGCATCTATCTTATTTGATCTAGGATAGACTTTTTCCTATGTGTGCATATTTTTCTTTGGATTTTGATTCTGCTAATGAGCCTCTTACCATGCATATTCATGTATCTACCCATGTAAGAGTCTCTTTAGTGATGGATCGAGTGTACTTATCCTGTGTTATAACTTTTGCTAAGGGTGAAACTCGGGTAGATTTGCTTGTATTAGATATGGTTTATTTTGATGTGATCTTGGGTATTGATTAGTTGGATCCTTACCATGTTGTCCTAGATTGTTATGCTAATATCGTGACTTAGCTTCATCGGGTATGCCAAGGATAGCTTGGAATGGTGCGCTTAATTCAGGTTTGAAGAGGGTTATATCTAATGTTTAGGGTCATCGATTGGTTGAGAGGGGGTGTTTGTCTTATTTAGCTCATATTCGTGATACTAATGTTGCTTTACCTCCTTCTTTTGATTCTATTCGTGATGTCCATGAGTTTATGTATGTGTTCCCTACAGATTTGCTTGGTATGCCTCCAGATTGAGATATTGATTTTTCTATTACTATTAGCCGAACACCAAGCCTATTTCTATTCCTCCTTATAAGATGACCCCAGCTGAGTTGAAGGAATTGAAGAATCAGTTGCAAGAGTTTTTAGATGAGGGATTTATCTGACCTAGTGTACCATCTTTTGGTGTGTCTGTCTTGTTTGTGAAGAAGAAGGATGGGTCTATGTATATGTGTATTGATTATCAGCAATTGAACGAGGTGACGGTTAAGAATTAATATCATTTTCATCGTATTGATGATACGGTGATGATTTGTTTGACCAGCTTTAAAGTTCTTCTATTCTCAAAGATTGATTTAAAATTAGGTATCACCAGTTGAGGATTAGTTCTTTGAATATTTCGAAGATAGTTTTTCAGACTAAGTGTGGTCATTATAACTTCTTTGTCATGTCCTTTAGGTTGACCAATGCCTCTTCAGCATTCATGGAGTTATGAATTGAGTATTTAGACTGTATCTCGACTCTTTTGTTATTGTATTTAAAGATGATATCTTAGTTTATTCTAAGAGCGAGGATGATCACGAGAAGCATTTGTCAATTGTGCTTCAGAGGTTGAGGGATGAGAAGTTGTATGCTAAGTTCTCCAAGTGTGAGTTTTGGTTGGAGTCCATCTCTTTTTTATGTTATGTGGTAACTGAGAAGGATAATATGGTTGATCCATTCAGGGTTGCAATAGTTCCTGATTGGGCTACACCTACTTTGCCCACTGAGATTTGGAGTTTTGTTGGCTTGGCAGGTTACTATCAGCGTTATGTTGAGGCTTTCACATCTATCGTAACTCCGTTGAACAATTTAACTCATAAGAAGGTTTCACTTCAGTGGTCCGATGCTTGTGATGCAAGCTTCCAAAAGCTCAAAGATTTGTTGACTTTAGTTTTTTTCTTAACTTTGCCCAAGGAGTGCGTGGGATTTTATCGTCTTTTGTGATGCTTCAGGTGTTGGGTTAGGTGTTGTGTTGATGCAGGGGGGAAGGTGATTGCATATGCTTTTTGTCAGTTGAAGCCCCATGAGAGGAATTACCCTACCCAAGATTTGGAGTTGTGCACGATTGTTTTTCCTTTGAAGTTATAGAGGCACTACTTCCATGGAGTCCTTTGTGAGATTTTCTCAGATTATTGTAGCCTTCAGTATTTCTTCACCCAACGAGATCTTAATATGAGGCAGCATTGTTGGCTTGAGTTGCTTAAGGATTATTGCTTGACTATCCTTTATCATCTAGGCAAGGCTAATATAGTTGTAAATGCCTTGGGCCGGGAGTCGACTAGCATGGGTAGCTTGGCACATCTTTTGACCCAGGAGAGGCCTTTGGCCTGAGAGTTTCATATTTTATCTAACCATATGGTTAGGATTAACATTTCGACAATTGCGCGTGTTTTGGCATTTGTGGAGGCTAGGTCTTCTTTGATGAGTAGATTCAAGCTTATTAGTTTGATGATGTTGGATTAAGATTGATTCGGGATAAAGTGTTGAATGGTGATGTTAAGAAAGCCTCACTTAATTCAGATGGTGTCTTGAGGATTGGAGGCCGAGTTTGTGATTCGAGAGTGGGTGATTTGATTAGATTGATTTTAAAGGAGGCATATTATTTCAGGTATTCTATCCATTCGAGAGTGACTAAGATGTATCGTGACTTGAGACAACATTACTGGTGGAGTGGTATAAGGAAATATATAACGGATTTTCTAGCTTGTTTCCTATGTTGCCAGTAAGTGAAGGCCGAGCATATGAGACAGGGTGGTTTGCTTCAGAGGTTACCCATTCCTGAGTGGAAATGGGAATGGATGACTATGGACTTCGTGACTGGGTTGCCTCGAACTTATCATGATTTTGATAGTGTTTGGGTCAACATAGATCGATTGACCAAGTCTACTCAATTCATTTTGATTTAGGTCTCTTTAAGAGGCGAGAGGTTGGCCCATATCTACATTCGTGAGATTGTGTATCTTCATGGTGTCCTAATATCTATCATCTTATATCGAGATTCAGTTTTCATATCTCACTTTTGGGAGACATTTTAGGAGTTGGGTACTCGGGTTGATCTTATACAATATTTCACCCCTAGACTGACGGTCAGTCAGAGCAGACTATTCAGGTTTCTTAGGATATGCTCCGTCCTTGTGTGATGGACTTTAGTCGTCAGTGGGAGCAGTATCTAGCCTTGACGGAGTTTGCTTATAATAACAGCTACCATTCCAATATTGATATGGCTCCTTTTGAGGCTTTGTATGGTAGGCATACAAAGACTCACTTATTTCATTATTCATGTCGTGTGATAGAGTGTGAACTCTATTGAAATTCTTCTTCTGACCCGTCGTCTACCTATTTATAGAAAATGCCTCCCAAGAGAACTAATGGAAGAAGAAAAGGAAATCAACAAGCACCACCGCTGGTTCCGAAAGACCCTTTGAATGAGCAGGTCTCACATACTGAGTTCACGGTTGCTTTCATAGCATTTGCCCAGTCAATGATAGCTCAGAATAACCAGCAAGTTGTTGTACAGCCAACCCAACTATAAATACAGTAGCTGCAAAAGCTCGGGACTTCACTTAGATAAATCCTCTAATGTTCTTTAGGTCTAAGCTTAAGGAGGATCCATAGGAGTTCCTGAATAGCATTCAGAAGGTCACTGAAATCATGGGTGTCACTTCGACTAAGAATGTTGATTTGGCTGGTTATCAATTGCAAAGAGTGTGTCACACTATGTTTAAGTAATGGAAAAAAGAATAGAGGCACAGATAAATGGTTGGTTAAGTGGGATGAGTTTGTGGTTGTATTTTTTATTAGGTTCTTCCCACTTGATTGAGAAAATCCAAAGTGCGGGAGTTCATAATCCTGAAGTAGGGCAATATGAGTGTGAAGGAGTATTCACTCAAGTTTACTCAGTTGGCAAGGTATGCTCCAAATATGGTTGTTGACTCTAGGGCCCGAATGAGAAAGTTCGTGTCAGGTGTTTCTAAGGATGTGTTCAAGGAATATAGGATGACCATGTTGGTTAAAGATATGGATATCTCCAGATTGATGGTCCATGCTCAACAGATTAAGGAGGAGAAGATCAAGGAGGAGAAAAGGGAAAGTAAGAGGGCCAAAACTAGTAGTTTTAAGTTCTCTCTATAGAGGTTGAATGGTGGAAATCGTTCTCAGTTCTACCAAAAAATATTTAGCTCCATCCATGTATTCTACTAATGCTCTAGTTCCCAATTTCAAATAGGATACTCGAGGTAAAGCGACAGGATCTAAGTCCTAGGGTAGTTTGAATAGTGTTCGCACCTAACTAGTTTGCAAAAAATATGGTAGGAACCATAAGGGTAAGTGTATAGTAGGTAGTGATACTTGTTTTAGGTATGGTAAGTCAGGCCATAGAGTGAGGGATTGCCCAATGGATGCATAGAGAAGTAACGATGTTCGTCAGTAAAGCTAGTCTAACTCTTCAGCAGTTCTAACCAGTTGTTGGACTCAGTAGGGTGCCACTTTTAGAGAAACTGGTGGACAACAACATGGTAGGTTCTATGCCTATTAGACTCGACAAGATTAGGAGAGTTCTCCTGATGTGGTTACTGGTACGTTACAAGTGTTTCATATTTATATTTATGCATTGTTAGATCCCGGAGCCACACTTTCCTTCTGACTCCATATATAGTAGTAGATTTTGGTGTCAAACCCAAAATCCTTGCAGAACCCTCCGTAGTTTCTACTCCAGTCGATAGTTCAATCATAGAAAAATGGTATATAAAAATTGCCCAGTCATAGTATCCCAAAAAGATACCTCAGTCAATCTTGTAGAGTTAGACATAACCGACTTTGATGTTATTCTTGGCATGAATTGGCTCCAATCTTTCTATGCCTCAGTTGATTGTAGAAATAGAGTAGTCCAGTTTTAGTTTCCCACTGAGACAATCTAGAGTGGAATAGTAGCACCTCAATGCCTATAGGTCGGTTTGTCTCTTTCCTTAACGCAAAGAAAATAATTTCCAAAGGGTGAATCTATAATCTTGTTCGAGTCAAGGACTCAAGGTCCGAAATCTTGAGTCTTGAGTCAGTTCCAGTAGTAAATGAATTTCCAAAAGTTTTTCTTGAAAATCTTCCCGGAGTTCCTTCCGACTGGGAAATAACTTCAGAATAGATCTCTGATAACGCTCAAACTACACCTTTCTAATGAGAATGTAAGCGATCGTTGTCAATATATAACTCAACTAGGTTGGGGTCGAATCCCACAGAAAATATGGTATGAACTTAAGTTGTTTACGATTTAATCAACTAATAGTTGGATGTTTCTTGAAATGGGAGTTTTGGAGATTAGCCAATAATTGTTGGTCATTTTAGTTTCAGTGTTTGTAATCAAGAGTTTATGGAAAACCAGAATTACGTTCACTATGGGTTTTAGTACTTGACAAATGCTAATAGTGATTCAAGATTCTCACAGTAGGTAGGACAATAGATTATCTTTATCGAAGTTATGCCTAAATGTCTCTCGACCTACTTAAGCATTTAATTACCTAATCCTCTCGGACTTAGGAAATTTATATTTACTAACTAGACTTCACCTCAGGTTAATCAACCTTGCTACAGCATCAATTATTAAATAGAAGTTTAGTGCTTCCAAGTCCCTGTCAATAATTCACTTCCTATTATATTTGATTTATTATCTCAAGCAAATCAAAGCAGATGCTATCTATCGTTTGCAACCAATAGACAATAATTAAAATCTCGAAATTATCAAAGAGTCCTATTACCTTTAGAATCTTAAACACTTAGCATCTTACCAAGACTTAACCCATAGATCCCATAATTCGGGTTAAAGAGATTTAGACATTCATAATGTAATAAGAGAAACAACTAGTGTATTCATAATTTGAAAAATGAACTTAACACAAGATGAATAGTAACTAGTGATTCTCATATTAGATCACAATAGAAATCCCAAAATATTGATGAAAATATCTTCAAAGTTAACTATTTTTCAAGCCAAGAAACTAAAGCGAAAAGTAACTATATACGTGTATCCCAAAACAGGTTCGGAATCCTGCTTAGAAAACCCTAAACTATGCTTTAAATACTTTACCCTAATTATGGAAACAAAATCACAGAGTTCAGCAATTTCTCATATTAGATGACGACATTTGTGACACCTTATCGAGAGTCTGACAACTTATCACAAATGTCGTTAGCTCCTTCTTCAGTTTTAGCACTTTCTGCTTAACGTTGACGATAAAACCTGATGACTTATCACATGGCTGACGACTTATCAGGGAATGTTGTCACAACTTTTAGCTGAGGTCCACTCTTTGTCTAAGGCTGACGGTATCTCTGATAACTTATCACATGGCTGACGACTTACCAGGAATGTCGTCAGATACACTTCTCTTCTATTTGCTTCAGATTTCAACTCTTTTGTTTCCATCCTTGTTGGTTCTCTTGCATCTTAGCTTCTACTGTAAAATCAAAGATAAAATAATCAAAAATGACAAAAGTTGCTTAAGACCTTGCAATTATTCTTAGTTAAAAGCCTCAAATGTGTTAGCATCTATTCACAAATCAATCTCTTTCCAAATACCTAGCCTATTTTAATTCTACCTTATAGAATGGATCCAGACGAGCTTAAAGAATTAAAGGAACAATTGAAAGATCTCCTAGACAAAGGTTTTATCAAGTATAGTGTCTATCCATAGGGTGCTCCAGTGTTTTTCGTGTGCAATAAGGATGGGTCTCTTAGAATGTGCATCGACTACTATCAGTTGAACAAAGTCATAGTCAAGAATAAGTATCCCATCCCCAGTATTAATGACTTATTAGACCAACTATAGGGTGCTAATTATTTTTCTAAGATAGACCTTAGATCCATCTATCATCATCTAGAGTCAGAGAATGTAACATTCCGAAGACAACCTTCAAAATTCGGTATGGTCACTTTGAATTTATTATTATGTCATTTGAACTAATCAATGCTCCTACAACTTTTATGGACTTGATAAACAGGGTGTTCAATAAGTACTTGGACATGTTCATCATAGTCTTCATAGATGACATTCTTGTTTAGTCCCAGAGTGAGGGTAAACATGCAAACCATTTGAGGATTTTCTTGCGGACATTTAAAAATCACCGATTATTCGCAAAGCTCAACAGGTGTGAATTTTGGTTAAAATCAGTAGCATTCCTTGGTCATATTATTTCCAGTTAAGGCATTCAAATTGATCCTCAAAAGATAAAAGCAGTAAGAAACTTGGCTAGACCCATCTCTCCATCAAATATCAGAAGTTTCTTGGGTTTAGCCAGTTACTACCAATGGTTTTTTTGAAGGATGTTCCTCTATTTCTTCTCCCATGTACAAACTGGCTCAAAAGAAAGTCAAATTACAATTATCCGATTCTTGCAAAAAGAGTTTTCAGGAGTTGAAGACTCGACTCTCTCTACTCTAGTTTTGACTCTACCAGAGAGGGTTCAGACAATTTTGTGGTTTATTATAATACTTCTAGTGTTGGTCTTGATTGTTTGTTGAGCTAGCGAGGCAGGGTTATAGCATATGCCTCTAGACAACTCAAACCTCATGAAAAGAACTACTTGATTCATTATCTTGAGTTGGCAGAAGTCATGTTTCCCTTACAAATTTGGAGGCATTATCTTTATGGGGTTCATGTTGATGTGTTCACTGATCACAAAAGTCTTCAGTATGTGTTTATTCAGAAAGATCTAAATCTTTTTCAGAGAATGTGGCTAGAGTTATTGAAGGATTATGATATGAGTGTCTTGTACCACCCAAGTAAGGCCAATATTATGGACAACGCTCTTAGAAAATTATTTGTGGGGAGTGTTGCTCACATTGATGATGATAAAAAATAGTTATTTCATAAGGTTCATTAGCTTGCTAGGTTGAGAGTTTGGTTAGTTGATTCAACTAAAGGTAATGCTTTGGTTTAAAATCATTTGGAATATTCTTTGGTAGCTGGGGTAAAGTAAAAGAAAGATAGAAATCCTATTTACTTAGGTTAAATAAAGCATTTTAAAGTCGAAAAGTTGAAATTTTCTCCCAAGAAAAAGATGGTGTACTTCACTATCGAGGAAGATTATATGTTCCAAACATGGATAACTTGATAAAATGGATGTTAGAAGAAGCTCATGATTATCGGTATTCCATTCACCTAGGACCCACTAAGATGTGTCGTGATTTATGGGAAGTCTACTGGTGGAATGGCATAAAGAAGGATATTGTAGAATTCGTGGCTAATTGTCCAAATTACCAGCAGATTAAGGGTGAGCACTAGGGACCTAGTAGTACTCTTTAGAAATTTAGTATTCCTACTTGGAAGTGGGAAGTGGTGAATATAGACTTCATTATAGGGTTGCCCCGTACTCGTCGACAATATGATTCTATTTAGGTTATCATGGATCGAATGACTAAGTCAGCCCACTTCTTGCTAGTTAACACTTTAGATTCAACCAAAGATTATGCTAAGCTCTATCTTAGGGAGTTGCTGAAATTGCATGGAGTCCCTTTGACCATTATTTTAGATAGAGGTACAGTTTACCTCTCGATTTTGGAAGACTTTTCAGAAGGGTTTTGGTACCCAAGTTCATCTTAGTGCAGCTTTTCACCTGCAGATAGATAGTCAAGCAGAAAGGACTATTCAGACCTTAGAAGACATATTGAGGGCATGTATGATTGATTTCAAGGGTTGCTAGGATGATCATTTTTCTTTGATAAATTTGTTTACAATAATTGTTATCACTCTAGTATTCAGATGGCCCCATTTGAGGCACTTTATGGTAGGAGTTATAGACTTGCTATTGGTTAGTTTAAGGTTGGTTAAGATTCTTTGATAGGGACAAATTCAGTGTATGAGGTGATGGAAAAGGTTTAACTAATTAGAGATAGGTTAAAGACTGCTCAAAGACATTAATAATCTTATGCAAATTTGAGAAGAAGGGAGCTTGAGTTTGAGATTGGTGATTGTGTCTACTTGAAGGTTTCACCCATGAAAGGGGTGAAGAGATTTGGTGATAAGGGAAAGCTCAGTCCCCGCTATGTGGGTCCTTATAATATTTTAAGCCACAATGGTAAGGTAGTCTATGAGTTGAAGTTGCCTAAAGATTTATCATCAGTGCATCAAGTTTTCCATGTCTCCTTGTTAAAGAAACGCATTGGTGACCCAGCATCAGTCATTTCTTTAAAGAGTGTGGGCGTGAAAGATAGTCTTTTCTATGAAGAGATCCCAATTGAGATCCTTTATCTTCAGATTTGTAGATTGAGAAATAAAAAGGTTGCTTTGGTAAAGGTTCTGTGGAAAAATCATTCAGTTGAGGGAGCAACTTAGAAAGCAAAGGCAGAGATATGATGACCACATACCCTCATTTTTTCTCTTCAAACTCAGTCCAAACTTGAGGTAATAGTTCCCTTAATTAATTAATTCTTTCCATCTCAGGATAATCAACTATTTTCACTGCATTTGGTTTATTCCATGAATCAGTTATAGATTCAGTTATTAGTTCATGGTACAGCCATAAGTGTTTAGTGCAAAATTTCAGCTTTTCCCCTAGTACTTCAGCTTAGTTAGTTTCTTTAGCGGACGAATGATCCCAAGGGGAAGATATTGTAATACCCTAAGTTTTTAAGCTCTAGACCCACCAAGAGGTAGACTATTTAATTAGTTTTCCAACGTCACCAGTCTTGCCTTAGTCCGATATCGTGGTAAAAAGTTATGGAAAAGCTTCTAAGGCATTGTCAAACTGCTCGTGACAATGACTCATTGTCTGACACAAGTCATAGTCAAGACTTGATGTCACAGCAGTGAGTACCAAGAAATCATCCCCTTGACATTGACCCTTCATGATAACTCGTGGTCAGACTTAACGAGTCGTAACCTGAGAGTTACGACTATTTCCCAAAAAATTCTGAACATTTTAAGAAGGGCTTTTTGGTTTTTCACATTCTTTAATCCTCAAAGCTACTCATTCAGGATTTCCCAAGACTGGAATATAAGGGGAAAATTTCTTAAATTCCTCATTAAGTCACAAATTCAGTTGATACCAAGAAAAAAGGCAATTATTCTTTTCCAAAATCCAATTTAGGGCTCCTCAACTTCCAGAACAAATTCCAATGAGTTCTTCAAAAAATTCATCTCTAGGAAGTGGGATTTCATCAATGGGTTCCTTCCACCTATTGAGTCCCAGAGATTTCCTTAACCCTCAAGTTTAATTCACCCTTTAAGTTTAGGGTCCCATGGCAAGTATGGATTTTCTTGGAATTTCAGTCTATTCTTGTAATTAAACCATGAGTACATGTTTTCCCAAAAATTTAGCATCTTTCCATACTCAAAATCATGAGTTCCTTTTTTTAATTGATAAATCATTGAGTTTTTTCTTGAATTATGAAATTCCTCATGGTGAGATTCTAATGTTATCATGTTTAGTTGCATTAGTCAGAGTTGGTGGGTTATGAACAGCCGATACCTAGGGATTCATGCATATATCATTTTACATATCCTTGAGCACTTCAAATTATCCATTGTTGATATTTTCAAAATATAATTATAATGAGCAATTCATTTTTCAGTGTCATTCAGTTGGGAGTAGTACTTAGCACTGAGTGAACGTAGGGATGAAGTCTCAACCATTAGTTAGGATTAAGACCTTTAGTAGAAGTCCCTAAGTTCCAGTCCTACAGAACCACTGTAGGTTACAAGAGGTCACCCTCCAGTTGAGGACTAACACCCTAGTCCTTTGGGACATCAGTTTAGTGGATCCACACTAGTCAATGTTCGAACCCTTAGCAAGGTACAGAACACACATCCAACTAAGGTCACAGGTTGGACCCTGATTGCTTAGATTTGGGTATGTCAGTTAATGTTAGCTCCCACAGTCCTTAGTTTATGTTTTAGTTTTAGATTTTGAATGACCTTGTATTTGGTTATTCAGTTTTTATTTAGTACATGTTTGTACTTGGTCTTGCACTCAGTTTACCATGTTTCATGCATTTATGTTCAGCTTATACTAGTTGTTTTTGCATCTCACATACTTAGTATATTCAAAGTACTGATCTCATACTTTCCTGTGCTATATTATCTTATAATATAGGTTTCGACGCTCAACATCCAGATCGTTCTTAGTACTATTTGGTACTACATTCAACAGCAGTGTTTGGTGAGTCCTCATCATTTCAAGACTAGTTATCAGTATTTATTTTCAGTATTATTTTAGTTTCAGTCAATTGGAGTTAGTTGGAGGCATGTCCCAACAACTCATATGAGTAGAGGTTTTCAAAAAGATAGTAAGTTATACTTCAGCATATTGGGTTTTGTCAGACAGTTTTAGTTTTTTATGTTTTTATTCATTACCGATTCTTTTATCATTATTACTAGATTATTTTATTTTAGCTTCCGCCCAGTATTATGTTACTTCTTCAGTATTCTTAGTGTTATGCTAGGCCATGGGTTAGCTTGGGGTCACTTGAGACTCTAAGCATTCTGTCATGACTAGGGAACAGTCCCGGGTAATGATAGTAACCCATGTAGCTTTATTCATTGGGTGGAACTCTCAAACTTTTGTCGATGCTACGATGATTCTAATGGTAGGATTGCTTATATTCTAGTCTATACTATAAGCAACAAGGGTATTTTCCTAAAGATAAGACTGGACCTTTTAGGTTGCCTTTGTGTCCTTAAAAGAGGAATCAGGTTTGTATGTAGTTTGAAGGTATAGGAAAAAATATAAAATTCAATGATCGAATCTAACTTAGACTGCCTACATATCCAAGTGGAATCAGGTCATAATATAGTTTGAATACAAAAGGGGGAAACAAAAATAAGAAATGCAATGACCAAGCTTGACTCAAGCTGCCTACGTATCCATAAAATAGGAATCAGGTCATGACATAGTTCAATACAGAAAGGTAAAGTAAGACAATCAAATGATCGGGTCTAACTTAAGCTGCCTATGTATCCAAGTGGAATTAGGTTAGGCCATAGTTTGGTATAATAAAAGGGTAAAATATGAAGGGACTGAATTCGATGAGGATTGTCTACGTATCCCACTAAGAGAATTCAGGTCCAACATAGTTCTGAATACATGAAAGGATGATATTTTTGGTTTTTCTAAGGGAAACTAACCCCATGTGAGTTTCCAACATATCCCTCCTTGGGAAGTACGACTAATACATAGTTTTGCTACATTAAAAAAATGCAAAAGCATAAAGAAATAACAACTTATCCTAATGTCTTCAAATGTAGTACTTCTTGATAACATCTGAATTGATCGGCCTTGTGCTTATTGTGTCATCCATCTCTGCAAGGATTGTTGCTCCTCTTAAGAGTACTCAGTGAACTATATGATGACCTTGCTAATTTGGCATAAATTCCCCTTTAGCTTTAACTTAGTGAGGGAATATCTTCTTTAATACTAACTATTTTGGTGCAAATCACCAAGGCTTGACTTTTTTATTGAACGCCTTAATCATTCTATTTTGATAGAGTTGACCATGACAGGCTACATCCAATCTATTCTCATCAATAAGCATCAATTGTTTGATCCTACAATGAATCCATTTAGCTTTATCTAGACCAACCTCCTAGATGATCCTCAATGAATGTATCTCCACTTCTGTGGGTATCACTACCTCCGAACCGTAAAACAACATGTATGGAGTTACCTAAGTGGATGTTCTAATCATGGTGTGATAGTTGATAAAAGCATATGGTATCGACTCATGCCATTCTTTATTACCATCCACCAATTTTCCTTAAGATTCTCTTTATATTCTTATTTGCAATCGGCCGATATGCTGTGGAATTTTGATAAGAGATCTTAAATATTTCACAAATCTCTCTTATAAGGTTACTATTAAGATTGGGCCCATTATTTGTTATGATTGACTCTAGGATGCCAAATCGACATACCAAGTTATTACGAACAAAATCTACTACCACCTTCTTGGTTACTTCCTTGTGTGTTAAAGCTTTAACCTATTTTGTGAAATAGATAATAGCCACCAAGATAAATGGTGTTCGTTGGATGCAGGAGTCTCAATGGGCCCAAAACATCCATGTCCTAAGCAGCAAACGACTAAGGGGAACCCATCACATTGAGCTCATTTGGCAAAACTCGTATAGAATACCCATGAACTTGACTTAGTGACATTTTTGCACGTATCGGATGCTATCCCTCTCCATGGTCATCCAAAATTATCCAGATCTCAAAATTTTCCTTGCAAGAATGAAACCATTAATATGGGGTCCATATGTTTCTATATGTATTTCCTCCATTGTCTTGTGGCTTTCGTGGTTTCGACATATCATAAAAATCCCAAGTCCAGAGTCCTCTTATACAGTATTTCCTTATTGAGAAAGAAGTGATTGGCCATCCTTCTTAAAGTCCTCTTCTATTTACTAGTAGCATCTTTTAGATATTCCCCTGCTTCGAGTAATCTTTTGATGTTATTATACCACAACTTTCCATCCGACTCTTAATCTATATGTAAACAATATACATGTTGATCGTGTGTATCTCTACCTTGATGAAATCAATGTAATTTTTATTTGGATGCAAAATTATTAAATATAGTGTCACTAAGGCATCGACAAACTCATTTTGAATTCAAGGGACGTGTTTGTACTCAATCTTCATAAATGTTTTACTCAACTCCTTAACATATTGCACATAAGGAAGGATTTTAACATTATTGGTGGTCCATTCTCCTTGTACCTGATGAATCAACAAATCTGAATCTTCTATCACCAAGAGCTTTTTGGTGTTCATTTCTATTGTCATCCTAAGTCTGAGATTGCGAGACTCATATTTTATCATATTGTTCGTGCAAGGAAACCTAATCCTCTTCGAGATCATATAATGTTGACCTATTTTTGACACCAAAACTGCTCCAATTATGACTCCTTTAAAGTTTGATGCTCCATCAAATAACATTCTACATCCATCATATGGCTCTAAGATGTCTTCTCCTGCAAACAATACCTCTTCATTAGGAAAGTAGGTCTTTAGTGGCTTATAATCTTGATTCACTGAATTTCCTGTGAGGTGATCAGCCAAAACTTGTCCTTTAATGGCTTTTTGTGTATGTACATAATATCAAACTCACTCAATAAATCTGTCATTTCACCAATTTCTAGTAGGCATTGGTTTTTGAAAGATGTACTTGAGTGATCCACTCTTGAAATTAAGTACGTGGTATATGCAGATAGGTAGTGCCTCAACTTTTGTGCAAACCAAGTCAATGCGCAACAGGTTTGTTCTAACAATGTATGCCTTGCTTCATATGGTGTGAACTTTTTGTTCAGGTAATAAATGGCTTGCTCTTTCTTTCCTGTCTCATCATGTTTCCCTAACACACATCCAAATGCACTATTCGTAATAGATAGGTACAATAGCAATGGCTTTTCGGCTCTGGTCGGCCTAATACTAGTAGATTGGATAAGTATTCTTTGATTTTATCAAAAGCCTTTTGGAATTCTTCAGTCCATCCAGTGGCGTATCGTTCTTCAAAACTTAAATATGGGTTCACAAATTTTGTAGACTGAATCGACTGATGTAATTGAGCCTTCCCGAGAAACTTATTATGTCGATTTTGGTCTTAAGGGTTGGTAAGTCTTGATCGCCTTTATCTTATATAGATCCAACTCTATACCATTTCTACTAATAATGAATCCCAATAATTTTCTCATAGGAACTCCAAAGGTACATTTGGTTGGATTTAACTTTAGGTTGTACCTTCGCAAACTTTTAAAGAACCATTGTAAATCATCTGGATGGTCTAAACTCTTTTTTGACTTGATAACAACATCATCTACGGACAACTCAATCTCTTTGTGAATCATATCATGAAAAAGGGTAGTCATGAACCTCATGTAGTTGCGCCAGCATTTTTGAGTCCAAATGGTATTACCCTATAGTAATACACTCCTCATGGGATAATAAAGGTTGTCTTCTCTGCATCATCCTCATCTATCAAAATTTGGTGATATAAAAGACTACAAGTCATGTTTTGAGTAATTATCAATAATAATATGAACATTAGGGAGAGGGAAATCATCCTTTGGACTAGCCTTGTTAAGATCCTAATAATCTACATATATCGTTATCTTCCCATCCTTCTTCGACATTGGCACATTATTGGCCAACTATGTGAGGTAATTTGTGACCCTTATGATGTTAGCTTCTATCTATTTGGTCACTTCCTCCTTGATTCTCAAACTCAAATCGGGTTTAAACTTCCTCATGTGATACAATATCAGTGCTCAAACCAGGCACATCATCATAAGACCAAGAAAACACATCAAGTATTTCTTGAGCAATTTTATCAATTCTTGCTTTCTCTCAGCCTCTAATTGTATGCTGACTCGTATTTTCTTCACCGTTTCCTCATCACCCATATTGATAATTTTAGTTTCATTCATATTAGGCTTCTTCTGACTTTAAGTTGCTCGATCTTATGTGGTACATTTTCAAGCATCATGATTTTGTTTTACTCCTCATAATATTACTTGTCGCTCGTATTTTGCACAATGGATTCATTATATGTCATAATCATTAAACGGGAGTATTTACTAATATTAGCACTGAAAAGTATAAAAAGTGAGTAAAGTAAATAGAAATTAAATAAAAAAGGAAAATAATAATTTTATTTTTAAAAATAAGGACTTTTATTAATAGAAAAGCACACGGCTTTTGGCAAGAGGCGAGTGGAAAAAAGAGCTTCGGCATAATTCAAGCCTCAATTGATCATGCAAAATCAATTTTGAAATTGACTACCATCCCATACTACCAAGACTCCGGTCGAAATAGGGATGGGCCGATGGTCCAATTCTACAATATTTCTCCAGGTTCAACATTGAGGATGGTAAGCTTCTTCAGATTTATCTCCAGTTCTCCTTCGATCACGACTACAAAAAAATTTCCATTCTCTCTATGATATCCTCATTAACTACTTACTCTGAAATTGGGACTTGGAAGGGCACAAATACTATTTTTCCTGACTCTTTACTGCAGACTCCCCCAAAAGCGAGCTTATATCCAAGTTTGGTGATACCTCTCTGATGATTCAACTGGATTGGCTCACTTATACCATCAGCTTTTGTCCCTAGTCCTACCTAGGGTTGGTACCTATATTTAACATCTCTGACGTAACCATTTTTACAGCACTTAACATTTTCACTTCAACAAGCTCCATCTTCTCGTCGATCTATACAGCTTGCGTGATTTCTAGAATGTCTCCTTATTGACCAAAACAAAATTGAAAGAATAGATGGGATGACTAAGCTCTCTATTGATAGTAACTTTTGTGTGACCCCACTTAAACTTTACATACTGATAGAGAGTGGAGGGAACTGCTCTTTCCATGTGGACCCATGGTCTTCCCACCAACAAATTGTAACTACATGATACATCTATCACTTGAAATAAAATGGGAAATTCAATTTGTCCTACTTACAATATTAGGTAGATGTAATACCCCGCGATTTTTCCTAGCCTAAACTTGTCCCAAAAATGACAAGAAGTAGCTTCTAGAATGAGTTATGATTATTTCATGTTAAATTCTTTAGATTTGGACTTTCTATGACGTAGAAAATTGAATTAGCTTTCCAACGATATAAGATTCGCCTAAATTCGATAACCGGGTAAAAAGTTATGGCTATTTTAAGTTTTAGTCGTAAAACACCATGATTTGGGTCCTTAGCACGTCGCGGAGAAATGTAAAATCATAATTATCAATTTTCAGTGAGACTCAGCGATTTTAGCGCATTGTGGAGAGGACTAAATTCTCATTTGGCAATTTCCAGTGTCACTTCGTGATACTAGCGCGTCGCGTTAATGGGCGAAATGGCAAACTTAGGGGCTCCGCGATAGTGGTGTGTCGCGAAGAGAACCCAATTCCTACTCATCTTTTTTCCAGTGAACCACCGCGATTGTGGTGCGTCGCGGTGGCCACCCAGATCAGGAAAAAATATACGTTTTCCAGTTCCGTTTAAAAGTTAAAGAAGGCATTTTGGTAAATTACCCAACCCTCAATCCATCAACAGAAGATTTATCAAATTTCAAAGCACTTTATGCTTTATTCATCTTTCTCCTCAAAGCAAAATCCTAGTTCATCATACTTCCTCTCCAAGAAACTCAGAATTTCCAAAATTTAAGTATTCCCCATACAAGAACACTAAAGAGACATCTCCAAAATATCACTAAAGAGACATCTCCAAAACATCAATAGGAATCCAAGATTCGAGTTTCTCGTCAAGGATCATCAATTAAGGTATGTGGGGTTTGAACAAGGATAAATCTTTCATCCTTGTGCCCAAAACTTTACTTTTATTACAAATTTACTTCAATTTATATGATTTCCCATGTATTTCAAGTTAGGGTTTATACCCATTATCATTATTTGCAAGATTATGAGATTTCTGATGATTTAGAAGTTGAATTACATGATTTTATTCATATTTTTATGCCTTGTGCAGTAATTTTAAGATTTTAAAATGATTTATGAATGTTTACATTACCAAGTATTAATTTTGAGATGTTTTAACATGAGATTGATGCTTGGGTCATTGGACCTCATCTAAAGATTGTTGTTTTAAGATTGTTTGTGCTATAAGCACCCCATGACTAGATTATTTTAACATTTTAGATAAAGAATCCACTTTATTTCCGAAGATTTGAGATTTAAAGAAAAAGCAAAGCATAATTGGTTTTCTGTAAACCTTTGTATAAGTTCTAAAGTGTTTCTTAAGATTTTGAGAATGAGATTGGGAGTAGTATTTAGCACCGAGATGGGTAAGTTACTATGGTTTCATACCCCAGAACTACGTGCCATTGTAGGTACAGATTATCAGATTATTCTCACTTCTACGTGGATGACTCAGATTGTGATCACACAGATTAGATTGTTCTATTTCGATGGCAAGGGTAGAATAGCCCTAAATTTATGAGGGCTAGTCGTGGGACACCAGCTCATATGGTGTACATGTCGGTTAGAAGAACCTCCCAAAAGATGTCCCCTACTCTTAAAACAGTCTTTTGGCTTAAAGCCTTAAGATAAAAGCGTATGTTTTGAAAGTTATGGTTTTAAGATTCTTACAGTCTTGAGATGAATAATTTCCTTTTTCAGAATAGTTTCTAAAGAGTTTCCTTTTAGACAACAGATATTAGAATAGAGAGAGTAACAGAAAAGCTTTTAGAAAATTAAGTGTTCAGTTTGGATTATGCCTTAAGATAAAACTAAGTGTCCTATGCCCAAAGTTTTTAGACTACGGGACACCCCTCGCATATTCAGTGTGTGAATTATGTACGATCAAAGACTCGACAGGATAAATGCAAGTAATAAAATAGTAACAAGTAGTGTTGACCAAACACATAAGGAATGCAACTTTGGATTTGGCTTGTATCCTTTTACATAAAGTAAGATAACAATGCAGATAAAGCAAATAACACAATGAAAAACATAATAATCCTAAACTAAGCCTGTTAAGGTAAAAACCTAAGTTTACATCCCAGCAGAGTCGTTATGTTGTCGCGCCTTATTTCAAACCGACCGAAACAACACACATGTGGTGGTTCGTCGTGACTCTCAGCTTTTGAAATTTTATTTTTTATAGTCGTCACCTAAATTCTTTAGGAAAATTATGAAAAAAAAATATTTTTTATGTAAACTTTATTTTGGTCTTTCGAAAATATTTTGAGATTTTGAGTAAGGGTTTGGTTACTCGAGGGGAAGATGTGAGGCACCCTTCATAGCTTATCCGAAGATAGTCCTAAGACTTAGTTTAGGAAAATATTTGGAAAAAGTATTTGTTTTACGATTAGCTAAAAATAGTGATAAAAACACTTTTTTTTCGAAAAAAGAAAATTTAAAGTACATAAAAATGTACTATTACAATATACAAGGATATAGTTTATTGCAAACTATATATGCATTTTCAAAATGTGAAAATGAGAGAGAGAAAAATTCAACATTGGTATTTTGGCATATTGAAATAAATTTAAATTTAAAGTTTAGCAATTTACTTTACTATTAAATTAATATTAAATTTTTATTTTTGTTTTAAACAAATGTGGGTGTTACTATGTCATTTTTATTAACAAAATCATTCTTTAAGGTAGGAAAATCGACTAAAACATTTGGCCAAAAACAAAATTATAAAAAAAAAATTGCTAGTTTTTTAAGGAAAATTTACCTTTACGAATTGATTAATCAAGTGTTAATCGCGGAAACATGAGAACACTACTCTATTTTAAAATCGACAAATAAGAAGGC
This sequence comes from Capsicum annuum, assembly GCF_002878395.1. Lineage (NCBI taxonomy): Eukaryota > Viridiplantae > Streptophyta > Magnoliopsida > Solanales > Solanaceae > Capsicum > Capsicum annuum. The sequence continues at coordinate 186,313,946 of NC_061113.1, forward strand.
AATTTTAAATAGATTATCTTTCGTAAGTTTTTCTAATAATATTATTTCATCCATATTTTGTCTCCAATATTTTAAATATTCGTAGTCTAGCATTTTATCCTGTAGTAATTATAGAGTTACAGATTTCTGTATAATAATTTATCCTAATTGTACTGTAATGTATATCTAATTTTATATTTTCAATGTTATTTATTATCTTGTGTTGTTCTTCACGTAGCGAGTTTTTTAAATTATATAAACTATTACATGTACTTTTTCCTAAATTTTCTAAGGTTTCTTCTATCCATATTAATTTTTCTTTTAGATTCTCCATTATTTTTCTAATTCGGTTTCTATAATTAATTTCTTCATTTAGATTATCTTGATTTTCTCTAGTTTTTCTAATATATTCTAACATCTCTTAATCTGAATAATATCCATCTGGGTAATTATCCAGGTATAACTGTGCTATCCAATTTATAATTTCAATTTCATAGTCTAATACTTTTCCTAATATTATTCTCTTAATATCTATAATTTTTATATCTCTAAGTATATATAAGATTAAGACTTTAAGATTATCTATCATTTAAAATTGACTAAATATTTTATTATAATATTTTGTAGTTGTTTGTTTTAATCTTATTAACTGTTTTATATTTTTACTAAGAAATTGTATATATTTTATATCTATTTTCCAAAGTTCTAAATATACATAGTTTATCATAGTTAATGTGTATATAGGTATTTATAAGAGTAATTAGGTAAGTGTGGTATGTAATTTATTCTAGCTATATAATCTTTACCGAATATTTTTTCTAATATGATTTTCCTTATATCTATTATTCCTATATCCTTAATCACATACAAAATAAGTATTTTAAAGTTATCTACCATTACATCAGATAAATAATTATTCATTTTCATAAAATTGCTCTTTTCAAAATATTTCCTTCAATCATATACATAACAAAATATGGTCATCTTAGATTACTATATACTAGATTATTCTTAAATAACATGTTCTTCGGTCACTATTAGCATGGTAATCTGGATATTTTTCCCTTAAACAGCGTCTCTACTCTGGTTTCTCCCCACCACGGCTTCTTGCCTCATTGGTTTCACCGTTAGGATGACATAGTTCTTAGGGATTTTTCTCCTTTTCCACTTTGCTAATAAACTTCTTAACATATTATTCTGCGAATAATTCTACTATAAAGTAACTAACATGAATTTATTTTATCATACCAAGATTGTTGGGAATTATGAATTTAGTTATTCATAATCATAAATAAATATACCTGTTCGGGTAGGTTTGATATTTCTAAGGTTTGTTCCTCCATAACTTTTTCCATTGAAATATACCTGTTTTTTAATAATTAAGCAAAATATTTGTTGTGGACAAAAGAGAGTTTTTGCTTCAACACATGAAGGCTTGCTTTGCAATGCCTTCGGTTCATCTTATTTATAGACTGAAACTTTACAAGAGTATTCACGTTTCTAAAATCTTTACAGGAGTATTCACATTTCTAAAATTATCTACCTAGTCTACTTTACAAAAAGTCTCCTAATAAGACAAAAATTATTAATGCCTAGACTAATAATAGTCAAAAGCCTATACAAAAGGTTTCAATAATTTACGTAAAGCAAATTGTGAAAGTTTACATGTCGCTTTCACAATTTAATAGATTATCTTCTATTATTACTCCATTGATATCTTCTCGTTGTCGTATCTGCTGCTTTCCATATCTCCATTATTGCTTCTTATCTTGTATCTTCCAGCTGGCGTTCTTATCTTCTTGGTTGATTTTTCTTCTATTCTAGCTGAACTTATGGGATATCATTATCTCCTCTATTACATTTTGAACATTTATGATCTGGATATTTATGTCCAATTGTCTTGCAATATCTGGTTAATAATTCTTCTGAAATAAATTTTTCTCTGATAGCTCTGGTGATAGGTTCCTTTTCTGGTTTGAGCAACGTCAGAATCCATTGCCTAATAGTTTCCATATCTGTTTCTCATAATTTCTTTGAATTTGAATATATTAGTACATGATTTCTTGAATAATAACTCCATATGGGATTTTGGTTACAGAATGTGTTTGCTAGCTCTTGCAAAATTGTAGATAGTCCGATAATCCTCTTATTCACATAAGATTTTGGTATCTCAATTCTAGGTATTTTTGGTTGTGGAATAATATCTTGTGGTATAATCATATCTCGTGTCATTCCTATCTTTACAACTTGTATGGGTCTTTTAACTTCATCATATAATATCTCTGCTGGTGCCGTGTAAATTTTTATAAAAAAAATAGGGTACCTTTGGTTATTCTTTTAAAAATGCTAAATGCTTCATATATTTCTGGTATAGTGGATATCTCATTTCCGTCAGAGGTATATACAGTACTGAGTAGTCCATATTCATAGCAAGTATTAACTAAACTTGGTTTAGTTTTAGGTAAAGCAATTAGCTTATTATATCCGGTCAATCTTTGGGTTATATAGTCTGTATTTGGTTCTTGGATGTTTATAGCTCTAGGGTTAGTATTTAAAAAGGTTTGTACATTGTAGATATTTTCTATATATGTCCGGGCTGTGTAGTTGTAAGTCTTTTTGTCTTGGTTTAAACTATCTCGGTATGTGGTAATTTGTGGGGATATAAACATAGGATCTTTTGGTGTATTTGGTATATATGGTTTATCAAATAGCTTGTTTAGGTTCATATTTGTGTTTTTCCTAACTCCTTTGCTTGTACCTACAGAAGTAGAATGATAAATGTTATGGGTTTTATGGAGTGTCCCATCGTCTCCTTCTAGCGCTGGACTTTGATGTCTTCCGATCGACATAGCTTTGCACACTGCTGAGTTAGCTGATTTATAGCTATAGACTTTAGTTTAACTTCATTAGTCTTTAGCTTTTCTATTTCATTACCCATACTGTCCACTTTCATTGAAAGCGTAGTTAGGGTGTTGAATATCTTTTCTAGAGTATCCTCTTTCATTATATCAATCTGTGTAGCTTTGTCTTGATATGTAATCTGCAATAACATTTTTGTTAGTACTAATTACTTCAATTATAAATGTGAAATTTATTATATTCAAGACTAGTCTCCGAATCTCTTTTGTTGTAACTGAATTTTGTATTTTCTTTGTTAACCACCAGCGTACCTGTGTATTATCCGTTCGTACAATAAACTTGTTATATACAATATATGGCTCAAATGCTAACAAACATTTATATAATGAACATAATTCTTTCCTATTTATTTCTCATTTTATTTCTGTTTCATTGAACGTACCTGAGTAGTATCTACAATGGTGTTCTAATTTTTCTGCTTCATATCTGTATTTAAGTATTCCTCCATAACTACATTCACTAGCATCTGCTTCTACTATATATATAAATTTTGTATTTTCATCTGGAAATTGTAGTTTTGGTAATTCTTTACAAAGTAATTTTATTTTCTGAACTTGATTTTTATCTTCTTTATTATAGTTATATTCTACATCCTTTTTTAATTTTTTTCTGTAGTGGTTTTAAAGTTTCTGCTAATTTTGGAATATATTCCCTTACTTGGTTTACTAATCCTAAAAATGATTATAATTTCTTTTTTGTATCTAATTCTTCTTTCAAATTTATTATTTTTTGTACTATATATTGTTGCATTTTTACTCGACTCTTATCTATTTGTATTCCTAAAAATTCTATCTGATTTTTCATAATTTCAACTTTCTTTTCACTTAGACTTATTCCCGATTTTCTAACTTTTGTGTAATTTTTTCACTTCCTTTTATACAATCAGTTTTCTTTCTTATTTTATTATTAACTCTTTTTGCTCTTACTTTCTGTTTACATGGTATTGTAAACCACCAATCTGTTCTAGTTATTATATGTGGGTATAATTTATCTAAAAATGGCATCCCTAAAAGTATATCTTTTGATGTTAGTTCATAATTATAAATTTCTTCTATTATTAATATCTTATCCCATACTTGTATTTTTACATTCCTAGCTTTATAAGTAATTAAGCTTCCTTCATTATTAAATCCTTTAACTATTATTGGTGTTTTTAATTTATCCCATTTGCTTTCTGGTAAGCAATTATATCTACATAAATTAGCTTCTGTTCCTATATCTATCATAGGCGTATAATATCTACTGTAATATCCTTCTACTACTATCTTCACTAATACATATATTTTCATTTTATGTTAAGGCTCTTTTTAAGAATAATTTCTCTCTGTTATATGTTAAGGTTAATTGTGTATGTTCTATATTATATGGTTTTACTTGTTCTAGCCATTTTATTCTTAATATTATGTCTGCTTTTTGCATTTCTTCCTTTACTTCAAATTCTATTTTTATTTTTCTAATTCCTATTATTATTTCTTTTTCTGCTATATTTTTAATATTTATTAAACTTCTTGGTAGATCTGGACATATATCATTATCAGTTTAAGATATATAATTTTGCTATGTAATTTTCTTCTTGTCCTGTATTTAAAAGTATTAAATATTTTTTTTCATTTACCTTTCCTGTTATGTAATATTGGTTTAAATTATTTGTTGAATTTGTTTCATAACTTGTTCTTTTTTATGAGCTTGATGATTCTGGCTTTTCATCAGCTATTCTTTTCGTTGTACTTATTCTATCATTTATTATTTCTAAATTTTCTTCTATATCTATGTCTCTATAGCTATAATCATTATTATCTATTGTTTTTACAATTTGTTCGAATGGACTTTCTATTCGTATTTTGTTAATCTTATTTTTTCCTGTTAATTTATGTTTTGTTTTTAATACATATAAATTTTTGCATCTTGCTGTAAATATTTTATTTGCTGGGATTAATTCTATTCCTGATATTTTCCAATATAATACTAATGATTTATCTATATTTTTATCTATTACCGCTACTGAATAATTTGCACTTATTATAAATTTAAATTTTTGGTATATTAAATTTCTTTTTTATGGCAGTTATTATGCTTTTTTCTATAGGTTTTATAATTCTATCATCTGCTAAATATAATTCTATTGGTGTATCTATTCCTTCTCTAAAACATGCTTTTATTAATATCTCTGTACCTTCAAGGTGTGCATATTTTATTGGGTCTCTACTTTTTATATCGTTTATCTCTTTATTAATTATTCTTTTTGTTACTAGTGGTATACTAGTTTTACCTTTTGCATATCTACAGTCTATTACATGTTCCGTTTGGCTTACTACATAATATTCTTCTTTTTTCCTAGTAAATATATTTTTTATTGTTGGTATTTTAAATATTTTTTCTACACTTAAGTCTAATTCTTTTTCCTTTTATTTCATCAAATATGTTACTGTGAAATATTATTTTTTGGTTTGTTCCTTCATCATTTAAATATTCTTCCTTTGTTATTATTTTTATATCTTCTTCAGTCATTTGATTCATGTATTTCACTATTTATTTCATTATCTGTTTCATTTTTTGATATTTCTTATATACTATCCTCACTTTCTAATTCATAATCTATATAATTTATCTGCACATATTCTGTATTTTCTATTTTTATTTTTGATATTTGTTTATTTTTTGGATTTTTAGGTAATTTACAATCTTTAGCTAAATGTCCTAATTTTTCACAATTATAACAAGTACATTCTTTTATAGATTTCTTTTTTCTATATGGTCTTTTGTATTTATATTTTTTTACATAATATCTTTTTCTTGGTTTCTTGTATTTATATTTTGATTTTTCAATATTTCTTATATTTCTTATATTTCTTATGTCTTTTTCTTTTCTTATAATATCTTTCTTCACATCCGAATTGGGGTGTTATTTTATTTTTGCAACATGCTAAATTTTATTTTTGCAACATGCTAAATTTATAAGATAAGAATTAAAAACGGAAAAAACATTGATAAGAAATTTAAAAGACCCATGCATATGTTACCCCCAACCTACCCATTAGGCAAATGTGATTGCATGACATAAACTCTAATTTGCATAACAATAACAACAATATATCCAGTATATTTTTACAAAGTGGGGTCTGGGAAGGTAAGTGTATGCAGTCTATACCACTACCTCAGAATGAAGTAGAGAGGTTGTTTCCAATAGATCTCCCATCTCAGTACAAAAATAGTATACCATCATAAAATAAAAAACAAACAAAAAGTGGAATAACACCCAATAGGTCATAACAGAAACAAGACACCCATCAAGTAGTACTGTAAACTATTTATCCAAAATCACAAATATCACCAACACACTACAAACAATAAACTATAAGACACACATTATAATGCCTCGAGACTACCCCCTAGACGCCATATGGTGCTTAAAACCATAAGTGATCCCAAGCTAACCCATGTACTGCATGATACTTGAGTAACTGATTTAATATATATATATATATATATATATATATATATATATAAAACTAATAAAACTAAATTTACTAAGCAAAAGCATAATCATGAGATAAACTATTTCAATATGATTTTGTGAAAGTCTACAACATGGTAAATCTGAAAAAGAAACTTGAATTACATATAATATTCTGACTAACCATCTATGAAGCCTATACTATACTGACTATTTATAGTTGGGACATGACCTCCAACTATCCCTAAGCAATACATAAGAATGAAGAAAATAAAATACAGGAACTGCAACTAACTTAAGCCCTCGAAATAAAAGAACCTATCACCTGTTGACTGAATACCACAAACTATATGAACCTGATATGTGGAATACCTCTGGTATCTACATCATGAAGGAATATAACTACGAATGCATATATGTGGTCAGTACTTATAAAATATAATGAGTAAGTGGGGGTGAATGCATAAGTAAAACTGAATTAATGCAAAATCTTAAAACATGCATGCTAAGTGTGAATAAACCCACCAAGAGACTGAAATAAACTGAAGGTTGAAGTATTATAAAACATGAATAACAAACATAATCTGATAAGCTGGGTGAGTTACTACATTTAGTTTCTTAAAACTATTTTTTCTGTGGAGATTCTCATAACCGACATAAACCATGTGAGCTATCATGAAGTTCAACGTCTGACCCACGCTGAGAAGGGTTGTTCTATCTTTTTCATCGAAGTAGAATCTAAACTAGAGTGATCACTAAACTAAACCCATATTGGGAAAAGAGGGGACACTCTCTGACGAGGCCCCTAAACCTACGGTGACACATAGTTTTAGAGAATAGGATGTGCTGAACCATATTTCCCTCTCGGTGCTAAATACTAGTCTCAAATATATATATATATATATATATATATATATATATATATATTGTATGTAAAATTACCTCAAAACAAATATTTGTGTTTATAAATCTAAAAATTAATCATGCTTCTGTTAATAAATCATACTCATGAACATCTGTGTGAATTTCATATCATGTCTGAGATCAAAAGATCAAACTGAAATTTGAATCATACTGTATGAATCTGAAATAGTAAATCTGAACTTCTAGTAAACTGAGAGACTCATGACAAATTCATATGCTCTTATTTGTGAAGTGACTGAATCATACTGAAAATTATATATATTCACCATCTCATGGAAATTTATTTTAAAATACTAAAATTCATCTCATAGTAACAATCATGTAAGTGAAAACATGAGTAAAGGTAAATTTTGTGCTAACTGAACTTTAAATCACAAAATTTATTTTAAAATACTAAAATTCATCTCATAAATTTGATTGTAAAAACCAGAGATTTTAGGAACAAGGATAAAAGGTTATCCTTGCTCAAACCCTACAGACCTGAGTTTCTTATTTTCTTGAAGAAAAACTTGAATTTGGATTCTTGGAAGTTGAACTTTAGGAAGAAACCCTAATTCCTTTTCTCTTGAGGATGGAGAGGAGAATAAGCATTGAAACCTAACAAACTCATGAATACATATATTTATAGGGTTATTTAAGTCATGGGGTAGGATTTGAGGTGAGGAAAAGACTAAAATACCCCTAAGAAAGCTTTAAAAAATTGCAGGAATTTTCAGTTGATGACTTAGTTGACAACTTATTAACTAGTTGATGGCTTATCAACTTAGTCGTAAACCTCTAGTGTAATGCACCAATTTTTTGAATTGGAATGCTACATGGTGCTCATGACCTCGAGGGACCACAAGCTAACCCATGACTGATATCTGTACCTATACACTGCATAATATACATATAATACGTGGAAAACCTGAATATGTAGGCCATAAGGATCAACTGAAGAGATATAGTAATATCCATGGGGTAATGAATACCCAAAACAACTAAATATAAAACTGAATACTGAATCTGATAGCTAAATCTGACTAAATATAAAAGCCTCTAAGTACTGTCTAAATAAGGAGTTGAAGGAACATGTCTCCAACTAACTCCGTAAAACTGAACTGAAGTAATAAATGAATAAATCAAATCATATTATCCTCGGATGGATGAGGACTCACTGCAACACTGCCACTGGAAAGCTACTGCTGGTCTGGAACTCGTGGCTTTGGACCTATGGTGTAACATGAAAAGAAAGCACCATAGCGCAAATGTGTCAGTACAACTGGAGTACTGAGTATACGAGTGAGGTAGGCTAATGCAAAGGGTTTACATGAATGAATAATGCTAACTGACTGATTGAATTTGATTGTATCTAACAGTCCTGGTATACTGATATCTGAAGAACTATCTGAGTTTTTTTACTGAGACTGATCCTAAAACTGTGGGAGGTAGTTGTTTAATCGGCATGCCCCATGTATACCATTATGGATAAGCTGGAGTCCAATCTCTACCCCGACTAGAGGGGTGTCAACACCACACCACTGGTAAGAACAGTTGTAAGTGACCCTTATCTGGCAGATACTCAAAGTGAGAATGGTGGGACCCTAAACTGACAGGTTAAGATATCTCAACCTATGTTGGCTACGTAGTTCTAGAACACAAGAATGATTACTAAGAATCATACCCTGAACTGGTAGGTGAGTTCCCATCCTTGGGTTTACTCGGTGCTAACTTCTACTCCCATCTGAAGGGACTGAACATAATTCAACTGGCTTTACATAGACTGAATAATTGACATCAGTTGACTAATGGAGTAGTACTATTATCTGAGAGTTAACTGAGATCATGAGATTTCTGATGTTTCCTGAGTCACATGACTGGCCGAGTTCTATAGAGTATAGCTTGACTGCGAGTTATCGTGGCACATGACATGGATCTAGGCACACAGCTATATTTTTTGGGTACGAACACCCCCAGGACTCGATAGAAGGAAACTGGTACACATGACATGACTTCATCACAAGATTAGAGTCCACAATTCACAATATTATAAGTAGGGGATAGTATACTTCATGTATTTATTCACATCTCAACATGGTAGGGAGAGCATGGATACATTTCGTGTATATAATTCATATTTCCATTATCACACATGCTTCATGCCACAACAACAACAATACATAAATAGCATCGAAATTCATATGGAAGTGTATAGCTAATATGGACTTTGTCATTTAGATATCATGGAATCATGTAATTATGGGTTTTAGCATCCTAGGCATTTTATCAAACACCTTGCATGCATTCTTTAAAGCATAGGTGGATTTCATACTTGCATCACATCAAACCTCCTTAAGTTCATGTTTTTCAACTAATAACCACATATATTTCAAGAAAACATCTTTAGATATCATTTTGAAACTTAAACAACAATCATCAACAAGTACATGCTTATATCACCACAAAAAGTTTACAAAATAACATTTAAAAACATGGTTCTTGAGCTCTATGAACGGATTGAATCCATAGATGAACACTACGCATACCTTAGATTAAGAATTCGTGGAATCTACGGTTGAATTTGGTTGAAGCTTAAAACCCCAATGAAAACCCTAGACTTGTTCTTGATTATTCTTGAGTGAATTTTGATAAAATTAATGTAAAAGGATGCTTTGGGGCTTCAATCCCGTGTTTAAAGAGTATATATAGGGTTTTGGGAAGTTACTATATTGCCCTTGAGGAGTTTAAAATGAAAACTGAAAACTACGCAAAATTTATCACGATTTAGGGCCTCGGCACAACGCGAAGCTTGGTAAAATACCAATTATTGCGACCTGGAAGCTTGGAGAGAAGTGTGGTTATCATGGAGGCTTTTTGAAAATTGACGAGTGCCATTTTGGCCTCCGGCGCGATGCGCCATGCATTGAAATGGCATTCGTCTTACAGCAGAAACTTAAAATAGCCATAACTTTTTCACTGGGTGTCCGTTTTAGGCAAATTTGGTATCGATAGAAAGTTTATTAAATTATCTATCCATTGGGTAGGTCATGGGATCAAAAAATAGTAGTATAATAAGAGATATGATCATTTGAAATTGATGATACTAATATCCTTCTCAAGAATTCAATCGATAAGGAATGTTTTGATTCGCACAATAGCTAGGACATATTTGAGACCTTAATTCACATCAACCTTGATCATGAAACTACCAATAAACCATGATGTACTATGCATGAGGTTGAAACATGGATCTAATATTAAGTTGGATTTTTCGAGGTATTACAATATCTCCCCCTTGGGAACATTCATCCTCGAATGAGACTTAACCGAGAGGGAAGAATAAGACAAGCCGAACATAAACTGAACATGAAGGACTGAAACATAATCTCATGACTGGCATGCTAAACATACTGAACTCATGCATATCTGATGCATGGATAGCTGGTACATGGATGCGTAACTGAGCAATCTGATAAACTGAGCTTCTCAAGATGAGAATGCATAGCTGATGCATGACTGTATAATTGAACTGATGCATGAATGCATGACTTAGTATGCAACGGTAATATATACCAAGTTTAAACTGGGGACATGAACATGAAAATAAATAAGCTTAAGGAGAACTGTTACCTTAAGCTTGATCTGAATTAGCGGGGAAGAGGTGAGGATACTTGGTACGTATATTTGTTTCTATTTCCCAAGTATCTCCCTCTGATTTGGGATGAATAAGACTGAAATTGCCTGATTTTGCTCTCTTGTTCTGCCTCTCTCTAGTCCTAACCTTCTACTCCTCTATCTGTTGAGCATGGGGTCATGAGTCTAGCTAAGGTTATATTACTGTTCAGCATCGTAGATCTACACTCATTCACCATGCTATCGTTCGCCCCTAACATGAACTTGCTCATCTTAGCCCTATTGTCTGCAACCACATAAGGGTCATACCTGGATAGTTGAGTAAATCTGAGAGAATACTCCCTAACCGTCATATTTCCCTGCCTGAGATTGATGAACTCAAGAACTTTGGATTCCCTCAGCTCTTGGGGAAAGAATCTGTCTAAGCAATCCATGACAAATTTCTCCCACCCAATAAGACCTGCGCCATCTACCCCCTTGGACTTCCACTGTTTGTACCAAGTGTGAGCCGTATCTTGCAACTGATATACGGCTAAATCAGCACTCTGAACAGAAGTAACACCCATGATGTCAATGACCTTTTGAACTTGGTCAATGAACTCCTGAGGGACTTCATTAGACTTAGACCCATGGAAAGATGGAGGGTTCATTCGGGTGAAGTCTCGAATCCTAGCTGCGGAATTTGCCACTGGATTGGCCAGGATAGCTGCTGGCCTTTCATTTTGGCCAGCCAAAGACTGAGAAAGTGCGGTGAATGCGGCTCTAAACTCTGCTTGAGAAATATGTTCGCCCAAAGAATCTTCGGGCTTAGGAGTTGGGTTGTTTCTTCTATTTGGGGCCATATTCTAAAACAAGAGAAGAACGGATTGGACTGGAAGTTTAACTTGAGATTATGCTCACTAGCACGACATGAATACTGAAAGAAGGGAAACTGTTCCTAAAACATCTTATAGCCTCCTGTTCAAAAATGTGGTGCGTAACACACCCATGCATAAGACTCTACTAGATGCGGCTTTCAGAATTCCTAGGACTCTATTGAACATTAGGATATGATACCAAGTTTGTAACGCCCCGATTTTCTGAATCAAAATGCTACATGATGCTCATGACCCCGAGGGACCATAATCTAATCCATGACTGATATCTGTACCTGTACACTGCATAATATACATATAATATGCGAAAAACCTGAACATGCAGGCCATAAGGTTCAACTGAAGAGATATAGTAACATCCATGGGGTAATGAATACCCAAAACAACTGAATATGAAACTAAATACTGAATCTGATAGCTAAATTTGACTAAATCTGAAAGCCTCTAAGTATTGTCTGAATAAGGAGTTGAAGGAACATGTCTCCAACTAACTCCGTAAAACTGAACGGAAGTAATAAATAAATAAATCAAATTATATTAACCTCAGATGGATGAGGACTCAATGCAACACTGTGCCTAGGAGGTACCTTCTTATCACATAAAACTCTGAAATCAAGTCTCCATTTCAACCATCCCTTCCTAATACGATGAGTAACATTGTAATACCCCAGAAAATTTTTCGTTGAAATTTTATGCGTAAACATGTTGGATTTTATCTTCTAGAATGAATTATAAATTTTTCGTGCGGAATGTCTTAGATTATGATCCACCATTGCGAGTATCAAATCAGATTTCCAACTATATGTGGATCATCCAAAATGGACACACGAGCGATGAGTTATGATCATTCCGATCGAACCGTGAATAGTAGTGAACAAAAAAACATGCAGGAAAAAGTACTGAGGCCTGGCGTATTTCTTTTCTAACTTTAAATGATCGTAACTCCTTGTACATAATGATCTGGGTGATCTACTATATATCAATGGAAAGCTCTGCAAGTCCTCTTTCCAATGAAATTAGTTTCATCCAATTTTTCTATCGAAGCAAAAAGTTATGATCGATCTACTTTAGCCTAACAAAAGCAAATTTTTAGGTCAACTTCAAACGATCATAACTCCTCGTACACAATGATCTGGGTGAGATACTATATATCAACAAAATTATATGAGAGTCTTCTTTCTAATGAAATTGGTTTCATCCAATTTTGATATTGGAGAAAAATGTTATGATTGATCTACTTTAGACTATCAGAACAGTCCACCAAAGGACAGATTCGAGAATTATTTGATTTTTAGGGGCATTTTGGTCATTCCCCCTCACCCAAAATCCATCCAAACCTTCTATTAAATCCTATTAGAAGTATTATATATTATATTTTATCAAATTCCCTCAAAAATAAAACCCTAAGCTCCTACATCCAACTTCAAGAACCTCCAAAATTCACCATTAATTCTACAAATTTATTCAAGATTCCAAGTTCCTAGTTCAAAAACTCCAAGAACCATCATTCAAAGGCACGATTAACATTTCAAAAATGAGTATCGATCTAAAGTTCATCATTCAAGGTATGTAGAATTTTTCAACAAGAACTCTCTTTCGTTCTTGTGCCCAAAAGTAATTTTCTTTACAAAGGCATGATTTTATTTGATTTTTACAAATTTGAAGCATGAACTCATATCTTATGATGATAATTATGAAATCTTGATGTTTATGATTTTGAAAGATGAATTTACATGTGTGGAGATATAAAGCATGAATCTTGAGTGATATTTATCATGATTTTGATATTTGGGTCGTGAATCCCCATTGGAAATTGTGTTTTTTTAAGAAAGTGTGTGTTATAAGCACGTTGATGTTGAATATTTGAGATATTTTGAATGATTTGACCTTTTAGTCTTAATGGAGTTGTTCTGAACTCGAGTGTGAAAGAAATCCACAACGTGGTTGATTTTGATAGATGGGAAGCGTGATGGCTCCCGATGTATATTTATATATTACTGAAATTGTTTTGTTGTGGATTGTTTTTGAAATGATCTAAGATAAGTCCGGAAGAATTCTTTAGCACCGAGTGGGAGGTGTAAAGCAACCTTACTTCCCTAGAACTACGTGCCCCCGTAAGAGTGAGCCTAAGGCTAATTTATATAGTGATCACTAGTTTGTGTGGATTTGATATCGATAGTCCTACTCCGATGACAAGGATTGGATGGCTCTCCCCAACGTGGGTTGTACGTTGGACTCCATGTAGCTCACATGGTTTATGTCGGTTATAGGATCTTCCAGTGTGTGTGTTTACTTGTGTCTATGGTGAATGGTGAAGTGATTTGAAAGTGGAATTGTGAAAGTTATATTTAAAAGTGGAATTGTCAAAGTTATTCTTTCGAAAGATTTAAATGATATTTACATTATGAGAATTGATATTCTTGATGAACTGAAAGTGATTGACAAATTATATGATGACTCACATGTGTTATTGTACTTATTTCACCCTCTCATGATTATGATGATTTTCTGAGCTATGTGAGTCTTTCATACATCCTGCATATTTCTTATAAATATTTATGATGATGATGTTTATACAACTACATACACCCCCATATACTCGGTTTCTTTCCATGGTACTGACCCACATCTTCGGATATGGGCTGCATTTTCTCAGAATGTAGGTTTAGGTGCTCAGTTTTAGGTTTGATAGTGATTCTTTGGGCACTTTGTTCTACCTCCTCTATTGTGATGAGTCCTCATGTTCCAAGGACGTGATGTCTGATGTTGGTTTTATAAAATCATTTATATTTGATAAATGAGTATAAGTCAGTTGGGGCATGTCTCAATGGCTTGCTAGTTTTATTAATTTTCTTAAAGGCTTGTCAGACTAGTATAGATATTGGGAGTTGACTAATAAGTCGTATTTTGTTATCTTTATTCTTTTATTCTTGGATGATGATTACTCTGTTGATATTTGAGGGTTATTTATGGAAAACATATTGATTTGTGTTGAACACTCAAAGGGTTAGCTTGGAGCTACTCGTAGCCTCAAGCATCGTGTGATACTCCAGGACCCATTTTTCTAGGGCGTTACAAACTTGGTATCAGAGCCTAAGGTTTTAAGGTGTCCTATGGAGTCTGACAAGCCGCATTAAGTAGAGTCTTGATCATCAGTATGTAGCGCGCCACATCTATGAGTAAGAGGCTACAAGACGTTTTAGGAAAAAGTGTGATTCTTTCTTTTAGAAGTCTATCGTGCTTAAAGTGTCTCTCTCTGCTATTGATTTGTGCTCTCCTCTTTCAGAAATATGCCTCCACGTCGAGCGAGAACAAATAATGATGGTCAGCAACCTCAACCCACTGACCCATTGAATGAAAACGTGTCTCATGCTGAATTTTGAGCATCCTTTGTCAATGAGTTTTCTGATGTCTTTCCGGATGATCTCCCAAGATACCTCCTGATAGAGAGATAAAGTTAGGGATTGATCTTCTTCCCGATACTCAGCCCATTTTTATTCCTCCTCACCGTATGGCCCCTGCAGAACTTAAGGAGTTGAAAGAGCAACACAAAGATCTACTAGATAAGGGTTTCGTAAGGCCCAGTATTTCTCCTTAGGGTGCTCCTGTGTTGTTTATGAGAAAGAAAGATGGCTCTTTGCATATGTGCATTGATTACCGCCAACTGAATAAAGTCACCATAAAAAATAAGTACCCCCCTTCCGAGAATAAATGATTTATTTGACCAATTACAAGGTGCAAGTTATTTCTCAAAGATAGACCTTCGTGATGGCTATCATCAACTCAAAGTTAGGGAATGTGACATCCCGAAAATTGCTTTTCGAACTCGTTATGGCCATTTTGAGTTTCTTGTTATGTCTTTTGGGTGAACTAATGCCCCAGCAGCTTTCATAGACCTCATGAATCGAGTGTTCAGACCATATCTGGATATGTTTGTCATAGTGTTCATCAATGATATACTGGTGTACTCCCGTAGTAAGGATGAACATTCTGATCATCTCCAAACTGTCTTGCAAACCCTTAGAGATCATAAGTTATTTGCCAAGTTCAGTAAGTGTGAGTTTTAGCTAAGATCAGTTGTTTTTCTGGGTCATATCATTTCTTCCGAGGGTATTAGAGTTGATCCCCAAAAGATCGAAGCTGTTAGAAATTGGCCTAGACCTATTTCTCTGACTGATATCTAAAGTTTCTTAGGTTTAGCTAGCTATTACCGCCATTTTGTTGAGGGTTTCTCATCTATAGCATCTCCTATGACTCGGTTGACCCAAAAGAAAGTGAAGTTCTTGTGGTTCGAATCTTGTGAGAAGAGTTTATAGGAGTTGAAGACTCGACTCACTTCAGTCCCTATTTTGACTTTGTCTGATGGTGTTGATGGTTTTGTGGTGTACTGTGATGCTTCGAGAGTTAGGTTGGGTTGCGTATTAATGCAGAAGGGTAAGGTGATAGCTTATGCTTCTAGACAGTTGAAACCCCATGAGGAAAATTACCACACCCATGACCTTGAGTTGGCTGTTGTTGTGTTTGCTTTGAAAATCTGGAGACACTATTTTTATGGTGTCCATGTTGATGTTTTCACTGATCATAAGAGTCTGCAGTATGTGTTTACCCAGAGAGAATTGAATCTTAGATAGAGACATGGTTAGAATTGTTAAAGGACTATGATATGAGTGTGCTATACCATCCGAGCAAGGCTAATATTGTGGCGGATGCCCTAAATAGAGTCTCCATGGGTAGTGTTTTGCATATGGTAAAAGGTAAGAAAGAGTTGGCTCGTGATGTACATCGTTTGGCTAGATTGGAGGTTAGCTTATTTGACTCTGCTGAAGGTAGTATAGGGGTTCAAAGTAGTTCCAAATCCTCCTTGGTTTCGGAAGTGAAGGAAAAGCAATACTTAGATGCTAGTTTGTCAGACTGAAGGAGTCAGTCAAGGACCAAAAAGTAGAGGTTTTCTCCCAAGAGGGAGATGGTGTGTTGAGATTACAGGGTAGATGTATCGAGACTTGCGGGAAATCTATTGGTGGAGTGGCATAAAGAAAGATATAGCAGCGTTTGTAGCTAAGTGTGCAATATGCCAACAGGTTAAGGTTGAACACCAAAGACCTGGTGGTATGATCCAAGAGTTTAGTATTCCCACCTGGAAGTGGGAAGAGATAAATATGGACTTCGTGATTGGTTTACCTCCTTCCCAATGCTATTATGATTCCATTTGGGTTATGGTTAATAGGGTGACTAAGTCTGCTCATTTCTTGCCTGTTCATACTTCATATACTGCTGAGGATTATGCTAGATTGTATATCTGAGAGCTAATCAGACTGCATAGAGTTCCCTTGTCTATCATTTTGTATATCTTACTTTATGATTTGTGCAGACATTATAAGACCCTAAGGTCATTGATAGAATAAAAAGGAATTGTTTGGAGCAACAACCATCACAAGAAAAATAATTTTAGAGGGTAGGCTTATTGTTGTTAATGGTGGTACTGGTGATGGAGTTGTTTATGGTGGTAGTAGTAGTGGTAGTGGTGCTGCTGTTGGGGATAATGATGCTCTTCTTATAGTTTTTGAAACAACAAACCATTAAGATAATGATCATACTAGTTTTTATAGATTTCGCCCCTCCTAGCCAATGTTCTGCATGCAAATGTCAAAACTGCAAGGTGAAACAAGATGAAGTGATTAATGCTATTAATACATTAACTACTTCTGCAAAGGAATTGTTATCTAAGAGGGGTGTGATTCCATAAAAAAGTATTTCATATCCATACACTCCATTAGAAATTAAAGTGGCTAAAAAGAGAAAAAAAGAAATTTTCAAGGCATCATCAAGCATGGAAAAAAAATTACAACTCTTCTGTGTTTGTCTTGCACTTTTAATCAATGTAAAAGGGTCATAGGAGAGCAGCATGAGCTGAAAAAGATGAATATATATCATTTGTTCCAACAAATAAACAGACAACATATCTATTTCAACAGATAACACATCTGCTAAAAATTATCAAACAGATATATACATTAGTTGCAATAGTTGACTAACCAATTGCATCAGATACATTATCTGTTACAACATATGTCTCGTATATTTTAGCAAATCAAATAGTTTTTTTCTAATATATTAATTTGTATCAAAAGATGACCTATATACTGCAATAAATAGGGAATCTGTTGGGATAAATTAAATCAAGACTTCCTACTGTTTTAGTTTGTCCAAACAAATGAGTCATATGTTGCAATAAATGGGTTTTCTGTTGGAAATTATGATACAAGTCGTCCTCCTATTTTAATTTGTCCCAACAGATGAACCATTTGTTGCAACAGATAGGTCATCTGTCGGTACAAATTTTAAAACAGGAAAAAGATATGTTTGATTTGCTAAAATAGATGAGTTATTCCTTTTTTTTTTGTATCTATGTGATTAGCATTGACAATTCAGACTTTCCAGGTGGATGTCACAATAGAAGTTAATGCTGAACAGTATAATATAACAGTTGATAATCCATCAACTTCCTCCAAAGATAAAGAAAAAGTGAAGCCTGTCAGTCCGAAAAAATGGAATAATTACTCATTTGAAGGGTTCAACATCTCGGACAAGGTTCCAAAAAGTTAACAAAGTTGATCAACGACTATTCAGAATGGATCGTCGATGGTCTGTTAAATCTTCATGCCGGCAGGTACATAAATCATTTTTAAGGATATTGATTTATATAATTCTTCTTGTAAAAATATGACATTAACACATAAATTATTCAAAAAATAAAATGACGATCACTACAAAGTGAACCAATCTGGTCTTGGTTTTAATATGTTCAACTTTGTTGTTGCACATTCCAGAATTAAAAATTAGTTTTATTTGATGTCACAACCCCAAACTTACAGGAATCATGAGGTATAAATGCAATACATATTACTATTAATACTTTATTTAATTGTATCTGTGTATTAATTTTAGTATCACGTAATCTGAAATGTTTGATAATATGTGCAGCAAATCAATGTTATTTTTTACAACTTTTGAAAGAAGGCCAAGTTTCAAACACAAGAACAATATAGATATACGACATACAATTATTTATGCAAAGTTTACATCAATAATGCCTACGATAGTTATTGTCAACAACAGTCGAAAGTTTTTCGAAATGAGGAATGCTTAATCAACATCATCAAAGGTATTAGCATTCCAGCTGGCGAACCTTTGAATTTGGTCAATGAAGTATACGTCTCAATCAATTATTATGATAAATTTCATTGGGTGTTGGCTGTAGTCGTTCTAAAATAGAGGTGTATTAGAGTTTACGACTCAATGTCGGGAAGGAGATGTTCTGGGCCATCATCTAAGATACAAAATCTGGCCAAAATATTACCTACTTACCTTGATATAAGTGTTTTTTTGGACAAAAAGGCTTGTACTGGTTCATCAACGATTGAAGTATACCGAAATAAAATGGGTAATCTATTTGATATAGAATATGTTGAAGGAGTTGCTCAATAATCCAGTGGTAACCTATAAGTATCATGATTTAGTTTCATTTCATAAATTTCACAACGCTTACATTAATTGCAAGATATGGATTATCTAATTTTTACAAACATAAGGATTGTGATCTTTTTGTTGCCGCTTACGCCAAGTATTTGAGGGATTGATTAGAAGTACTAAATGATGGACTCGATGCCGGATTACTCCGTAAAAGATATGCTACTCTTTTATGGAAATATGGAGAAGCGAAAGCTCAGAAATCGTATGCAAGCCATATTGAAGAACCACGATGACCAAAGCTGAATTCCATAGCATCGGATGAAAAACAACTTATCCATATTGAGTAGATCCTTATAGTTTGAGTCTGTCAAAGTAATAACCTCTCCTTGGGAACTTTTGGCATCAAAACATAAATTGTTGAGTTATTTGTTGAGTAGATCAACTGTATCCATAATAATTTTTTACATTGTATTTATTTATTGATTTATTTCATATAATTTTTGAAGGCTTCGATTTATTTTATTTTGTCTATGAATTTTATTTTATCCTTAGATCTGAACTTATTAATTGAAAT
The DNA here is from genome assembly GCF_002878395.1 of Capsicum annuum. Taxonomy (NCBI): domain Eukaryota; kingdom Viridiplantae; phylum Streptophyta; class Magnoliopsida; order Solanales; family Solanaceae; genus Capsicum; species Capsicum annuum. The sequence goes on from NC_061113.1 coordinate 186,333,753, forward strand.
GGAATACTAGATTCAAATATTACAATAGATAATAGATCTATTACAACAGATGACATATCTATCGGAAATTATAAAACATAAGTAGACATATGTTGCAACATGTAGGTCATCTGTTGGAAATTATCAAACAGGTCTTCCTTCCATTTTGATTTGTTCCAATAAATGAGCTATCTGTTGCAATAGATATGCTATCTATTGTAACAAATAGACTTAGATGTATACATCTAAATAATGCAACAGATGACCCACCTATTGCAACAGATAAACTAGTTGCTAGGACAGATAGATATATGTTACAACAGATAGACTATTCGTTACAATAGATAGACTATCTATTGCAATAGGTTGGTCATCTATTGCAAGAGGTTGGTCACTACATGTAAATTCACTTGAAATAAAAATTGTCATGGTGTTTGTATTTCAACCTTCCTTTTTTACATACACAGGCTCCAACCTTTTAATTATTACCCCATAAGCCCAGACCTCTTGCATCCTTGCCATAGTGTTGTCGCACATGAAGGTCGTTGGGTTGGTCATTTCTGTGCTGATTAGCAAAAATTTGATGTGTGCAAGTGCGAATGACCCACAAGCGGCACCAGTTTGATTTTTTGAAAGGTCCTTATCCTTGTTTCGACTTAAAAATTTCATTTTTCATTCAACACTTTCACATGCAAATGATTCATTAGTTTACTCTTCCTCAACAAGTTAGGGAACAAGTCCAATATTTGTTGTGTCTTGGTACAAAAATCAGCCTCGTCGAAGACAGGTAATTTGTAGTCATAAACCTTCATCATTACCTGCTCGAGTAGTATCTTAAGAGCTAGAAAATTTTTGACGTCCACATTCATGACTGTAAAAATTCTCTTTGCCCTGGTCCAATCCTTGTTGTATGGATATGGCCTCTTCTCTCTAAAATATTCAATCATATCTTCATCCCATTCGAACCTAGAAACTAACAAATCAAATCTTGGGCCACCGAGAGTTGACCCTAGCTGAATGAGTTCATCATATCTATTCTTAAAATTATTATAGAAGTTAAGGTCCATTATCTTATCGCCAGCATCATAAGCATTCGAGTACGCTAATTGCCGGCCCCTCATGAGGCAGAGAATTTCATCAACATACTGTGATATAAAAAGACAATTTTTAAATAGGTTAATAATATTAAAAAAGAAAAACAAAGTGGAAAGATGCAACGGATTGTCCATCAATTGCACAAGGTTGTCTGAATGTGTTAATAGATTACCCATCTAATATAACTTATGCAACAGATGGATAATCTGCTGCGACATACGAATCACCAGTTGTACCAGGATACCCAGCTATTGCAACAGATGACACATCTATTGTGTAGATCCTTCTTTATGGAGTAGATTAGAAGGCTAGGTTAGAAAAAGTAAACTTATTATTTCCACGTACCACATATCCATTTATGTCATGTTCTTGAAGTCTTGGGGTAAAAAGGCATTCATGGTGAAGGTTTTTGTGCATTGCTTGAAATTTATGGTCCTTCTCAAAACAACCTTCTATCTGGAGTCAAATTCCTATTATACGTCCTCCTTCTTAAATGGTCCCTCAACTTTATCAATTTTGGAGGAGAAGAAGTCGCAACTTTTTTTGGTTTCATATTCGAGAGTATATATGTAATTGCTTTTCTCTTCTTCCTAACCTCTGTTGTAAGAGTGTGTGGCTCACTCACCTTCATGAATGGTGTGACACCCCTCTTGGATTTCAATTCCTCGATAGCAGTAGCAAGAGCATCTATTTTTCTAAAGAGTTTACCTTATCTGTCCATGCACTCTTTGCATTTGCAACAAGAACATGAGGGTGAAGAGGGGTGAGAGGGACCACTGTAAGGGCTGATTTCAAGCATGTTTATTTTTTCTTGAGCATCAAAATGACTGGAAATAGGATCAGCATGGTTGTCACCAACATCAACAACTTTACCAGCAACACCCCCAGAAGCAACACCCAGATCTATTGCAGCGGGTTGGTTATGAAGAGCCTCAACATGAGATTGACCTTGCGTAACTGCTCATCTTATAGCTATTGATCCAACCAATTCTTTCTTTATTAACTCCATCGTTGGGTCTGCTATTGTAGCAACAAGACCTAAAGTAAGAAAAGAAGTCATCTCCAACTCTTGTTGAGTAGATATGATCCATGGATGCACAACCTAAAAAAAGGGTAGATATATTTAAATCAAGTAATAATTTGCAGACAGTTGGGTAATATGTTAACACAGACAACTTAAGCAATAGAAGATCTTTGTGTTGCAATAGATGATTCATATATGGCAATAGATTAACAATCTATTGCATCAAATTATCCATCTATTGCATAAGTTATAGAAGATGGGTAATCAGTTAAGTCAAATCGAAGAACCAAAGTAGCAGATAGGTAATCTGTTATGAAAATGACTCATCTATTGCAACATATTATCAATCTGTTACACCAGATGGGTAATCTTTTAAGATAAATTGCACAAGATGATCCATCTGTTGCAACATATCAATCATCTATTTCAATATCTTTCTTTGAGTCAAATTATTTCACTTTACTTGAAATAAGACTTACGACATCATCTAGAGGGTTAAGAAATCAGCGTCCTTAATTCTTGTGTTGATCTTTGTAGCCAACCACCTATGGATCCTTGGATGAGAAAACTCATTCGGGTAATCCTTGACCTACTTTTGGAAGGGTGGAATGACTTCAAATGCCTAAGCCTAAAAAATGTAAACAGGAAGCAAACAAAAAAAAGTCATAATAATTATTCAATATAAACTAATGCAAAAGTAAATAAATAGTGATTAAATTTACCATAAAAGCCCAAGAAAAGTCGTATAAGGTGATCATATTTGGGGATAGCTTTGTTAATAAATATTTGATAGTCAACTTATGGTTGTCATAACCCCAGAGATAATTATTGAATTTCTCAAAATCCTCAACAAGCTCCAATAAATCATCTCCAATAACTTTGTAGATGTCTCTTGCCAATATAACGGAATGGGCAAACCAAACTAACCACAATTGCTCCTTGTACTTTTTTGGTATGGATTTATTCTTGAGATTTTATAACAATATCGTGGCTTTGTAGCCACGTCCAGCAATGTCTAACAACCCATCTATTTTTTCCTTGCATTTGTTAGTTTCGGTGGGTGGTTGCTTGGACAATGTCTTGCCTTTATTTATGGTGGTGGTTTGGTTGTCCTGCTTGCCTTGGAATTTTTTAGATTTATTTTCTTGATGAGAGGTTCTTTGGACGATCGCATCTCACGCTTGTCACTATGACAAACCTTTTCATGCCAAAACAAACCGGCATGCCACAGTAGTTGATCTAGATTTCATCCATCTTATTGCCCTCCTCCTTCAAATCTTTATCATCCCCCACGTACTTGATCCTATGCTTGAGAAGACCATATTCCATGCTTATTTGAAAATGGGCATTGTAGTCCTCGGGTAGCTTAAGAAAGTGTCCAAAGCAGCTCTTCTTAAAAAATTTCTCTAGTTTTTCCTTCTTCATAGTATTGCTAAATTCATCAAAAAGTTTCCCCAACTGAGATTTAACTATAAAATCACCAGTTAGTTCAACAGGGTTATCTATCAATATCTCAACTTGAAACCTGTCAATACTAATAGTTTTGACAAGATCATCCTGGGATTTCGATCATAATTCATGTCCCATTGGTGATGCATTATCATCATGTTGATCATTATCATCTTTTTCACTTTCTACTTCCTCCTCTTCTTGTTTATCTTCTTCTTCTTCTCACTTTTATTTTCCTCACCACCCTCTACAAACCCTTCCCCACCTCCCTTAACATCATTTTCACAACTTTTCTCAACTTCACTTTTCCCTGACTAAGATTGTTCAGGAAGCTCCTACAAATCCATCTGTACTCTAGCCTTTTTTGTTAGGCGGACAGAAGTTGATCCACTTTCAGTTTCTTTTTTTTGGGGAGACATTTTTTTACCTACATACAAGAGAAAAACAAAAATACATTACAATTGATGTCTGCATAATTTTAAAACAAAGACAATACAAAATTCAATAAAATTTACATGTCATATTAAAAAAAATTCCAACAAATAACCATATCAGTTGGAACAAACGAATCATCTATTACAATAGATGCGCCATTTATTAAACAGATGAACAACCTGTCGAAGGGATCAAAACAATCTTGCTACTGGTTTGTTTTATGGCAACGGCTAAAATATTTGTTGCAACAGATGGGGAATCTGTTGAAGACATATTTTAATATATCCCAACAGATGTTTCACTTATTGCAACAAATGGACCACCAATAGGGATGACAATAGGGCGGTGCGGGTACGGTGCGGTTTTAAGCTATGCGGGGCAGGGCGGGTTTTAAGTTATGCGGTGTGGTGCGGGTGTGGGGTGGGTTAAAGTAAGTTTTTTTTAAATGGTGCGGTGCGGGTTGCGGGAATATGCGGGTTTAAATTAAAAAAAAATTAAAAATTAGTCTTGTTCTCATGAATATACCTAAAATTATATGTATTATTTACTTAAAAATTGATGATACTTAAAATGACATGTATAACACTACAAATAAATAATTTTCTAGTAGCTTTTTTAACATCTCTATTCATTTAATAAAAATATGCTATTTGATCATTACTTGTACACGTTATACTTTTTGACAATTTTTAGTCAAAAGTGATATAATAGAAATTAGTTATTATTTCCTAGTTGTAGATTTAAAAATATTATGATTTTCAATGGAGTTACAATTTTTTTCAAAAAAAAGGAAAAAATAAAAACATGGGGAAGTGTGGTGCGGTTATGCGTGGGTATGAATATGGGGCGGGTTTATGCGGGTTTAAAGGTGATGCGGTGCGGTGCAGTTTTAAAACTTGTGGGTGTAGAAAAAACCCGTACCGCACCGCACCCACACCGCACCACACCA
>NC_061113.1:186338783-186358282 GCF_002878395.1 Capsicum annuum
AATGTCACCAACACCAACACCACCAACACCAATACCAATACCACTAAAACCACCAATACCAATACCAACACGACCAATACCAATACGACCAATACAAACACCAACATCAATACCACTACCAACACCACTAATACCAATACCACTACTAATACCAACACTATGACCAATACCACCAATGCTAATGCCACCAACACCGACACCAACACCCACAATACTAACACCACCACTAATACCAACACCATCAATATTAACACCAACACCAAGACCAATAATATGAACACCACCAATAGCCACTACCAACACTATAAATGCCATCCAACAATACCACGATATTCAACAGAATACTGAGATAAAAACAAAGATTTTTTAGGGTTTTTCCTATATTTTATGGTATCAAAACTCAAAATTATTAATCCATTCTCGAAGATGATATAACTAAAAGTCTTTTTTTTATTATTAACTAAAAAGTCCTAATTTTTAAAGAAAAAAGAACAAATATAGAACTCTTCTTAAACTCCGATACCTAAGAAGAGAGAGAAAATGATGGATACAAGCAAGAAGGAAGTCAAAAATAACAACTATGTGGTTAAAACTGGGAAGAAAATCGATCTACTGTGAAGGGTTGAGCAATATGTTGAGAAGTTGTTATTTATATTATTGAGAGAGAAATCGAGATTTAAAATGATGAAATATTTTTCCCGCAAATAGTTGATTCGTATGGTTTGATTTGTCTTTTGAAAAAGAATGACAAGTTTTGAAAATATTAATTTGGTCAGAATTGATCTTAATTATTTTTTTAAAAGAGATAAATTTTAACTGTTTCATAATAAATTTCAGTAGTTTCACTAAAATTAGTTTTAGTTATTAAGTTCAATTAGAACATTAATGAATTTAATATAAATTTAATAGCGGCTTGATATGAATTATTTCAACTCAAATTGATCAATTAATGACTTGGGACGACCACAATAGCAACATCATGCAATTGCAATGACTCAATTAAAATTGTAGTTCAGCCTATGAACTCATCCCTAATTGTAGCTAAATTAATTTAGATATTTAAACAATGGCTTGATATGAATCATTTCAACTTAAATTGATCAATTGATGACTTAGGTCAAGATAACCATAATAGCAACATCATGCAATTGCAATGACTTAATTAAAATTATAGTTAAACCTACGAACTAATCCATAATTGTAGCTAAATTAATTTAGATATTTCAAATAATGGCTTAATATGAATCATTTCAACTCAAATTGATCAATTGATGACTCATGTCAGGATGACTGCAATAGCAACATCATGTAATTGCCACGACTCAATTGAAATTATAGTTGAGCATATGAAATCATCCCTACTTGTAGCTAAATTCTAAAGCCCCACAAAGTTTCTTTGTAGTTTGAGTCGTAGGGCGTGTCGAGTGAGGCGTGATTTCGGCCCTAAAAGATTGAAAAGTTGCTTCCTAAGTGAGTAATGTGTTAACCATATAGAATTTTCCTAATTTATATTTTTTATCACATGGAAAATATGATAAGCTTTCCATCGATATAAGATTTTCCCAAATCCGACACTCAGGTAAGAAGTTATGACTAATTTAAGCCTTAGTCGTAAAACTGCATCATGTAACTGCTTGGCGCGTCGCGGAGAGAGTTGATTTGGCAATTGTCAATTTCCAGTGGAAGCCCGCGATAGTGGCATATCACAGAGGAGTCCCAGGTCCCAACTAGTGGGAAAACACGATGGCTCCACGTCGCGGAGGCTGCCAATTTCCCAATTGTCAAATTCCAGTGAGCCAACGCGATAAGTGGCTCATCGAGGAGGCCAATGAAATCGGGTTTCAGTTCAATTTTTTGAGTTTCGCACAAATATTTAAAGGGCACTTTGGACCTTTTCAAGCCTATAAAATCATGGAAACACAAAATCAAAGCCATTTACAAGCATCTTATAAGGTTTTTCTCAAGTTTTCTCTCAACATAAACCCTAAGTATCCAAAACCTATTCTAAGAACCTCAAGAATCCACCATAGATTTCCTAAATTGAGTCAAGATTTAAGGTTTCCAAGTCAAGGACCTCAAGAACCCTCATTCTAGAGCATGAATAGAGTTCCAAAAGTGAGAGTTCATCAAAAGCTTCTAATTCAAAGTATGTTGGGTTTTTGAACAAGGTTAACCCTTTCTCCCTTGTGTCCAAAAGTCTATTTACATCATAAAATTCTTGAAATATATGAGGTTTTTACATGAATTTGAAGTGGGGTTTTCACCCATTATTATTGAATGCATTATATTGATATTTCCCAATAATTAAGAGTCAAATGACATGATTTCTGCATGTTTTCTTGAGTATTTACATCTGGGTATAAAACCCATGATTTTACTCCTTTATAAGCTAATATTTGCATTGTTGAAATATTGAAGCATATGGCTATATTGAGATTTGAGGTAATTTGCTGAAATTCCCAGATTTCCACATGATTTATGAATCTATATGTTATATATTATTCTTTTGATAAGCTTTAACTTGAGATTTAACTATGGGTTAGTAAGCCCTATTTGAGACTTGTGAAATTATGAACTCTTGGGCTATGAGCACCCATGTTTTAAGTATTTTGAGATGATTGAGAAATGAATTGACCTAATGGTCCTTGAGATTTGAAATCCACTTCACTATATGAGATTATCGATTTGATTATTGGGTTCGTGGTGAACCATGTGATTATTCTAAAAGTGGATTTTTTTATGAGATAAGCGCAGATAATCTAAAAGGAGTAGTATTTCGCACCGAGTAGGTAAGTTACCACGGTTTCTTACCCCAAAACTATGTGCCACCGTAGGTTAGGCCTGAGGCCGAGTTTATGATAATTATGACTGGGCCTGAGGCCGAGTTTCATTTAGTGATCACTAGACCTAGGTTATACTCCCTGGAAAGAGTATAATGCTCCTTCCCAATGTGGGGTATCTTCCTTAAGAGGACAAAATATTGGAATCCATGTAGCTCACATGGTTTATGTCGATTACGAGAACCTCCCTTGACATTTAGACTTCGAGATCAAATACCTATTTTTCCTTCCCTATAAGCTATTTTCCTAAATGGTTGAATTTCAAAAATGTTTCCCCAACTAAACTATTTTCTTGATGTGATTTATTTCCTAAATGAAAGCATCTTCCCTTGTTATAGTACTTTTATAAAGCCTTGAGGTAAGTTGTTTCCATAAACTAGAATGCCTTTCCATTTGAGATGGAGTGATTTCCCTAAAGCTTGAGATAAGATATTTTCCTAAAGTGAATGAAATTCCTTCAAGTATGTTTTCAAGTTATATAATTCTTAATTCCAAGTATATGAGTTCTAAATAGTTATGAAATGTTGAGCCTTGAAGAAGTTTTACTCTCCATGAGACTTATAGATGGGTTGAAAGTATTGTTTAAAGTCCCTTAGCCTTTGGGTATTTGGAATAAGAGAAGATTTTGAATTTTGAGATTCACCAATGATGACTCACGAGATTTGTGTTACATGCTCCATTCTACATGACTTATGAGCTTTATATTTTATACTTGTTCAAGCCATGTGGGTCGTCTCATAATGCATACATGATTTGATTAAAGAAGATTATTTCTATTTTATTGATATGCATTCACCCCCGCATACTCAGTACATTCCAAGTACTGATCCACATATATGTCTATGTGCTACATTGTGTCATAATGTAGGTTCAGGTGCTCAGTCCCAGCCTCGCCCGTGATTCTTCGAGTACCTTGCCTACGTTTTCTACAGTGGTGAGTCCTCATGGTTCGAGAACCGATCTTCAGATATTTACCGTACTTGAGAGACTATGTTTTATCTTCAGTTCATTTCGAGTCAGTTGGGGACCTGTCCCAACGACTCTCTAGATTTTAATTAGTAGAGGCTTATCAGATTAGTGTCAGACTTGTGATGTGTTGAGGGTTCGATATTGTGGTTTTGTTGAGATTTCTCTATATTGTGGTCTTATGGACCAAGTATCTTTTCTATATTCCCTTTCATGTGATATGACTATGCTAGTGTTGAGTCCATTCTTATCTTGAATTGAGTGTCATTGGTAGAAATCGGCTTTAAGGGTTAGCTTGGGGGTACTCATAGCCTTAGGCACCGTGTGACGTTCCGGGAGACAATTTTGGGTCGTTACATAAATCAATTTAGATATTTCAAATAATGGCTTGATATGAATAGTTTCAACTTAAATTGATCAATTGATAACTCAGGTCGAGATGACCGCATAGCAACATCATGCAATTACAATGACTCAATTGAAATTATCGTTGAACCTATGAACTCATCCCTAATTATAGCTAAATCAATTTAGATATTTCAAATAATGGCATGATATAATTTATTTCAACTCAAATGATCAATTGATGACTCAGATCAGGACAACCATAAATAGCAACATCATACAATTACAACGACTCAGTTAAAATTATAGTAGAACCTATAAACTCATCCGTAATTATAACTAAATTAATTTAGATATTTCAAATAATGGCTTGATATGAATCGTTTCAACTCAAATTGATCAATTGATGACTCGGGTTAGGACGATGCAATAGCAATATCATGCAATTATAGCGACTCAATTGAAATTATAATTGAACCTACAATCTCATCCCTAATTATAGCTAAATAAATTTAGATATTTCAAATTATCAAACAATTATAGATATCTATTAAACAAATGTTCAACCTGTTACAATAGATGACTTATTTATTGTACAATATCAAATAGATAAAGAAATTTACTGCAACAGATGACTTATCTGTTTAAAATATTAAATAGATAAAGAAACTCATTGCAATAAATGACTTATCTATTGTAAATTGTTAAATAGATGTTGCCATCTGTTGTTTCAGATGCTGATCTGTTGGAAATTTTTCAACAGATGACTTATCTATTTTAAGATCTTTTTTTATTTTAAAGAATTTTTTTCTGAAATAAAAAAGAAAAAATACTAAGGAGGTAAAAAATATTTGTTGAATAACTATAAAATCTCCTTCTTGAGTTGTGTATCTTGTCTTTACAATGTCACTTTCACTGTCTCCTCATTTTCCTCAAAGTGTTTCATCATCATAAATTATTAATTTAATGAATATTGAAAACCATATTTACAATTATCTCCCCGCCAGCCATAAAATAATTCATCTCTCTTCTTTCTCTTTCTCTCCTCTTTAGGGTAATCCCAACCATTTTTTTCTCACTTTTCTCTCTTTTCTCCCTTTTTTCGCCCAACGAACCTTTTGGATCTCAACCGATCTATATCTCTTCTCGACTAAAATTGGCATTTTGATCCCTTTGCTTTTGACATGGCAAGTATGATTCACTATTGCTTTTGCCTTCTCGTCTTCTTCTTTGCGTGTTATTTAAATTAGTTGTTTACATCTATTATTTTTATTTATTTACCCATATCCAAATCCTATTTACTGATAAAATTGAAAGAAATGTATCTTTTAAGTCTTGAATGAACGAACCATTATTTTTATTAAAATATACAAAAAAGTCATCTGTTGGGAGAACTTAAAAAGCCTTGTTGGCAGTATCGGTTTTTTTATTTGTCTTTTGTTTGTTTCTTTGTTGTTGATGTTGTTGTTGACGTTGTTGGTGGTGTTGGTGTTGTTGGAACATGTGGTGTTGGTGTTATTGATAGTGTTGGAATATATAGTGTTGTTTCTTTGTTGTTGATGTTGTTGTTGATGTTGGTAGTGGTGTTGGAGGAAGATATTAAAATAGGTCTTACAATAGATGACCCATCTATTGCAATTGATGAATCAGCTATTGGAATAAAACAACTCTTTCAATAGATGACCCATTTTTTGTAATAGACGGAGACACTGTTGAAAGAAATCAAACCAGTATCAAGGATGATTTGATTTATTCAAACAGATGATCTATCTATTGTAACAAATTGGTCACCTGTTGCAAAAAATGATCAGGAAAGCTGGGATAACCTATTTTAAGATCAGATGATCCACTTCTTTGTCCACTTGGGAAGGTTAACTCGGATAGTTTAGATGCGAGGTCAAGAGCCCATAAAAGAAAGATCGAATGCCCTTTCCAATGCATTTCATGATGCGGTGTCACTTGTTGTAACAGATAGATCATTCGTTCAACAGATGGCTCATCTATTGAAAAATATGGGTCATCTGTTGGAATGCTTGTTGTAATGTGTTGTATTAATTGAATTTTGTGTTACCCCTTTTTAAATTATACAGACATCAATTGTAATGTTGTTTTTGTTCTTCTCTTGTTTGACATCAATTATTTTTCTCTTGTTTGTAGATAAAAGAAAGTGAAAGTGGATCAACTTTTTCCAAACCAACATAAAAGGCTAGAGTAAAGATGGGTTCGAAGGAATAAGCTGCTTACAAATGGAACAACTCCATATGTTGAAGGTATGTATTATTGGTCATGTGATCGTGAAAACTCACATAGAGTACATTGATTTTCTGAATGTTGTTCTTTACTGATTAGGCATTAATCAGTCAAACAAGATATTGCATTTTACAGTTAAGATTGATAGGTTCGAACTGATAAGGCTGAGGGACCAAGTAGGTGGTATAGATACCCTGTTACGGTTTACTGATGGTTTTCCTAATATTTATATGTCAAGTTTGGAAAAAGGATTAAGCTTTTGGTGGCTGTGTGACACGACCCAAACTAGGGACTAGTCGTGTTGGGCATCTCAAGTCCGATCGAGATCAGAGACCATCCCCAATACCCAACCATAACTGCCCTGCACCATATGTCGGATGAATTCCAAAAATATAACAAGATAAAATAATAGTAATTGAAAGACATTTAATAAAGTCCATAACTAACCAAATGTCCAACTGGTGTCAACCCCAATGCCAATACTAATACTAAGGCTGACACCAATATAGACACCTCTCATGCCCATAGTTGTCTAACAAAGCCTCTATCCTGAATTAATAACATCCGGTTGGGACATGCCCCCAACCATAGATAAAACCACACCAAGGAAATAATAAAAATAAAAGAAGTCCATGGCATAAAATGGAGCCTTGTGGAGTATGGAAGCTCACTACTTCAGTCTGACTCAAAGTTGTCCCCGAATCTTAGTCACTGAACAAGAGGAGGAGTATGGCCGGTTCCTGCATCACATGGAGATACAACCCCCTAAGCTAGAATGTACTCAAGAATAAGGATAAAATAATGCAAGTAATTCAAAACCAAAGTAAATAACTATATGCAATTACATAGATACATATATATACCATGTCGGGAAAGATAATCGGATTTAGCATGCATTTAAAACCTTTACATGGGTTGTTTAGCTTAACCGTTATAATCCGCCCATGGGCTATATGGTTCCAGTGTTACCCCCTGAACGTTCCCCAATGTGTGTAGGCATACGAACCAGAGATATCATAGGGGCCAGGGATTCCCATGTACCCTTCACCCTCCATGATACATATATATAAGTATTACCCCACAAACATATGGTCACCAAGACCAACCCTCATTTCAACAAACATGAGTTTCCAGTATCCATCCATTAGACTCACACCTTCACCGTTAGCTATCATAACCCGCTATTATTTCCCAATTAAAACATTTAGCCCATAACCAAATCACGAATTCAGGAAGTCAACTATCAAGGCATTATGAAGTGGTATTGTCATACAGATTATATCTTGTAAGCAATATCATTAGCCAACACTCAGGGGATTCCCATGTACCCCATAAGATTTATAGTTAAACAAAAACCATGACCGCCAAGGCCTTTCCAAGCCATTTAAAATCAACCATACAAATTTAGGTTCCATCACCATTTATAAAATGCAAAGGTTTCAAGATTAGTCAGACTATGTGACAAAATCATTCTCTTTGGCAATTTAACAAACATGTTGAGGGCATATAGTTTCCAAAACAAAAACCAAGTATCAATTGACTATTCTCATGCAACCACATATTCAAATCATAATTATAACATGAAAAAGCATAAGTAAAATATGGGAAAACAGTATCCAACCATAAACAACAAAAAAACCCCAACATCTATTTCAAAACCCAAAATAATATCACAATAATATCATGAAAACCATTCATTAAAATATGCTCGTAGTTGAACTAACAATGAGGGAGGAGTAACAGGCCTTAGACATTATGGAAGACAGAGAGATTCACTCTTTAAAGACCCTAATTGATTGCCTTGTAGAAACCCTAGCCTTTTCTTGAGAGATTATAAGAGAGATTTTAAGAGATTTTTAAGAGTGTTTGAACAAGAATAATAGGTTAATGTAGCCCCTAAACGTGTTTTATTTCATGGGGTCAAAAGGAGTTCTGAGGAAAATGTCTAGAATACCCCCAACTTAAGACTGTAGAAAACGCGCAGAAGGGTATGAGTGGACTCTCCAACTCATCACCACAAAATATGAGTGGTACCCTTAAGTTGTCACTAGGTTAGAAAGTAGGACACCATATTTTATCTAACATACGACTTCCTTGCCCAAACTATAACCATATGGTATGACTAGTACCATCTAGTAACACCCTAAGAAGAACATTAAGGGCTAGACACTGGACAACATACGGATCCATAATACCACTCGTACCCCATTCTCACAGCTCTTATTGAGCCACTCTATAATGACCCTTCAGGTCATTTTCTATATTTATGCTTGTCTTTACTATTTGAGCTTCTCTATAGCTGTCCCAAGTTATTTATAACTTTATGGGACTGACAGGTCAGTTATCGGGTAATTCATTTAATTTTTAGAGTCAATTCCCTATTTTGAAGTCTTTGTTGGTTCCAAATGGCCACCGAACAAAAACTTTAGTGAAACGATCTCAGATGTAAATTTTGATATGCCAATAGATCTAGAATAGCAATTTTAGTCTAGGTAGACCTTTGTTTTGGTTCCCAATGCACTTGAGCTCATTTCGACCTATTGGTTGGAAATTTGAAAATTAAAAAGAATAGGTGTGGGATTCACATTTGGTTGAAATGACCTCGAATTGAAAATCCAACTTTTCCATTGCATCCTAAACATCGATTTTAGGCTAAGTAGACTCTTGGATTAGGTCCCAAGGCTCCCAGACTTATTTTGGGCTACTAAGCGAATTTTATGAAAAATGATGAAACTATAGGTGTGGGATCCACTTTTTGCCTGAATGATATTCGATGAAATTTTTGATGATTCCAATGGATTTGAAATGTGGTTTACACTCAAAATTCACTATTGTATCATGTTCTTTAGATTCCAGATGAGTTTTAAGGGTTAAAAGCTTATTCTTAAGTTGGTTATCATCTGGTGCAACCGCGATCGCGGTCAAGAGTGTGCGATCACGAGTAGAATGATAGTGGCCTGTAGGACTATGATTGTGACATTTGAGTACCTGTAGTGGCTATATAAAGGCCCCAAGATGCGTTTGGGGCATTTCCCCTTCATCATTTAGACCTAGAAACCCCAAAATGAGTGTAATAACTTAAAATTGGTCATGGGGGTGACTTAGGAGCTTAATTATCATCTTGTATCGAAATTATCCTCAATATTAAGGTAAGAATTTCTTGAATTTCTTAGTTTAGACCCAAAACCCCAATTTAGCTTAGGGCGAGATTTTAGCCCAAAGTATGCTTAGTTTTCACCTATTCTTTGCAGGTTATGATTTCTTATTCATGTGTGAGCATTGGGTTGGTGTCAAAAACTCATTTTTCTTATGTGGGACCCACTTGAGGTTTTGGTGTCGTTTTTAAACCCGAAGCACAACAGCGCAATATGGGTATCATTAGACTCGTATTGATGAGTAGATTATATTTTTGATAGTGTGATGGTACTTTAAGGATTGTAAAGTAAAGATGAGCATATCGTGCATGAAGTAAGGTTTTACAGTTTGGCCTTGAGGTAGGCTTCTATTTACTTTTATTCATAGATGATGTGTGATATATGTTGCGTATGAATATGGATATTAGGCTTGATTATGAGTAGGATAACTTGGCCTTGATATATTGATGTTTGGAAATTAGATGAGGGTTTTAGACCTGTAAGATGACATATTTATGACCCTTTTATATCCTATTGCCTTCCCTCTTTAGTTTAGATTATTTATAGCATAGATATGATATAATGCTATGTTTGGAATATGGTTTTAGCTTTTGAAGCATGATTTTTATATTTAGCCTTACTTGGCTAGTGTGGTAGTCTTAAAATCGTTAGGTAGAGTTGACTTAAGTACCCTTGTTTCTAGTCGAAGTTGCTATCTTAGGCTTGAATATGGCTTAATTGGCATCTAGAAAAATTAGATACCTTAGCCTAGTTTAGGACATAGTATGCCTAATTATGGAAATTATGGATTAGAAGTGGGATCATTTGGCCCACTTAGGCCTAAGCTTGTGTTGAGTCTTATGAATTTAGTGCGGATGTTAGATATAGATGAGGCTAGTAAACCTTAGAATAAGGTTACTTCATAACTTGGTAACTTACCTTGATGTTCCCGAATTATAGCTTTTGAATTATGGTTATGATACTTCTTATGGAAGTGATATTGGGCATTTAGAGATGATATTCCTCCTAGATACGTTATGTGGCCTATAGAGATGGTATTTCCTCTTAGACTTGATGATTGGCCTATAGAGATGCTATTTCCTCTTAGACTTTATAATTGGCCTATAGAGATGTTATTTCCTCTTAGACGTGATTGTTGGACCTATAGAGACGATGTTTCTCTTGGATATGTAAATTTGCCTAGAGAAGTGATACTCCTCGTAGTCATGATGTATGACCTATTGATATAAGATATCCTATAGATGATTTCATGTCTATATATATTATGCCTCCTAGATATGAGATGCCTATTATGTGAGAGATGATTACATGTCTATCTATCTTATGCCTCCTAGATGTGAGATGCCTCTTGTGTGAAACATGATTACTGCTTATTGATATTATGCCTCTTATATGTGAGATAATTAGAGATATACTACGGCTTATAAATATGATTGTTGATATGAGTCCCAAAATGTGTATGGACCTTTAAGGGCATGATTATGATGTTGTGATAATTTTGGATAAATTAATGGGCCAAGACACGTGTTATGATATTGATTGAATAGCCGAGAACTATTTATCATTATAAAGTGATGTGATTACAGTTTATGAATATGAATATGTATATGTTTGTATAAATATCTCTTCGATATGGGACAGAGGAAGATGCAGTATGATGTTTATTATTCCACTGATTGAATACTGGTGATGAAATGCATAGATTTGGTACGTTCATGATAATTTACCATTATAAATAATGTGATTATAGCTTAAATGTAATCTTATGACTGCTCTTCTTGTTAGACGGTTAAGCTATGTGGTAACTAGTTGTCTATTAAGAAACTATAGCACTTGATGGCTAGGAATCTAATGTATTAATTAGTGAATCTTGCTTAGTTGAAACATGGTAGCTAACGATGGTTAGTTAATGAATGGTGTCAGTTAATAAAAGATGGTTAGGTGATAAGTAGTAAGGTGTTGTGTAGTAAAATGGATAGAGGATGGTTAGTTGATAATAATGAATGGTGGATAAATGGCAGTTTTGGTCTAGTGATGAACCATAACTAGAAGATAGATGTTGGCTAATTAATAAATAGTGGTTAGTTGCTATCCCATGAGTAAGGATTATGTGAAGGATAATGTTTAGGCTAATAAGTTGGTTCTTTAATAACGAGTAGTTGGGAAGCACTGACTAGATATATATTCTCTGGTGATATGTGTATATTTATGAGTATTTTAGTGTATCTTATTCGGTAATGGTAATTGTGATGATATTGATACCCGACAAGGCCATAGGATACTATTACGATGATATTGATACCCGACAAGATCGTAGGATACTATTATGATGATATTGATACACGACAAGGCTAGAGGATACTATTATGATGATATTGATACCCGGTAAGGCCAGATGATACTATTGTGATGATATTGATACCCGACAAGGTCGAAGGATACTATTATGATTATATTAATTCCCGAAAAGATCGGAGGATACTGTTGTGATGATGTTGATACCCGATAAGGTCGGAGGATATATTAATGATATGTTTATACCCGATAAGGCCGGAGGTTGATTACAATAATGATGGTCTTGATGAGGACAATTATGATTATTTGTGATATGGATTGTGTACTTTGCATTCATTCCTGCATACGCATTGCTTATCATAAGTATGCACCTATGTCTAATAGATGGTATGGGATAGTTGCATGATATGGATGAAGAATATGCCTTGTGTTATTGTATATTGATTGGACCTTCCGAACCTAGGATAGTAGGGGTATACATAGGCTCGACTGGGTATTTAGTTGTCTGCAGTTGCCGATTAATCATGATGTTATTGATATTATTGTTATCATTGTTACAATTATTATTATGGCTAGCTTATGACAGATTGGTCTTTGATCCAGTATCGGGATTTGAGGTATGTCTTCGGCCTCTCCTATCTTATGATTGCATTACTATACACGATTATTTCATGTCTAGCCATGTGGGTTAGAAACCTTGAGTATGCTAGTATTTAAATCCCAATTCTATTATAATGAGGTCTCAAAATAAGAATATGATTATATAGGTTATGATTTGAGATGACCTCGTGTTTATATGTATATATACCTATATATATATATCTAGTTATATGAAGTTATGATACTATCGTATATTCCTTCCTTCGTTTTTCATGTTGTATAGCCAAAACCCAGGGTGTTTCACTGTGTAAAGATTCAATAGTGATTGGACTGATTTTAAGGGTTCAATGGAGTTTTGAAAGGCCCCTGAAGCCTCTCACTACTGCAAACAAGAATAAAAATCAATATTTATTTCCCTGGTCCAAATTTATATGGCTTGGTTGCTCGGGGTGACGATTATACAGTAGAAGGTGCTTGGGAGAATCTTTGCTCAGGAAAGGGGAGGTGTTGAAGACTATATATCAACTCAGAACTTATTAAAGAAGAAACACAGGATAGTAAGGAACGTGTAGCAAATCTGGCCGATGAAATTGACATAAAAAATGAAAAAATCAAATGAGCTAAAAAAATAAAAGTGTATCCAAAAATGAAAATACATCACTTGTCGTTGAAAAAAAATGGTGAAGTGGACTGGAGCTAGACACTTTGTTAGGTAACCACGACTAGTTAGCGTGGCCTAAATAATGACCCACAAAGCACACAATCAGAACTCAAAGAAAGCAACTTAGAGAGCACCGAGAGGTGGTAAGATAGTCAGTCAAGAACGTAACTTAAACTAACAACTCCTGAAGTAAAAATAAGGGATCAAGCCAAGGTGGCAATTTCTTAAGTTAAACTTGCATCCTAAGCCTTCTGTTTGTGGTTCTAGTCAGGTCAAAGGCAGTGGAAGAAAAAAGGCATGGGATTTCTACCCAACTTCAGACTTTTTGTTTCTATTGTCATTGACCTGATCAGAACCACAAAATGAAGGTATGGGATACAAGTTAGACTTCAAAATTTAATGCCTAGGCTTCCTTTATTTTTACTTTAGAAGTTCTTGGTTTAAGTTTCGTTCCTTACTGACCATCTTACCAATCCTTGGTGCTCGCCAAGATGCTTTCTTGGAGTTCTAATCATGTGCTTTGTGGGTCAACATTCAGGATATGCTAACTAGTCGTTGTTACCTAGAAAAGTGTCCAGCTCCAGTCCACTTTACTATTTTTTTCTCAAGAACGACTGACAGATTTTAGTTTTTTGATACACTTTTACATTTGCAACTTATTCAGATTTTCCATCTTTCAAGTCAATTTCATTGGCCAGGCTGGCTAGAAGTTCCTTCCTTGCTCTCCTGTGTTTTCTCTTTAACAACATCTAAGTTAATATATGGTCTTTTCCACCTACCCTTTCTCACGCAGGTATTCTCCCAAGCATCTTCTATTGTATAATAGTCTCCCCAAGCAACCCATCCAGATAAATTTGGATTAGAGGAATTTCTATTGGTTTTTCATTCTTGTTTGCTACACTGAGAGGCTTAGAAGGCCTTCTCAAATTCCATTGCACCATTAAAATCAGTCCAATCATTATTAAATCTCTACAATGGCATCAAATATTGATCTTTTCTCAGAACTTGATGCATAAACATGAGAAAAACCGTTATTAAATTTCAATAGGATATCGACAACACCTTCTTGAAACCCTTCGGCCTTATCACTTCGCACCTATAAAACTTAAGTATAAAATGCAGGATCCTATTTGAAGAATCAATGCCTAATCGGTAAAAAAACTGCATTCACAAAATTATTGTACTTTATGTGTGTTGTCACGATAACCTGATCAGTAATACATAACTCCCATGCATGAAATTGGATCCATCCGTCTGCACGCATCATATTCTTCCTATCCCATCAATGTCAAATAGTGTTTAATCTTTGGTTCTCATCATGAAGTAGTGTACAAAACTATGGAGGCTCAAAGGGTAACCATCAATGTCAAAGGACTACATGTCCATCAAGAAAAAACAAATGTTACGTAAGTAATGCACCATGATCGTTGTAATAGTAAACTTATGTTGTTGTTTGATATGGACTTTGATATTGTTGGGGATGTAAATATTATTACCCATATGTTGCAACATATGGACATTGGCTGGAAGAACACAACAATGTTCATCAATCTAGATTGTGTTCAACTAACAGATGACCAATATGTTGCAACAGATGAGTCATCTGTTAGAAAAAACCTTTACTTGCAACAGATGGTAGATCTATTGTAACATATCTGCTAGAAGAATACAATACAGTTCTTGCCACTAGTTTGTGTTCTTCGAACAAATGACAAATCTCTTTCAACAGACGGTCCATCTGTTGGAAAAATTGACTAAAACGATTATTAAAAAAAGGTTATTGAAAGGGTGAAAAGTCATGACTTTTCGATTATTTAATAATGAAAAATGGTTCGTAAATAAATAATAAAGAAATAAATGATAAACACAAGTTTATAACCATAAAAAATGGTTATTTAATTTTAATAACTGATGTTAATATTAAATAGGCAAAAACTCATGACTTTTCACCTTTTTTATTTTTAAATCTATTTTTAATTTAAATAATCAAAAAGTCACCAGTTTGGATTAATTAAAGTATATGATAATTAAAAAGAGGTGAACAGTCATAACTTTTTGTCTAACACATTCAAAACAGCTGATAAATCAAACTCCGCATCTGTTGCAACTGATGAATCAACTGTTAGGAGAAATCAAAACAGCTCCTCCAATAGATGGTCTATCTGTTGCAACAGATAACCCATCTATTGCAATAGATAACTTATTTGTTGTAATAGATGGCTCATCTATTGCACACATGGACCATTTGTTGCAACATATGGTAAATCTGTTGCAACATATGGATCAACTGTTGCAACAACTCAATAAAATGGTTATTATTAAAAGAATTGGTTATTAAAAAGGTGAGGAGTCTTCGATTATTTAACTGAAAAAATAGTTATTTAATTTTAAGAACTAATTAATATTAAGAAATTGAGAAATGATTACTTTTCATACTAATCAAAAAGTCACCCCTTTGATTTATGACTTTTCACAATAATAAAAAAGTCACATGTTTGAATGTAATTAATAAAATGGAGGTGAACAGTCGTGATTTTTTGCCTAACACATTCAAATTCAATTCACTATAAATAGATCCCCTCTTACTCTTTCATTCTACTCTACTTTATTTATTTCTTGTATCTTCTCTTTCATATTACAGCCTCAATCACTTATCTTCAAAGTGCATATTCCTTTTCCATTAAGAAATTTTTTGTGTGTGTGGTGTAAATCTACCAGTTGGTATTATACGTTTTATTACATTTGAAATATTTTCTTTACTTTTGTGTTTACATTTTTTGTCAATTCATGTGTGTTCTAGTTATGGTTGATCCTGTTTGGGACATTGCTATTTTGCGCGACACCATGCGGGAACTTCAGAGGCAAGTTAATGAACTCCAGTGGGAGTTGGCCACCGTGAGAGCAAAGATGTTCTGAGAAAGTCGCAGGCTGAGGTGGGCCCTACTACTGCTGGTTGACAATTGGCCGGCTAAGCATAATAGTAATAATAATAATAATAATAATAATAATTAGGTTATGTGTTTTCTTTTAGTGTATGTATTTTTATTTTTTATATCGGTCTACCTACCTAATGTATTTTATTTTTGTTTAGTGAAAAAATTTATGTTTGGTCGACTTTGACTTTTTAATTCATATTTAAATTTATTTTGTCTATTTCTTCCTCTCAACAAACATGTCAACGGTTGGACATAAGGAATAATTTTGAATCTAGTAGCAATAGCAAGAGTTTTGAGTTCTTTCAACAAATGGACCATCTGTTGAAACAGATTGGTCATCTGTTAGGTTTGTGGCAAAAACTGTATTGTGTTGTTCCAACAGATTACCCATCTGTTGCAATAGATTGGTCATCTTTTAGAGGAACACATTCCAGTTTGATGAATTGTATTGTGTTCTTCCAGCAAATGTCCATCTATTGCAACAGATGGGTAATTACTGAAAATAATTTTACGGTCTGTTGTATTTAGTTCCTATTTTACCTCTTTTTATTGATGCACAATTTAATAAAAAGATACTTTATATAATAAATAATAATATTTACGTTCACAACAATTAGTTAAAAATATCAAAGTCCATAGCAAACAACAACACAAGTTTTACTATTACAATGATCATGGTGGATTACGATCTGGGCATGTAGTTCTTTTGTGGTCAGCATTCTTACATACGGAACACTTGTTTTTTCTTGATGGAAATAATCCGCCGACTTCATGCCTCCTGTTATATCGCCTTCTTCCTGATTTGATAGTGCTTGGGTCAATATATGAGGGAGGTATTAATCTCTCCAAAATCTCTACAGGAACAACCCAACATTCTTTGAGAACCTCCAGATTAATATTCTCACAATATGCCATTATATATCTTTCCACCGAATAATACGGAGATGAGCACTCATAAATTTTAAGTTCCATATTGTGCACTGTATTGGGCTCGAAGCACTACCATAGCATGTGGACAAGGTATTTTATCCAAGTCAAAAACTCTGCATGTATAAGATCTTATTTGAAGATTAACTGTGGCAACATCACCATGACCGTCGATACTGAACTTGTAATCTGCTATTTGATTAGCAAATAACCTATTTCCCAAAGTGATATTCGTTGATATTTATTTTTCCGCTTCTAGAATAAATCTGGTTCCTGTATTCGCGAACTGCATACGTCTTTCGATAAATAATTTGTCATACTTTTTGTTTATTTTATCAAATATCACCACAATGGAAAATTTTCTTTTAACATCAAACAATGAATTCACTTATTCAACTATATTTGACGTTATAATATTATACCTCTACAAAAGAATCACTTAGCACGACATCATACTAAACTTGTAACTCAACAAGACATTAAATTTATAAGAATGAACCTATTTGACGGACAAAATGCCCATCTTCATCTCTCACCGGTACGTTCGAGATGTTGTGTTGCCTTGGGATGCATATTCATTATTTGATTGAAATGGTAAAAAACTCTTCTCTATTATACGCTTTAGCTGCTCTATAAAAAAGAGTCACGACCCTTTTGTTATGAAAGTTGTTTCGAATATTATCTTCAATATGCCTCATGCAACAATCAAAGTGAGCCGGAGTATAGAAAATCGGACCCATCTTTGGGATAATTGGATGCCTATCTGAAATAAAACACAACTCTTCGATATCTTTGACACAGCTTGGCATTTGTTCAAAAAAATATTCATACGAGACATGACATTCCATGTTCGCTCACAAAAAGCAACAGGAAAGATTTGACTCTCCGTAACCTATGCCACCGCCGCTAGCAAAATTCCTCCATACTTGCTCCTCAAGAAAGTCCCATTGATGGCTATGACTTTTTCAAATTTTTAAAATTAAGAATCCAAGCACCATAGGATACAAAAAAGTACTGGAACCTTCTATTTTCATCAATATGCAATGCCGTCTTACTTCCGGGATTTATGGACTCAAGCATGTAACGGTAATCATCGAGGACTGCATAGCCGTGCTCGTGTGTCCCTGTAACAAGTCCTTGTTAATTCCCATGGCCATATATATCTTTCAATAACTGAGCATAACACCTAATTCTATAAGGAGTTGATTGGCCATATCACTTGTAGAAGGGCCTTTGCCAATTGGGAATCTATTCTGGAAATATTGACTGAAGACCTTTGTCGTGGCGAGGATTTTAGCTCATAATGTACTCTGAACCACATGTGTGATACTTTTCATAAACATTAATGATGAATCTGTCAGAACTTAAATATTTCAAAGCCCTCAAACACCACTTGCAGTTTGAATTAGTACATCTAAAGGAAAAGACATTGCTCAAATTAATAACCTTCTTTAGTTTGAAATCTTTTTTCAAGTAAGCAATAAACAAAGAAGTAGATAGTTCTGTCTTATCCTTGAATGACATTCACTTGTAAAATTCAGTCTCGTCATCTTGATGATTGACTGACTGTGTTGATTGAGAAGAACTGCCCATCGTATTGCTCGCAACAACGGACGTAGGTGTTTGATCATCATCTGGAATATTCATGTCCAGATCATCCAACTTATCATCAAAGATGTCTTGTTATTGTTCTTCTTCTACATTCTGATTCTCATTCTCTCTTAGTTTTTCAACCACGTACACCCTTAACACTAGCCTAGCTGAATCACTAAGATAAGAACGCAATCAAACCTAATTGATTATCTTAAAAGGTAGTACTCTCTGATTTTCAAAAGAGTTGTGCATATAACTAATGATGAGTTTTTTCGGTTGATAATTCAGTCCACAATAACTAATGATTAAGTTCATAAAATTATCATACGAAACATCACTTTGGACTATCATAGCTATCGTCTCTAGCATTTCACCCTTCTTCCAACGCCATACATATCGATTGTTCTTCTCAATCCATTTACCATGACAATCCATCCCTATTGTTATTGATCCCTCCATTAGTGGTACCTAAATAAAGATATTTGTTAAAAAAAAGTTAATAATGACATCATAATAAAATTAAGGCAAATTGCTCTTCTGGACCCTTGTACTATGTCGGTTTTGTAAGTTGGACACTTCTACTTACATGTTTGTCATCTGGACCCCTGAACCTACTAAAAAGCTACATTTTAAACCCTTTTTTGATGAGTGTAACGCACTCTCCCCATGTCAGCTGCCACGTCTGGCACATCTGCCAGTCATCTGCCATGTCATTTTTAAAAAAAATAAAAAAAAGTATTACATTAAATTCCAAGTCATTTTTAAAATGCTAAATAATAAATTAAATATTAAAATTAATTTAATTAAATAAGAAAAAATTATAATTGTAGAAAATTTTGAATAATTGTGTTTTTATTTTTGCTCACAAATTAAACATCAAATCCATTCCAAATAATTAAAATTCTTCTCCAACTCATTTAAATTTTTAACT
>NC_061113.1:186358382-186359156 GCF_002878395.1 Capsicum annuum
TTTTAAAAAAAA
Organism: Capsicum annuum; assembly: GCF_002878395.1. Classification (NCBI taxonomy): domain Eukaryota; kingdom Viridiplantae; phylum Streptophyta; class Magnoliopsida; order Solanales; family Solanaceae; genus Capsicum; species Capsicum annuum. The sequence continues at coordinate 186,358,395 of NC_061113.1, forward strand.
GTATTACATTAAATTCCAAGTCATTTTTAAAATGCTAAATAATAAATTAAATATTAAAATTAATTTAATTAAATAAGAAAAAATTATAATTGTAGAAAATTTTGAATAATTGTGTTTTTATTTTTGCTCACAAATTAAACATCAAATCCATTCCAAATAATTAAAATTCTTCTCCAACTAATTTAAATTTTTAACTATAAATTCATATTACATTTAAAATTATTTCATTAATAATATATCTAATCATAACAATTTTTTTAATTTTTTTTAATTAAAAAAAGAAAGAAACTATAATTAGAGGTCTTCTTCTTCGTCCACCCCCACCCTCACCCCCCACCAACGGTCTTCTTCTTCGTACAAAATTGGAAAACAAGAATAACCGACAATTGCCCATCCAACTCCAACAAATATAACCGACTCCTAACACTACAACTAATTTCATTCGGCAATTGAATTTTCCTCCAAACATCATTACTCAAATCAAGAACAAGCATACACGAACAACTATGTGTTAACCAATGCAACCCTCCATTCACAAACACAACTTGATTCCTATTCATATGCGTAAACTGTTCATCCTGCAACGACATAAACTTCCTCCATTTCTTCAACTCTGAATCATAAACCATACGATTTTTAACTGAAATTTCATTATAAAGATTTATAAAGTACTTATCATATATCAATCTATACCAAAGTTTACATACAATTTTTGTCTTAAAAACTGATTTAACAGGTAATCTAGCAAGAATCTGAAGAATT
>NC_061113.1:186362156-186364770 GCF_002878395.1 Capsicum annuum
TCTTAAAAACTGATTTAACAGGTAATCTAGCAAGAATCTGAAGAATTACTTCATCTGGAAAACCCCCATATGGTGAATTCATCTCAAAAAACTAATTTTTTGGGTAAAAAAAAATAAGAAAAAATATGTAGAAATGGAGTAAAGACTCTACCTTTTTCACATTTTTGAGTTTTTTGAGAATTTGAGGAAGATGGGGTGTTGAATTTAGCTTGGAAATTGAAGAAAAAAATGTGTAAATGGCTAAGGATTTGTGAGAAATTAGAGTGAAAATGGAATGGGTAGTTTTCTTGACTTTGTTATACAAATATTGTAGCTGGGGTGGGTGGAGAAGAGCTGGGGTGGGTGGGGGCATGAACGGGAGTGGGGTGGGTGTGAAGGGGCTGGATAGGGGTTGGGGTGGGTGGGGAGGGGTTGGGAAGGTTTTTTTAAAAAACAAAATATTATTTTTAAAAATATTTTTAAATTTAAAAAGATAGAGGAAAAAAAATCTTTTTTTAATTTTAATATTATTTTTATTTTTTAATTATTTTAATATAAAATTGGTCAAAAATTGATCCCCACTCGCACTCCCAAGAGAGTGACTACACTCTCTTTGTCCTAGTCACCATTTCAATGCCACATAGGCAAGGTCAACGGTCAAAGGGTGCAAAATGTTGCTTTTTAATGAGTTCAAGGGTCCAGATGACAAACATATAAGTAGAAGTGTCCAACTTACAAAACCGACATAGTACAGGGGTCCAGAAGGTCATTTTGCCTAAAATTAATAGTGATTTTATAGTGTCGTAACATGAACCTCAACAGATGAGTAATCTGTTGCAACAGGTCAGTGATTTGTTGCAACAGATAACTCACCTGTTGGAATTCATGTTATGGTACTATAGAACCTGAAGTTGATTCTAACATATGAGTCACCTGTTGTAATAGGTGAATCATATGTCGCAACAGATTATTCATCTGTTGCAACAGATAAAGCACATGTTGGGATTGATGTTACAGTACTAAAGAACCTTTGAAGCCAATTCTAACAGATGAAGGACATGTTGCAACAGATAACTAACCTGTTGCAACAGATGACTTACCTATTGCAACAGGCGACGCGTCTATAGGAATCGAGTTCAAGTTTTGTTGTAACAGGTGACTAATCTAGTTCAACAGATGACTTCTCTAATGCAATAGATAATTCATCTGTTGCAATAGATGGCCAATTTGTTCTATTCATATTATGGCACTATTGAACCATAAATATGAATCCAACATATGAGTCTTCCATTGCAACAAATAACTCATCTGTCGCAAAAGATGAATGATCTATTGAAACAGTTGGCTCTTATGTTGGATTCATGTTCGGGTTCTATCCATTGTTGAAAAAAATAGTAGTAGTAGTGTACCTAGATGACAAATTCAACTAAAAATCATAATTTTACTTACCAAAGTCACCTATGAAGTAATGTACGAAATAAAATTTGACCTAAAAATTAGTCAAGTAGCAGCAGTAGTGGTAACAACAACAATGGTCAACAAGAAGAAGATAAAGATAATAATGAAGAAGATAATGATGATAATGAAGCAGAAGATGATGAATAAAGCAGTAACAATGAACAACAAAAATCATGAAGAGAGAGAAACGCACATTTTTTCCCTCCGTTTCCTGTATATTAGGTTAATATTTGGATCAAAGTGTAAATTAAAAAATTTGTGGGCTATTCTCAAACTTCTCCAACTTATTTAATCCATAATAAAGTAATTGTCATCTACACTCAATTATTAAAACTTGAGTCACATACACCTCATTTTGAAACTCTTTTGCCTCTTTTAACTCAATTTCCCAACTAACTTTTCTTCTTTTTTACGTATAGAACAAGTGCCCATTTGCCCCTCTATATCTCAAATATTTCTAAACAACTCCATACTTATTTATCATTCAACTCCTATTTTTTCACTCTTTTTTATTTTACTTTAATTTTTATTTTTGTTCTTTTTTCTTTTTTTATTTTTTATTTTGTAGTTTTTCTCAACTTTAACTTTTTTCCTTTTCTCCTTGAAACTTCTATTTTTTTTTCTCTTTTTTATTTTACTTTGATTTGTATTTTTTATTTTCTCTTTTTTTTTTGTTTTTCTCAGTCCTTATTTTTTTTCCTTTTCTCCTCTTGACTTCTATGTTTAAATTTTTTTCTCTTTTTTATTTTTGTTTTTTCTTTTCTCTTTTTTTTTTTTTAAATTTTTCTTAGCCTTTATTTTTGTTGTCTTTTTTTTCTTTTTATTCAATATTTATTTTTCTCCCTCTCAACTTCTATATTTTGTTTTCTTTCTCTTTTTTTTTCTTTTTCAATATTTGACTTTATTTTTTATTTTTCCACAACTTTTATTACTTTTATTTGATTTCTTCCAAATAATGTGGTAGTGTCAACTCTTACCCATGGAACGTGACTTATTTTTTGAAAATCTTTGGACTATGTTTGGCCTCTAAAGCAAGATTTATAACACATCTCATAAATCAAAACACAATGTGGTAATGTCAACTCTTATCTATGAAGCATAATTTGTTGTTTGGAAGGAACAAAGAGGAGAAAAATAAAAAAAGTTGAGGAAAAAAAGAATAAAGAAAAAAAAAAAA
>NC_061113.1:186364870-186375823 GCF_002878395.1 Capsicum annuum
GTAGAACTCTACAAGAAGAATCCAAATTCTGTTAGAGTTCTTGGCTTTTGTAGACATCAAAATCTTGTAGAACTCTACAAGAAGAATCCAAATTTTGTCAGAGTTCTTACAGGCTACTCTACATCAACCCTAAATTATGCTTATAAAAAAAAGGTGGCTTACTCCCTTGAAGAAATATCTTGAATATCCCAATTCATGGGTATTCGTAAAGAGATAGGATCTCCAATATCCCACAAAATCATGGGATACTCATGAAGAGATCATCCTAAGTTCGAGAAATACACTACTAACAACCCTTGAATTATAGAGAGATCAAGAGAGAGAAATCAAGGGAGAAACAGATTTATACCCATATCATTTATCAATAAAAATTCTTGTTTCTTCATATTTTATTTGTGACTATAATTTATTTCTATCACTGTAAAAATTATGTTGAAAATAAACTGGCATGCCCAGTGGGACTAAATCTGCCCTTCATCTCTTCTCTCATAAATCAAATATGCAAATATGTAGCCGCAGGATCGTAAAGATGGAAGCGGTACTTCAAGACTCGTCTTTGAGTTTCATCAAGTCTACACTCCGGCAAGCCTTGAAATACGGGGCATTTGTAGACATCGAAATGTTGTGGACTCTACAAGAAGAGTTCTATTTTTGTTAGAGTTATTGGGGGTTACTTTACCCTATATCTAGCTTGATGGTTACTCTACCCTAAGCCTAAATTACGCCTATATAAAGGGGGCAAATATCCCTTTAAAGAGGCATATCCAAAGTCCCAATAAATTCATGGGATATTCATAAAGAGATCAACCTCTCCAAAATCCACAAATTCATGAGATATTCATAAAGAAATCAAATATCTCTAAATAATTTTATAAACTCATGGAATATCACAAAAGGATTAAAATCCTTTCTTCTTGATAATCAAATACATCAAGAAGATTCACAAATCCTCCTTTTATGGAGATCAAATCCAAATATTCCTACGTTCGAGAAATACGTCATTAACGATCCTCGAATTATGGAGAAACCCATATCAAATCCAAATATTTCTACGTTCGAGAAATACACCACTACTGACCCTCGAATTACAGAGAAAATCCATATCAAATCAAAATATTTCTACGTTTGAAAAATACGCTACTGACAGCCCTCGAATTATGGAGAAAATTAAGATAGAAGAAGCAAGGGAGGAACAGATTTATACCCACTTCATTTATCACTAAAAAAATCATGTTTCTTCATATTTTTGCTTGTGATTGCAATTTATTTCAATCACTGTAGTAATTTATTGGAAACAAAACTGGTTCAGTGGGACCAAATCTGCCCTTTTATCTCTTCTCTCATAAATCAAATGTGCAAATCTGAAGCTGGCATAAAGATGGAAGCTCTATGGGTACTTCAAGACTCATCATCAAGTCTACACGTCGACCAGCCTTCAAGTAGGGGCATTTGTAGACATCAAAATCTTGTAGAACTCTACAAGAAGAATCCAAATTTTGTTAGAGTTGTTCTTGGAATTTGTAGACATCAAAATCTTGTAGAACTCTACAAGAAGAATTCAAATTCTGTCAGAGTTCTTGGAGGCTACTCTACATCAACCCTAAATTATACTTATAAAAAAGGTGGCTTACTCCCTGGAAAAAATATCTTAAATATCTAAATTTATGGGTATTCGTAAAAAAATTGGATCTCCAATATCCCACAAAATCATGGGATATTCATGAAGAGATCATCCTACATTCAAAAAATACGTTGTTAAGACATCAAGAGAAAGGAATGAAGGGAGAAGTAGATTTGTGCCCATATCGTTTATAAAAAAAAATCTTGTTTCTTCATATTTTATTTGTGATTGCAATTTATTTCTGTCACTGTAAAAATTATGTTGGAAATAGAGACAAAAAGGGAAAAATGTAAGGGTTAAGAAAAATATAATAAAAAAAAATATTTATGTAGTTTACGCTATAATTTCTTTAGATTAAATAGCATAAATTCCAACCCTATCAAATATATTTACCTTCTCTCTCATCTTCTTACTTAATTTGTTCTCTCTTTCGATTAATATACATAACTCATCCGCTATGTACATAAGACACTATGTATATAAAAATCTGTTGTCAATGTTTTAATAGGAAAATAACATATTTTTCCTTATATTTTGGACACAATTAATGCTACAACATTAATAAGGAATTATTGCATCCCTTAATTTGTGTAACAACTATACTAATTCAAATTTTGAAAAACAACAATACATAAAAAGAAAATCAACCAAAAAAAAACAGAAATCACAAACAATCTAATCACTGATTTTTGATCTCTTGAAAAAAAACTGATTTTATTTATATTAAACAAGATGAATATTGTAATTCTTGTGAGGCACTCTGGTGAATTAAAAATTGAAATAGAATATATATTCATTGTATGTGTTGGAGTTTGTAGTTGAAAATTTAATTTGTGATAGTAATAGTATTGACGTGGACGTGAAACAGTTATATAAGGATAAATTGATGCTTGTTTTAGTGATGTCTAAATGTGGTGTCACATGGTTTGGATTGCATAGTAACGTTCATCATACTCTTATGTATATGAACTAAACTGATATGTTTAGTTCACATACATATCAGAATGTAATATACATAAGTAATTTATGTATATGTGCTATACTGATATGTATAGTCAACATACGTATCATAAACCTTTTTTATGATTTTTTTTATATTTCTGTAGAATTTTATTTGGTTTAGTTCAAGCTATATACATATTGTCAACCACTTGGACATTATGATTTTTTTTAATTTTTTTTCAGGGTTAAAATTTTGTATGTTTCTGTAGAATTTTATTTTTCTTTTGAAAGTGAATTGTGCAATTATGAGAGGTTTCAAATAGATCAGATACCTTGTCCTCACACTATTGCCATCTTGAAGGTAAAACATGTAAAAGAATTTGGGCCACACTGCTTAGATTACTACAAGCCAGGCACTTTGGTGAAAACTTATGAACTTTCAATTATTTCAATGTCAAATAAGAAGGACTGGAATGTTCCTAAAAGTATAGAAGAGGAAGAAGTTTGTCACCGATATATAAAAGACAACCAGGAAGACCTAATAAAGGGAGAAAAAAGAAATCAAGCGAAATGCTATCACCAAGCACAAATTATTGTGGACGATGCAGACATGAGGGTCACCATAGACGTTTCTGTAACTTTTTTTCGAAGGAGAAAGACTTAAAATTTCCTCTACTTATGACGATTAATCACTCGTTTATCATTTTCTACTTTTATGAAATATTTTTTGAACAATTTAAGTTGGTTGTTTCATGTACAAACTTAACTATCATGATGACATAGAATTATGTGTATTGTTATATATATTTTGGTGATTAGTATTTGATTTTGATGTTATTAAATGTTTATGGAGTATCAAAATCATATAACGTACAACTATGCTAATTACAATAATTTATAAGTAAATATGTATTTGAAAAAAAAGTGACTTTAACTAATACTTTATTGATTATTATGTGAAAATGTAAATATTAGTTATGTATATAAAAATTTTATTATGTAATTGGTTATATTGTGTTTGAAAGTAATATGTTATGTATTTAACCGGTGTTTATATGTATACTAGAGGAGCATGGCCCATGTCAGCACGGGCCTAACATTAAGATATTTTGACTATGTACGATAAGTTAGATTGATGTCAATTCCAATTATGAATTATAAAATATGAATACACAAAACATATTAACTACTTGATAGTATTTTTCAAGAAGCCAAATTATCTCACAAGATAATTATGTATAACTTACTCATATAAATAACAAAATTTGATGCATTTTGAAGTTTAGATCTTTAATCATATGACTGAGATTTGCTACATTAAGTATAAAATATGAGATTAAAATTAATACATAATACTTGCCACTTATTGTATAAAATAGAGATTAATTATTGAAAAAAAATAAAGGGTTATCTAGCCATTGTTTATTACATCACATGTTGGTTACAATTAATAATCCAAAATTGCATTGTATTCTCATATTAAGCTGACATAAACATCCTTTGCTTTCATTTTCCCTCATCTTTTATTTGTCAACTTGTTCTTTGAAGTTAAATTAAATTAATATTTTAAATTTAAATTTTAAGTGTCTTGAAAGTCATATATATATATAAAAAAAACTATAAGTTATTATCTTCCATATTAATTTAAGTTATTTGACTTTGAGAATACGATAAAATATACTTCTGTAAATGTTTTATCGAACTTTACTTTTGTATATGTTCCTTTCAGTGAAACGTAGGAGTCGTTTGTTAGAGTGTATGAAAATAATTTTGAATAGAATGTGTTAGTAATGTTTGCATTAGTAATGTTTGTATTAGTAATACTAGTATTATTTATGTTAACGTTAGTTCTTATACACTTTTTGATGTGATGTATTAGAACTTATCTTTTTAGTTTTGATATCTTTAAATAAAAGTTTTTTTTTAAAATTGCATATACATTCTAAGATTCATTCGGGATCTAGCACGGGGTCAATATATGTTATTTTTTTATCTCAATTTATGTGACACAAATATAATTTAGATAATCAATCATACTTTTAATATATATTTAAATAATTTAATTTGTTAACTATTGTAATTTATAATATTTTTTATATAATTTTCAAATAAAATGTATTATTTTTCTTGTTCAAACTTTTGTGACATTGATAGTCAATTATATTTTAAAAATAATTTAAATTTTTAATTATTGTGATTTTTAATACTTTTATTCTATTCCAATTTAAGTGACAATAATATAATTTCGAGAGTCAAACAAATATTTATATTTTTTATTTTTTTAAGTTATTAATTATGGTGATTTATAGTATTTTTACATATTTTTTTGAAATATATAACAAATTAAATTATTTTTAGATATTTTAAGTTGTTAAGTATTGTAATTTATAATTTTTGTATGTAATTTTTGAATAATATATGTTACTCTCCTTATCCAGAGTTTTGTGTTGTCGATAGCCATTATATTTTTTAAATAATTTAAATTTTTAATTATTATGATATATAATTTTTTTATTCTAATTTAAGTGGCACAATATTTATATGGGTATAATAATTAATTAGGGGTGATATAGTAAAATCACGACTGAAATAGCGAAACATAAATGTCTTAAATGACTTACAACAACTAATTAGAAGTGACATAGCAAAATTACCATAAAAAATACTGGTGAAAAAAATTTAAGTGGACCTCATATAAGACGTCAAGTTTATTTAAAACATCAAGAGTTAATTTATTAATTTTATATCTATTTTACCTTTTTTATTAATTATTATTAATTTTTTTAATACTTAAATGACATATAAAAATTAATTAGGATAATATTTAGTAAAATTACGATTGAAGCAGCTGAAGTAGACATTTCATAAATGTCTATTTTACTTTTTAAAATTTAAATATTATTAATTTGTTAATACATAAATGACTATAATAATTAATTAGGGGTTGTATAGTAAAATCACGATTGAAGCAGTTGAAGGAGACATGTCAAAAATATTTATTTTATCTTTTTAAATTAAATATTATTAATTTTTTAATGCATAAATGACTTATAATAATTAATTAAGGTGATATATTAAAATCACAGATTGAATATTATTAAATTTTTAATATATAAATGACTTATAATAATTTATAATAATTAATTAGGGGTAATATAGTAAAATCACGGTCAATATATAAATGACTTATAATAATTAATTATGAGTGATATAGTAAAATGATGGTTGAAACGGACATGTCATAAATGTTACTCCCTCTGTTTCAAAAATAATGACCTACTTTCCTTTTTAGTCTGTTTAAAAAAGAATGACCCCTTTCCATTTTTGGCAATATTTTAATTTCAACTTTCAACATGACATGTTTAGGACCACAAGATTAAAGGGCATTTTGGTACATTTGACACAACTTTAATTTAAGGCCACAAAATTCAAAAGTCTTCTTTATTTTCTTAAATTTTGTGTCAAGTCAAAATAGGTCATTCTTTTTTAAACGGAGGGAGTAATTTTTATTTTTTAATCAAATATAATTAATTTTTTAAATATATAAATATTTATAATAATTAATCAGAGGTGATATAATAAAATTACGGAACAAGCAGCCTGCTGAAGCAGGCATTTCGAAACCACTACTTCTATATAATAGAAATATATATATATACGTGTGTGTGTGTTATGTATTTGAACCACTTAGATATCTAGATATGTACATATCTATTACATGTATTAATTGTCTTATACAAAGCTTTATATATATATATATATATATATATATATATATATATATATATTGTTATATGCTTTTCGATGGTTGTGTTTTTAATATACATACATAAGTACTAATTTATTATGTATATTACATGTTTTGTGATATACATAACAATGTTAGATACATAGCTATTAAATATGTTAGATACGTAGTTATATTATATATTAGTTATGTAGGTTTTGCATATATGTATATTGTATGTATATACAAAGCTATGTTATGTCTATGTTGGATACATAAAAATGTTGAATATGTAAATCTACAATATAATACATGGATTAACTGTTATATACAAAGCTTTGTATACATTTATACTGTTATGTGCATTAGAACTGTTGTATATTTAAAATACATATGCACTATTTGTTATGTATATGATGAATACATAAATTTTTCTTATACAAATTAATTACATTGGCAAGTATATGAAATACGTATACATATGAAGTACATAAATTGGTCTTGGTCTTGGAGGGTCATCGTTATCACTAATATAGCGCTTTTGTGCCTTGCATAATTGTAATTTTGAAAGAGTGATGTGTATCTCATTCGATGTGATTCTACATCAAAATCAAATCGATCATCCTCCACTATCAAGAAATCTGCTCTGCTAATAGTAGTATCAAGTATTTGTGAATACAAAAAGGTATGAATGAAGTACAAAATAGACATATGTAATGTTAATGTTATAAAAAAAATTCAACTTAAAGCGCTGGAAAAATATCCATTTTAACTGAATTCTTTGCATTGAAAAAGTACTTGTCAACCAAAATGGACTTGGATGATTCAGTATGCAAGTAGTCCTCTATGTTATCGGTACATTTAAGACCGGTTATGAAAGCAAACTCAAAAATAGAAAACTTGAGAATAGTCCCCTTCACATAAACATGCATTTCATCGAAGTTATCTTGCTCTATCTCAAACATGAGCAAACATTTTAAAATTTGTCCCTGAAAATTGCAATTAGGCATATCGCGAAACTTTTCGAAAATTGATTTCCGAAATAAATTTCGTACATCTTCATCCAAATAATTTTTGATATCCTATCCAAAATCACGATTGCATGAACTGTCGAAATGCAATGAATGCGGAGAGACTTGTTTTATCCTGTATTTCAAACCCTGAAAAAAAATTATAATATCTAGATGGTTCACAATATGTAAATAGCTTGAACTAAATCAAATAAAATTCTACAGAAACATACAAAAAAATCATAAAACGTTTATGAGATGTATGTTGACTATACATATCAGTATAGCACATATACAGAAATTTCTTATACATATCAGTTTAGTTCAAATACATAACATTATTTATGTGTATGTTTATCATATAAATTAATAATGTTATGTGTATGAACTGTCAACTACTACTAAATAATCACATTCCTAAAAAAATTCACAAAATTGCTGCACAAACTAACAGTCATATTCAAAAATAAAAAATTAAATAACCACACAATACTAATAATATTCAGGTGGTTGACTATATGAACATAGCTTGAACCAAAATTAAATAATCCTGCAGAAACATACTAAAATATCATAAAAACTTTATGAGATGTACATATACAATTATTACATATCATAAATTACTTATGTATATTACATTCCAGAAAAAAAAAAAAAACATATGTTGCACAACTAACAATAATATTCAAAAAATAAAAATCAAATAACCTCACATTACTTTAAAAAAAAAACACAATATTCCGTTATAAAAAAACAATCATATTCAAACCGAAAAAACAAAAAAACTTTGGTAGACGTGGTCATGCAGTATCATTTTTTTTAGGATTTTTCGATTTGATTTTTTGAACTTCGACCAATATCTTTCATGGGTTTCTTCATCTTAATGAGGTCGTTATGATATTTTGATCTGTTTTCAATAAAATTAGGATCCTCGTTATCAAATTCTCTGAGAACGGACCCAATAACCCTATTTGTGGGTTTACAATGATCTAACTGAGTTAATCCCAAACTAAAAGACAAAGTATCATTCATTTACTAAGTAATAATTAGTGAATGAAGTACATGCAAAAACTTATTCTATAGAATTTTCAATTTTGCTAAAGTAAAAAAAAAAATCTTACTCAAAGTAGGAAAAAAATTAAACTATTCTATTGAATGAATAACATGCCAGAAATTATTCAATCAGAATCTAAGATTTTTTGGTAAAGTCAAAAAAAAAAACTATATTTGTTTCAAATGGTATTTTTTGTTAGAATTGAATGTCATTGAGAAAGAGAGTGAATTGAATACGATAATTAATTTAAAAATGGTAATTGCTATTTTATAGCTTCATGATTTTAGGCTTCTTCCGAGGATAACACACAATAAACAATTTGGTAAAGTTATGTATATGTATTTTTGGAGAGAGAAATTGAAAAGTGTAATTTTTGTAATATGTTTTGAGATTTTGTAATATATTTTGAGAATTAAATTTTATATAATAAGTGAAACTTAAGTTGTGGCTTTGTGTAATTTTTAGATTTCCTTGTACTAGCCCATGTTATGGTTGGGTTTGTGTGTGCGCGCTCGGCCCAGCTACCATTGTTCCTTCCTAGTTCCTCCGCTTCAGGAGTGTTATCTTTCAGCTCTATCCACCTCAGTTGAAGCTTGCACGCTACTACTTACATTGTTAATCAGCACATTTATATAAACACCTACAAACTACAGAATATTCTGTTCGACAGAAGAAAGAATCAAATCCTTTCTTTATTTTTACCTCTATTTTAGGGTTCCCAATGGCGACTCACAGTTTTTCATTACTTTCAATTCAATCTTTAACTTCCAATTCTACTAACAGACAAAGTGATAATAATACCTTTTTAACCCATAAATCTCGAGGTACTAGTTTTACTGGCGGAAAGCTCTTGATTCGGCAGCCACAGAATTTGAACATTTTCACTATCAAACGACGTAGTTCCACGGTGGCAACGGTTGCCTTCAGTCTCCCAACTGCGTAAGCTTTCATATTGCTCTTTGTTTGGATTTCATAAATTTTTGTTTGTGACTGGTGGGTCTTTTGCTTTGCAGGAAATCAGAGAGAGCCCCTTCTGAGAAACAGTCCAAGTATGTTTGCTTAAATTTCTTAGCTTTATTACTCTGCTCAACTTTGGTTTCTAAATATTACCATCTCCTACCCAATTTATGTGACACGGTTGGAATTTCGATAGTCAACCAAGTTTTTCTTTGACACGAATCTTTTAAATGTCTTTTAAATACTTTAAGTTGTTAATTATAGTGATTTATAATATTTTTAGGTAGTTTCCAAATATAGGGCAGCCTGGTGCACTAAACTCCCACTGTGCACGGGTCCGGGAAAGAACTAAACCACAGGGGTTTATTGTACGCAGTCTTACCTTGCATTTTTGTAAGAGGATGTTTCCACGGAGAGCTTCCAAATATATAAATTTTATTTTAAAAAACTTAAAGCATCTATGTCCAAATTCACAGTCAAAGTTTAGAAGTTTGATTCTCGAAATTCCAGCTGTGCTACATAAATTGGGATAGAGGGTGTACGAATTAAGCAGTGGGTTTCTGTTTTATAACAGAAGAGATGTCATTCATCAACTATGCTGTAATCCCAGCTCAGTTGGGGTCGGCTTTATGAATCTATCTTTACCCATATGATTTATAATGTGAAAAAAGCTTCTGAATAATTCTGTAGATGGTCGGCAAGAGCAATAAAGGCATTTGCATTTGCTGAATTAGAAGCAAGGAAGCTCAAGTACCCAAATACTGGCACTGAAGCTCTTTTAATGGGCATCTTGGTCGAAGGTTAGCCTTGAACTCAATGCATGCTGCTGTAGAAACTACATTTTGATTCCTACTGTGGCATGTTTGTGAATGAAGAGAGATTTCCTTTGCTAGGATCCAGTTCGGCTGCCAAGTTTTTGAGAACAAACGGTGTAACCCTTTTCAAGGTGAGGGACGAAATAGTGAAGTTGCTTGGGAGATCCGACATGTATTATTTCAGTCCAGAACATCCTCCCCTTACTAAAACAGCTCAAAAGGCTCTTGACTGGGCAATTGATGAGAAATTAAAATCAGGTAATGCCCTTGCGTTCTATTAGAAGATGTATAACATCATCTATGCATTTGTCAAGTACAACCCCTGTTGCAAGTGCACCATGCACATATAACAGACTTACTTGTGTGGTTTTAACTCTGACCTCAGCTCTAGATACTAGATAGTGTACTGTTCCACCGTACATAAATGTGTATGCATAAGATTTAATTGACAATTATTAGAATAGTGATCATACATTTTATAAGGTACTGTGGTGTCTGGGCCAGCTTGCGTGCTCCTCGACTAATTTCACGGGATACTTGCCACCTCCCACCAGCAACAAGTACCAGATAACTCTGTCCACCGCGGCTAGAACAGACGAGAAAAAATCACCTTGTGTTTGTCTCTATTGGGAATTGAAATTGAGACCTCATGGTGCTCCACTCAACTTCATTAAACCACTGGGCCACACCCTTGGGTGCTATATTTTTTATAAGTTATTATAGGGATGATATGTAGAATTCTCATAAAAAAAGGTATAATACATGAAATCGCCTCTAAACTATAACCAGATTTTCCCAGTTACTCACTCACACTTGACTATTACCCC
>NC_061113.1:186378823-186408039 GCF_002878395.1 Capsicum annuum
AGGGAGTAACTTTTATTTTTTTCAAGGCATGATTTTTATTTTACTTCTTTTTGCGAAGGAGGTGGTAGAATGGCAAATGGGAAAATGATATGGTAGTGGGGATGGTCGAGGATGTGAGCCTCATTGATTGTGGTTGTGGCAGTGACCAAAGAAGTGGTGGAAGGTGGTGATTGTGTGGGTGGAGATCGGTTTCTCAGCCAGTATTATGTATTGAACTCAAGTACATATATTGAGAAGCGTGAGAAAGCTCGTCTTGCTTTCACTAAATGTTTCATGTACTATCATTTTATCAAGAAAAGAAAGGGGCAAAAAGAGATTGAAGGAAATATTTGGGCCTGCATTGTGTCTGCTTTGGTGGTGACCAATAAATTCATTTTCTACCTGTTTATGCATAGATTTAACCTAAATTTCGCATTACGAGCTTTGCATCTTGCAACCAAATCTTCTCTCTCTAGTCTTGAGTGCCAGCAACCCATTTTGTTTTTCTCCTCTTCACACATGCCATGGGGGTGATACAAACACTTCTTATTTTTTTCAGTGCCCATTACCTTCGTGAAAATAGAGTAGGGTTTTGTAAGATCTAAATTTGGATTGCGATCTCGAAATAAAATATTGTGATGGAGGAAAACATTAATTTTCCCATGCATGCCTACTACATTGAAATACAAGTAATAATTGTGGAATGAAACCCCATTTTGTAGCTCCATTATTCGTTTCTTTCATTTGCACTATACTCTAAATCGTAATAGTTCTAACTCCATTATGTTTCTTAATTTTATTTGCACAGTACCCTAAAATGGAACCAATGTACACTCATACCTCTACCATATACACCTTACTTTTGTGTTATAGATCCTACCATACTCTCTTCTTCTTTTCATTTAGATGCACGCTATACAACATTCATCAATATCACTTCTTCTTCTTCTTCTACTTCTTATTCTTATTCTTCATTTTCTTAGCTCAGCTGATGTAACTTTGGCATCCTCTGGATGTATTTCAATGAATTTTCTCATTTTACTTTATTAAAAAAACTAAGCTTTACTTTAACCATTTTCCCTTCTTTGTTCAACCGCATACATCTGTGTTGTATTCCAAAATCTGACACATCAAATTCAGATAAAAAAGAATCACAAAATTCCATGCAATGGCTTGTTCCCACTAGGATCTTCGAAGTTTTCACAAGGGAAGAAAGGTTTTCAACCCAAACAAAATTTCAAAAGAGGAAAAAGAAAAAGAAAGATCTTTTTTGTCAATTGCTATTGCTATATCAGCAATCAAGGTGGTCAAAGTTCCACTTTTAAAATGTTAGTGGGTGGGGGTGATAGGTTCCTTGCTATGTTTGAGTATGTAAATGTTAGTTGGTGAGGGCGATAGGCCCCTTGCTATGTTTGAGTATGTAACTGGAAATTCAGTCATTGTTCAAGGGGAATTTTATGTATTATCCCAAGTGGAATGTCCAAAACCAATAAAATTACTGAAATGGATATTAGAGCGCTTTTATCATCTCGTGAATGTACTTGATTAGAAAAAAAAAAATTATCTCGCTAATGCCCTTCCTCAGCTCAATTCAACCAACAAAATTAGGTGGAGAAACAATTTCCTAACCCATCAAATAAAAAATCTGACACCTATAAGCTTGTAGAGGATATATTTAGGCTAAGTTGTGTGGGCTCTTCACTTTTGATGCTGCACCGGTGTCGGATTCTCCAAAAGTACACTACTTTTGGCGAATCCGACACGCACCCGCTGACATTTTTGAAGAGTCCGAGCAACATAGTATTTAGGTCCTTTTCTGTACAACAATTCAAATGATATCATAACCCACTACCAAATTGTCCATCAGTGAAGAGATACACAATATGGCTAGAATAAAGCTGATTGATTGCTGCAAGGAAGGCACTTACTTCCACCTGCAATCCACATCGAGCAAGCAATGAGGTTTGAATGTGACATTTTTAGGATAGCCCACTAGTACTATCGACGATATGGTTAGAACAAAGCTGATTGTTTGCTGTTTGGAAGACTTACTTCGGCTTACAACCCACACAGAACACGCAATGAGGCTTGAATCATAACATTTATAGGATAACTCACTTTAGGATATAGTAATATCAGTGGTATTGAGTGTTCGAGTAACAATTGGTTTCTGGAAAGGTGGATATCAGATCTGTAAAGTCCCATCTTTCTTCTGGATTCTAGTGTATATAAATGCTATCCGCCTATCTCGAAATTCAGTGTATGAATAAAGGGCTAGTCAAATACTTTAGAATCTTAGTTGTGTGACATCTGGTGCCTGCTCCTCTGTCACATTGATGGAAAAATTTGCAGCTCTAAATATATTCAGACTTCACAGGGAGTTGTACTTTTCATATTTTAAGATTTAGATTTTAGAAGTGACACCTATTAGTTGGTCAGATATTGGTGCAATTGAATCCTTTTGTGGACCTTATTGAGGCATGTAAGTGTGATTAAAGTAGGCGTGGACTGAAAAGGGATACAACATGAAAATATTGACTCAAGTACAATTTTAACATGCCATGAGGATGCAAAGTTGGTTATCTCAGACAAAGTCCTTGAAATAGATTTGTAGTGGCTTGGTTCTCACTGCTTAGGTTGCTCCCCATTAGATTCCGGCAAGTCTTGTTGACTGATCACGCATGAGCTGAAGTGGCAGTAAAACTGTGGAAGTGACATCACAAGGATTACTCCTTTGCCCCCCCCCCCCCCCCCCCCCACACACACACAGAATATAATATTGTCAAGTGGCTTGGAGAGTGGTCTCCGTATTTTTCATTATTTTTTCTGTTATTTTAATGTGAAATGCCACACAGATGTTCTGTTTGTCCTATTTTCTAGCTATCACACGCTACAAAGAGCGTGAGACCACGCTCCATACCACTTGGCACTGCATGGTGGTTTTATATAGGAAATGTTATAGTTCAGGAGGTAATAGAAACACCAAATAGTTTTAAATATTAAACTAATAAAACGTGGATAGTTTAGGGGGGTGCTGAGGTATTAACTGTTATTTATATTACAAAATGTATAAATTAGGATACAGTATTCATTTTTAGTTTCCCTATCTTGTAGTAATACAACCACATCATCTAAAGGTCTTGCCATCTTATCTTTAAATTTTCTGCTAGTAACGTGCGTCCATTGGCCCTTGGAAATTCTCAGTTGTAATAAACAGATTTCTGACTCTTTAACCGTGTCATATTTTTTTAAAAAAATCAGTGTTGTATCAAGTATACGAGTCATGTCGAGTCTATGTTTACCAAGTCAGTCATTATACGACCTAAGCTCATTCAAATTTGTTCATCTGTTTCCTTAATCATCATCTATTTCATAAACTGATCTTTATCTACCACTGTGGCACTTTATTATGGAATTGATAAATTTGCTTTTAGTGAAGAGGGTGAAACACCAAAATTTCAGAACGATTACATAGCATTGTAAATGCATGGTGGAACACACTGAAAAAGCTAAAACTGGATGCCAACATTGAGCTAAAAATGTCAACCCAAGTTAATCTATCTGGAGATATGACAAATGATTACTCTTGTTTACATCTATTTGTGCTGAATTTGCAGGTGAAGGTGGAGAAATAACCGTCACACATCTGGCTCTTGGTATTTGGTCAGAAAAGGAATCAGCTGGGCATAAAATAATGGCTACACTTGGTTTTGATGACGACAAGGCTAAAGAGCTGACCAAATTTGTAAGTTCCGAGCTGGAGATGTATTACTATTACTACTTCCTCAAATAGGATTCTTACATCCTTTATTGTTTGCAGATGGACAAGGACATTGAGATGCTCTATAACTAAGTATTCTTGGAGGCACAATCAATTGATGCATCCTTCGATCACAATCTTCAGCTAGTTTCTCCTGCAGATGAGCTTAGTAACAAGTGTTCATGGCCTTGTAGCAACTTTCCCCATACACAGTTATCATGTATTTTCTCCTTTTTTTCCCGGTAGAAGACATTTTGTTATATAACGGCTGGAACAATTATCACCGTCAATTTCAATGCCATAGTAGTCCCGCAAAAATGCAGTAGTCTTTCCGACGCTCTTCTTTTTCGGTTTGGGGAAGAGTTTTCTTTTTAGGTATAGAAAGATCTGAGTCTAAAGTTCAATCTGTGTGAAATGATACGAGACTAAGATAGTGATTAGTGTGCCTAGGGAACAAACTATTAACTTGATATTTTCATTTTACTGTTGCGATCAAATCAAGTGAAATTTGATTTGGTAATACAAGTTCCAAAACGAAGTCTAATATTTTAGCTTGTACACCTTATTTCAGCTTGGAATGGTAAATTCTAAACAGAAGTCAGGCTTACAGTTTCTCATAATTCTCACTCACGATAGCTTTATGCATGGGTTGTATGCAACGACCACAATGCCTCAACTACATGATTGTCATATTTGATCATCAGGGAAAGACGCATAAACACACTGGTTGTCAATCAACGATAACTGTATTGTGCAATCAACAATATTTTTTGCATACATACCTTCTTGATATAAACTAAATTCTCGATGTAGTCGACCACAAAGGCAGTTCAAAAATTGTTTTCTAAGTTTAAAATTTTTGAATTTCCTTACTAGAATTCCTAGCTCTGCTACTCCTTATAACAACTCTTCTATTCGGATTTAAGGAGGTACTTTCGGGATCGAGCCCCATTAATGCCATTATAAAAATTGTTCATGGCATGACTTATTTTTTCAAAGAGTATGACAAATATTGATTTGGCCAACCGGCCAATTACTCCATATGAATTTTTCCTTGAGTAAAGATGTCATCAATGACATCAGAACAAACAGTTCACTGCTATAAATAGAGAGCTTCGACTCATTTGGAAAACACACCAAACAGAGAGAAAAATAACATATAGAGAGCAGTGAGGTATTTCACGGACTGTGATAAAAAAATAGTCTGTGAAAGAAAAATTAGAGTGAGCGATATTTTAGTAAGGTGAGAGTTAAAAGAGGGTTATTTCTTTTGAGTGTGTAACAGTCATTTTGAGTTTTATACTTATGATTACGGTGTAAAAATCTTTACTATAGTAATATCAATTGCTCCTCTTGATCTGTGATTTTTTCCTTATTTAAAAGGTTTTTCACGTAAAAACTTTGGTGTTATTATTTTTATTTTATTTTCTTATTATTTTATCACAAATACTTTTGTTGATATTCCACATTTACGCAGCAAACTGATATCAGAGTCCACAGTTTGCAATATTTATATTTTTTGGTAAACAATAAAAGCCAACACAAGTAGAATGGTTACTTTAAATGGCGTTAATTATGTCATTTAGAAGGAAAAAATGGAAGATCTGCTCTATGTCAAGAATTTTTATCAGCCGATCTTTGATACTATAAAACCTGAAAATAAAATCGGTGAAGAGTGGAACCTGTTGTACAGACAAGTTTGCAGTTTTATTAGACAGTAGGGTTGGCGATAATATTTTGAATCATATTTCTGGGAGACGTATGCTCGGTCTCTATGAGAGCATCTTGAAAGTTTGTATGCGCAAAAGACTGAAAATAATAAGATATTCTTGGTAAGTTAAATGTTGGGGTTAAAATACCATGATAGTTCTCCGATGACAGATCATCTAATAACTTTTAGGGGATCATGAACCAGTTATTTGCTATGGGCATTAAGTTTGATGAAGAAATTCAAGATTTGCTTCTACTTGGTTCCCTACCAGACTCATGGGTAACATTTAGAACCTCATTATCAAATTCTTCTCCCGATGGCATGATCTTTATAGGTTTTTTCAAGAGTAGCTTTTTTAATGAAGAGATAAGATAAAAGTCTCAAGGCTACTCTTCGTCTGATGCTTGGTGGCTGGCGCTAGGGGGAAAAACAAGAATCGTGGTTCTCAAAGTAGAGAACATTATAGAAGCAAATCCAGAGGCAAATTTAAAGATATTAAGTGCTATCATTGTGGGTTAAAAGGGCACACAAAGAAATTTTGCTGAAAGTTAAAGAAGGAGAACAAAGATAAGAAAGAAAAGAAAGAAGACACCGATGAAAACTGCATAGCCACCGTCACCACAGAAGATCTTGTTACTGTCCTTGATGCAAATCTAATAAATATTATTGTGTGAGTCAAGTTGGGTTGTGAATTCTGGTGCCACATCTTACGTGACATCAAGGAAGGATTTTTTTCTCATCTTATACTCCAGGTGACTTTAGAACCTTGAGTATGGTCAATGAGACTGTATCCAAGATGGTTGGATTTGGTACAATTTTTTTGAAAACTAGTACTGGATCTAAACTAGTTTTAAACAATGTAAAACATGCACCTGATGTTCGCTTGCACTTGATTTCTGTTGGCGTGCTGGATGATGAGGGATATATTAGTACCAATGGTGGTGAAAAATAAAAACTCATTAAGGGTTCTTTGGTTGTGGCTCGTGGAGACAAGTGTCGTGATCTATACTGGACTACGGCTTCTATTTGAGCTAACATGGTGAATGCAGTTGAAAGTTCTAGCTCTTCAACATTATGGAATAAGAGGCTTAGCCACATTAGTGAGAAAGGACTTAATGTTATGGCCAAGAAGAAATTACTGTCAGATTTTGGAAGTGCAAAATTAGAAAATATGAGCACTGTTTGGTTGGAAAACAAAATAGAGTTTCTTTCAAGTCTCATCCTTCTTCAAGAAAAACAGAGTTCCTTGAGCTGTTGCATTCAGATTTATGTGGTCCAATGAAGACAAGGACTTTGGGTGGTGCACTTTACTTTATCACTTTCATTGATGATTGTTCAAGAAAACTTTGGGTCTATGTCTTGAAGACTAAAAATCAAGTGTTGAGTGTCTTTAAGCAATTTCAAGGTTCCGCTGAAAGAGAAACAGGAAGAAAGCTGAAGTGTATTCCTACTGATAATGGTGGTGAATATTGTGGACCGTTTGAAGAATACTGCAAATAAAAAGGTATCAGACACTAGAAGACTCCTCCCAAAAATCTCAGCTTAATGGCTTGGCAGAAAGGATGAACATGACCTTGATGGAAAAAGTCAGATGTTTGCTTTCTGAAGAAAAGTTGTCGAACTCCTTTTGGGGTGAGGCTTTATTGACCGTTGCACGTGTTATAAAACTATCTCTTGTTGTTATTTTTCAAAGTGATGTACCAAATAAAATTTGGTATTGGAAAGATATTTTCTATGATCATTTCTTGAGAGTATTTGGTTGCAAAGCTTTTGTACATGTGCCCAAAGATGAGAGGTCAAAGTTAGATGCCAAGAAAAGGCAGTGCATCTTCATTGGTTATGACCTTAATGAGTTTGGTTACAGATTATATGATCCAATTAAGAAGAATCTTGTAAGAAGTCGTGATATTGTGTTCATGGAGAATCAAACCATTAAAGATATTGACAAAACGGAGAAGCTGGAATCTTCAAATTCTGATGGTGTGGTTAGTCTTGATCAATTTTCTTATACAAGTGTGCATGGTGTTGGTGGGTTAGATAACCATGGTAACGCCTAAAATCATGTTCAAAATCAACATGTTAATATTGATAATGACGACGATGTTGTTGTTGATGATGCTCCAGTTCAAGAAGCTGTGGATGAGTCAAATGTTCCACGTAGAAGATCTACAAGATAATGTATTCCTTCTTCTCATTATTCTCCTAATGAGTATGTGTTATGCACTGATGGGTGAGAACCTGAATGTTATGAAGAGTCCATAGAAGATAGACATAAGGATCGATGGATTGAAGCCATGGAAGATGAGATGAAATCTCTACATAAGAACCACATTTATGAGTTGGTGAAATTGCCTAAGGGCATGAGAGCTTTGAAGAATAAGTGGGTGTTCAAAGTAAAGTTTAAATAACACAGCTTGAAGTCCACATACAAAGCTTGATTGGATGTCAAAGGAAGGGTATTGACTTTGATGAAATATTTTCTCTTGTTGTCAAAATGACCTTTATTCATACAGTTCTTGGTTTAGCTGCTAGTCTTGATTTAGAGATTGAGCAGATGCATGTGAAAACAACTTTTCTTCATAATGACCTCGAAGAGGATATTTATATGGAACAACCTGAGGGCTTCAAAGTAAAAGGTAAAGAACATTATGTGTGGAAATTTAAGAAGAGTCTCTATAGCTTGAAGCAAGCTCCCAGAAAGTGGTATAAGAAGTTTGAATCTGTCATGGGGGAGCAAGGCTATAAGAAGACCTCTTTAGATCACTGTGTATTTGCACAAATTTTTTCTGATGATGATTTTATTATCCTCTTGCTATACGTGGATGATATGTTGATTGTGGGCAAGAATGCTTCAAGAATTGGCTAGTTGAAAAAACAATTATGCAAGTCTTTTGCTATGAAAGACTTAGGTCATGCTAAGCAGATTTTGGGCATGAGGATTACTCGTCTCAAAGATGAAAGAAAGCTTTACTTATAACAAGAAAAGTATATTGAACGTGTACTACAACGCTTCAACATGAAGAATGCTAAGGTTGTTAACACACTTCTTGCTGGTCATATGAAGCTGAGCAAGAAAATATATCTTACAATAAAGAGGAAAAAGAGAGCATTGCTAAAGTTCTATATTCCTCCATTATCGAAAGTTGAATGTACGCAATGGCGTGTACCAGATCTGATATGGCTCACGCAGTTCGTGTTGTCAGCAGGTTTCTTGAAAATCTAAGAAAGGAGAACTGGGAAGCAGTCAAATGAATATTGAGGTACCTAAAAGGAACCTCAGGAGACTGTTTGTATTTTAGAGGATATGATCCAATCTTGAAGGGCTATACAGATGCTGATATGATGGGTGACCTTGATAATGGAAAATCTACTACTAGATTTTTGCTTACATTTTCAGGGAGAGTTATATCATGGCAGTCGAAGTTGCAGAAGTTCGTCGCACTATCTACAACTGAAGCTAGGTATATTACGGCTACTGAAGCTGGCAAGGAAATGATATGGCTCAAGCGGTTCCTTAAAGAACTTTGTTTGCACCAAATGGAGTACGTTGTCTATTGTGACAGTCAAAGTGCAATAGACTTGAGAAAGAACTCCATGTACCATGCAAGAACAAAACACATTGATATGAGGTAACATTGGATTCGTGCACAAGTGGAGAATGAATTTTTCCATGTCAAGAAGATTCACACGAGTGCAAATCCCGCGGATATACTGACAAAGGTGGTGTTAAAAGACAAGTTCGAATTGTGCAAAGAACTTGCCGACATGAGCTCTCTCTAAGAAGACGAAAATACCTTCTTCAGATGCATGGGATTGGAGGGAGAGATTTGTGGGGTCCAGCCCTATTAATGCCATTTAAAATTTTGTTCATGGCATGGATTATTTTTTCAAAGAGTTTGACAAATATGGATTTGGCCAATCGGCCAATTAATCCATTCATATGAATTTTTCCTTAAGTGAAGATGTCATCAATGACATCAGAATAAACACTTCATTGCTATAAATAGAGAGCTTCAGCTCATTTGAAAAACACACCAAATAGAGAGAAAAATAACATATAGAGAGCAGTGAGGTATTCTATAGACTGTGATAAAAAAATAGCCTGTGAAGGAAAAATTAGAGTGAACGATATTTTAGTAAGGTGGGATTCAAAAGAGGGTTATTTCTTTTGAGTGTGTAGTAGTTATTTTGAGTGTTGTACTTGTGACTACAGTGTAAAAATCTTTACTATAGTAATATTAATTGTTCCTCTTGGTCCGTGGTTTTTTACTTATTTAAAAGAATTTTCACGTAAAATCCTTGGTGTCATTAGTTTATTTTATTTCCCTATTATTTTACCATGAATACTTTTATTTATATTTCGCGTTTACCCAACAGTACTTTCTCAACATTGAGTCACCTACTTTGGTGTTCAATGCTTGATGATTTTTTGATGTACTAGTGGATGCAAAATCAAGTTGAAGGAACAAGGAAGATAGGAACATCAAATGCACGAGCTAAGTAATGTTGGGTCCTCGCGTCCTGCTGAACTTGCACTTGCCCCTCAGCCAACGTAGTTATTTGGGACATAGTTTTTTTTTCAATTTAAGAATTAATATTTAAAAATAAAAATTTCAAATTCAACTTGAAATTGTATTTTAAATATAGTGTTATATGTTGAGTTTACACGTTGGACATGGTCGACATCCCAAGACACTACGGGTCTAAGCATATCCTTAGGCCTGGTGTACTACTAGAATATGTGCTAAAGCATAGCGGAAGTACTGAGAAGCATATAACAAGAATAAATCTTAAAATCAAGTGAAGTATTTTGTAGAAATTTATATATTGTTCAATTTCTTTTAAATTCTTCCTAGGAGCTCCCACTCTTTTTGCTCCCTTTATGACTCGAACTCATAACCTTTGGATTGGAAGTGAGACATGCTTACCATCCGAGAAACTCGCTATTGTGAGTTTTTACAAATGTGACGTAAGAATCAAACTGAAAATCTCAACATTTAATCTTAACTGACTAATCAAACTAACTTTTTTATGACGCCTCAACTGACAAAACTAAGTACTGTCTACCCAGAAAAGACCCCCCGATCTACCTTTATTTAATAAAAGTAAACTAAGCTGAATCACTGAACTAGATATCACACTAAGTCCTCTGAAGCAAAGAGGACTCGCCACTATAGAGAAGATGAAATCTCACAGGGCGATATGAATCGATATCATAAAAAGATGCAACGTCAAATAGCGTAAGTACATGGAATGTACGGTATGCAAAATGGTTGAATGAAACAACAACTAATTTCTAATATAGCAAAACAACTGAGACATGATTAGGATATACATATCAAGATATGATTTTACTGAATCATAACACATACAACATTTTGTAATCTAAACTATAATGCAACTGAGTAACTAAATAATAGGAAAATTAAAGATCTTAATCACAAGAAACTGAAAGTAAAACATTATAAAGACATTTTTTAAAATGGGAGGCCTTGTGTGAAAATATCTTTTTCAAAAATAAATATGGAGTAAATTTTTTGTTGGATAGTTTCTTGTGACCGACATAATACCATGTGAGCTCATTAATTATAATCGTCGTTCGATTGGGAAGTCTTTCTATATCTTGTCAAGACATAGAAGTATTGAGCTTAAAACAAATTCCTGGAACATTTGGAATATTTTTATCGTACGTTGGCACATGTAGTTTTAGGTATTTTGTTATCTGAATACCTTCTCGATTACCAGTAATCCTCCAAAAACATATTGTATGTCATAATGATTTTTTGATAATTAAGGAATTTATTCAAAGAGTACTAGGGTGGTACAACAAAGGTACATGACTTAGCAACACTCTAAGGGATTGTTTGGTGTGACAGATAAGAGTAAATAATCCTGGGATATAATTTTAGTAACTCATAATTGCTAGTTTGGTTGTATAACTTGGGATAACTTATCCCGAGATTATTAATTAGTACCGGGATAAGTTATCTCTTCCTCTTGGTGGTATAGTAATACTAGGATAAGTTATCCTTGGATAATGTAATTAAAATGACAAAAGTACCCGCAAACCCTTTTTATAATCACATTTCACATCCATGCATATTCACAATATATATTTTTAGGGAAAAGGATCAAAAATACCCCTAAACTATTGGAAATCGATCAAAAATATCCTCCGTTTATTTTTTGACTAAAATATACCCCTCTATTTATTATTTTAGCTAAAAAAAACTCCCTCTGTTAATTTTTTGGCTAAAAAATACCCCTCCGTTAAATTTTTGGCTCGAAAATACCTTTCTCTCTAACGAAATGCCACAGGACATGCCATATGGATAAAAAAACCAGTTAACCAATCCATATCAACATACACGTGGAAAATAACTTCATTTAATCCATCTAACCATCAACACTTTTTATTCTATTTAAAAGCCCAACCCGACTCATATTGAAAAAATCCGAACCAAGAGGTAAAAATCAATTCTTCAATTTTTTTCTCAAATCATCCCTTTCACCACATTTCATTTCATTATTAACTTTTTTAAAGTTACGATACTTACTCGAGCAAATTCTTGACCTCATCAACTTGTGGTTGTCCGACATTGCCACCAAACTTTCTCTCTTCAAATTCCAATTTTGTCTTCGAATTACCATTCCTCTCACTACAATCAGGTTTCTCATTAGACTAGTTTAGCTAAGACATCCAGTAGCAATCCAAGCTCTTGGACACAGAACCGATTATTTAAAAATCTAATTATTTAGGGTTGACCCAATTAAAATTTGATTCTTTCATGTCAACAATTTGAGGACCTGATTATTTCCTCATCTTTTGCCTTGATCGATCTAAAATATGTGAACCCGTCACATGAAAAATAAGCAATCAAATTCTTTAATTTGTTTCCTCTTGGTTCAAGTATTTTGAATATGGGTCGGGTTGAATATAATTTTTAAATAGAATAAAATGGGTTGATGATAAGATGATTAAATGAAGTGATTTTTCATGTATATGCTGACACGGACTGATTAAGTATTTTTTTTCACGTGGTGCATTTGGTGGCTTTCCGTTTGAGAGAAGGGTAATTTTTGAGCCAAAAAATTAATGAAAGGGTATTTTTAAGCCAAAAAAAAAAAAGCAGAAGGGTATTTTTGAGCCAAAAAATAAACGAAGGGCATTTTTTATCCATTTTCAATAGTTCAGGGGTATTTTTGACCCTTTTTCAATATTTTTAATACCATTTATAATAACATTCATAACCTCCACAACTAGTTATTTTATGATAAATCTTCATATTTTTATTAAAAAATTCCACTACATAAATATAATTTTTATTTATGAATATATTATATGTTAAATTTATTTAACTAATTATTACATTTATTTATATATTTTAATTTTTGTTAAGAATAATAAAAAATGTTGACTCCATTGTTGAATTACATATTTTAAATTACATAATTTTTTAATCATTGAAAATTGATATTGAATATATCAATTAAAATAAATTTTAATGTTTTATAATATATGAGTGATATGTATTTAAATGAAGTAACATAAACAACAAATCCTCTTTTACTTTAATAAACTTAAGGTGAAAGTTATATTTCAAACTAAATAATATGTAAGATTTATTTTTAAATACACACAACATAATCATGGTTAAGCTAAATAAGATAAAAAAATTTATTTTTAGATACACACGACAAAATCATGAAAATGCGCACATGCAAAAAAATTAAGTTAATAAGATGAAAGTTTTATTTTTAAGAAGGAATATTTAAAACTTGAAAAGAAATTATATTAAAAGGCTAAATAATATGGAGGGTATTTTTGTAATCAATTACCTTATTCTTAGAAATTATACCATACATATTACTTTGAATACAATAAACCAAACACTAAATAAAAAATAATTTCAATATAATTAATTTCAGTATAACTTATCTCAGCATAACTTATCCTATCATAAATAATCACACCATAACTTGTATTCAAACACATGACTCCTAAGAATATGTAAAGTATTAGAGTGCTTCTAAGTCATGTACCTTTTGTTGTACTACTTTGATACCCTTTGAATAAATTTCTTAATTATAAAAAAAAATCATTATGAAAGATTACAATATGAGCAAATAATATATTTTGAGAGGACTATCGGTAACTGAAAAGGTATGCAGATAACAAAATACCTTAAACTACATGTGATAGCGTATAATAAGAGTGTGCCAAAGGTCCCAGTGACTATTTTAATCTCAAAGGCTAAGTATGAATACCTAGTTACAGTAACATTTTATGTCCTGACAAGTTATAGAACGGCTTCCCAATCAGACGATGATTAAAAATGATGAGCTCACATGGTGTTACGTCGGTCATAAAAAATTATTCAAGAGAAAACTTATCTATTTTCGTGAAAGATAATTTTGAGCTTAAAATAAATTCGATAAGATCTTTGGCACACTCTTATCATACGTTGTCACATGTAGTTTCGGATATTTTGTTATTTGCATACCTTCTCAGTTATCAATAGTCCTCCCAAAACATTTGTATGCTAATATTGTAATCTCTTATAATATATATATTTCTTTTTTGATAACTATGGAGTTTATCCAAAGGGTACCAAAGTAGTACAACAAAAGTTACTTGACTTAGCAACAGTTTAATACTCTACATATTCTTAAAGTGCTGCCAAATCATGTACCTTTGTTGTACCACCTTGGTACTCTTTGAATAAACTCCTTAATTATTAAAAAAAAAAATCATTATGAAAGATTACAATATGAGCATACAGTATTTTTTAGGAGGACTATTGATAACCGAGAAAGTATGCAGATACAAAATACCTGAAACTACATGTGTCAGCATATGGTAAGAGCTTTTCAAATATTTCAGCAACTTTGTTTTAAGCTCAAGGCCTCTGCATGAATCCATAGTTATAGTAACACTCTATATTTGGATAAGATATAGAACGGTTTCCCAATTGGACGAAGATTAGAAATAATAAGCTTATACAATTTTATGTCGGTTAGAAGAAACTATCCAACATAAAACTTATCTATTTTCGAGAAAGATGATTTTGATACAAGGCCTCCAATTTTTTAAAAAAAGTCTTTACAATGTTTTACCTCCAATTTCTTTGTGACTCAGATATTTTTTTTTGTATGATTTCGTTACTCAGTTGCATTATAATTTAGATAATCAGAATGTCTTATATGTTATTATTCAGTTAACTCATATCTTGCTATGTATATCCTAATCATGTCTCAGTTGTTTACCTATATTAAAAAATTATTGTTGTTATGAACCATATACATACCGTACATTCAATGTACTTACACCATTTGACTTAGCAGCACTCTTACAATCAAAAATGCTTCTACAACAAGTATAAAAAGGTACAGGATTTAACAACACTCTAAGAATATTGTTCAACAAAAAGTTCAAATATTTATTCATTATATCTAAATTGTTGCCATAACACCAAAAGTATAATTTTTTAATATATTATTTTTTGCTCTAGAAAGTTGTAACTTCTTTCCATCTAAGCATGTCTTGTTCTTTTCTAGCCATAAGGTCCACATTATCCAATTGAAAATAGTTCTTCATATTGGCTACAAGCTTTTTTTTACCCTCCTATGATTGCTACACTTCCAACAAGTTATTAATTTTCTCTGGTAGTACCAAAGATATGTCCATTGTGCTAAAAAAAAATTTCAACATTATCTTGAAAATCTATAATGCGAGAAAAGATGTTCAACGATTTTCTCCTCTGTGTTGGAACCTTGAAGTTTTGATGAATGACAATATGAATGAAACAAGTTGATATGGGTTAATTCAATGCAACTAGAAACTTCAACTTACTGATCACATGGGGAATAGAAGAAGTTGAATTTGATTCAAACACTTAATGATAAGGGAAAGTAAGTTGAGTTGAAAAAGGAGTCCTACGTAAAGAAGGAGTTTCACTTCTGAGTATATCTTGAAGAGTCCTATATATGGGAGGAGAAAGATTCTGATAAATTAATATGTGTTGATTTAAAGAATTAAAATTTGACTACAACACCAAGGAGACAAGAGTTGGAATTGAAGGAGTCTCACTTGAAGTAAAACTCTATGCAATGAGAGTTTTGATTAGAGGAGGAGTTTGAAATAAAGAATGACTCTTTGGAGAGCTGTGCTTAAATAGAAGATGCAGCAGTCAGAATAAAACACGCACTTAAAAAGCAGAAAAGCACAATCGACATATTAACTTTATGAAGTGTTACTCAATCACTGAAGAAACACGTTGAAGAACCTGGTCCTCAGTACAGAATCCAGCTAAGAGTTTTAGCGTTGATTTTTAGAGTTGTTCATTGTGTTTAAACTATTGATGTAATATTAGTTTCAGTGTGTTATAAACTGAACTAGGAGCTAGTCTTCAAGTTGGGAAAACTCAAAGACTTTGGGAACGCATACCTTGGGAGGTGTGTGTAGTTAGGAATTAGAGTTTATAATTCCTAGTTATTGAGTTATAGGGATTAGAGTTTAAAATTCCTATTTGTTGGTTACAAGAGTTTTGTAATCAGTCGTTGTTGAGGCTCAGAGTTATTTACTGAAGTTGGGGTTAAATCCTGTAGAAGTGCAGGTCGTGGTTTTTACACCTTTTGAGCCGGGTGTTTTCCACGTAAAAATCCATTGTGTTCTTTACTTTCTATTTTACTGCTTTCATGGAACACATCAGGTAACCCGTTCCATCAATAAGCCACAGTTAGGCGAAAATAAGATAATAAGTAGGGCACAAATTCTTAACACTCTAAATTACAGAAATAACATCTGTTGCATATGGGAATCCTTCGTAACTTGTTTTATGTTTGGCAAACATTCCAAGTTGCTAGTCAACAAGAAAAACTATTTTTATAGTCGCTTTAGTTTTCTAAATCATCTTCCATGGTAAGTTATGGATTTCCTAACTACATTGTTGCAACAATATTTTGTAGCAGAAAATCGATCGAGAAAACCTTATCCCCGCCATTTGGTCAAACCAGCTTGTCTGTCTCAGTCATGATCTATTGAACATAAATTCAATTATTGAAATAGTTAGTTAAAATTGTCTATTTTCAAATCATTTAGATTTCTTCTATAAGTAACATTTCATCCCGTTGTTGAATTAAAATCTACAATATAACTCTCTTTATTCAAGGCACAATTGAACTACACAAGTTGGAAAAAAAATTAAAAATTTGCAAATGAACTCATTTACATTTTTGAAAAAATAAAATTAAATTAAACTCTCTCACTCTCTGTCTGTTCTCTCTCTCTCTCTAGTGGTTGTGGGGGTTGATGATGGAATAGGATCATGTCCGAGGGGGTTGAGGTTAGGGGCTACTTTGGGAGGGGGTGAAGAAGGGAAGGTAGGGGTGGGTGTTGGGTCTAGGTCGGGTGTTAGGGTTGGCTCGGTGAGGGGTGGAAGAGGTATGCGAGAGACAGAGAAGATAGGTGTTTTCAACAAATTTTTTACGGTGATAGAAATAAATTGCAATCACAATTAAAAATATGAAGAAACAACAATTTTTATTGATAAACGATGTGGGTACAAATCTATTCCTCCCTTGATTTCTCTCTCTCAATTTTTTCCTTAATTCGAGGGTCGTCAGTGGCGTATTTCTCGAATGCAGGAAGAAGATTTGGATATGAATTTCTCCGTAATTTGAGGGCCGTTAGTAGCATATTTCTCGAACGTAGGAACATTTGGATTTGATCTCCATGAAAGAAGGGTTTGTCTTCTTGTTGTATTTGATTATCAAGAAGAGAGGGTTTTGATCTTTATGAATATCCCATTAATTTATTGGGTATTTTCAGATTGTTGATCTCTTTGTGAATATCCCATGAATTTGTGGGATACTGGAGATCCCATCTTTTACGAATACCCATGAATTTATGGGATATTCAAGATGCCTGTTTCAGGAAATATATTACCCTTTTAATAGGCGGGATTTAGGGAAAAGTAGCCTCCTAGAACTCTAACAGAATTTGGATTCTTCTTGAAGAGTCCTGCAAATTTTAGATGTCTACAAATGCCCCCTACTTCAAGGCTTGTCGAAGTGAAGACTTGATGACGAGTCTTGAAGTACTAATAGAGCTTCCGTCTTTATGCGGCGGCTACAGATTTGCAGATCTAATTTATGAGAGAAGAGATGAAGGACAGGTTTGGTCCCACTAGGCGTGCCAATTTATTTCCAACAAATTTTTTACGGTAATAGAAATAAATTGCAATCACAATTAAAAATATAAAGAAACAACAATTTTTATTGATAAACGATCTGGGCACAAATTTGTTCCTCCCTAAATTTTTCTCGCTCGATTTTCTCCTTAATTCGAGGGCCGTCAGTGGCGTATTTCTTGAATTTAGGAAGAAGATTTGGATATGAATTTCTCCGTAATTTGAGGGCCATTAGTGGTGTATTTCTCGAACGTAGAAACATTTGGATTTGATCTTCATGAAAGGAGGGTTTGTCTTCTTGATGTATTTGATTATCAAGAAGAGAGGGTTTTGATCTTTATGAATATCCCATGAATTTATTGGGTATTTTCAGATCGTTGATCTCTTTGTGAATATCCCGTGAATTTTTGGGATATTAGAGATCCCATTATTTTATGAATACCCATGAATTTATGGGATATTCAAGATGCCTCTTGAAAAGGATATTTGCCCCCTTTATATAGGCGTAATTTAGGGTTTAGGTAGAGTAGCTACCAAGCTATATTTAGGGTAAAGTAGCTCAAGAACTCTAACAAAAATTGAACTCTTTTTGTAGAGTCCACAAAATTTCAATGTCTACAAGAATTTGTTGGACAGTAAAATTCTCGAGATCGAAAATAATAATCAAGACAAGAAAAATACTGCAACAATCGATTTATTGATTTCAATAAGTGATTATTACAATCTCTATGATTTCTCTGATTCATCTTTTCAATGATAAATTCAAGGGCTTTAAGCTTGATTTTGAACTTGACGGATTTGATCTTGACTTGTGCTTGAATCCAAGGGCTTGGTAGCTTGTTCTTGAATCTTGCGGTCTTGATCTTGAACTTGAACTTGATTTGAAGACTTGATGAACTTGATCTCGCCTTGTACTTGAATTCAAGGGCCTTTGAGCTTATTCTTGAATCTTGTAGTCTTGATCTTGAAGCTTGAACTTGTTCTTTAATCTTGAACTCTTGAGCTTGTTCTTGAACCTTGAACTCTTAATCTTGAAATCTTGAGCTTGTTCTTGAACCTTGAACTCTTAATCTTGAAATCTTGAGCTTGTTCTTGAACCTTGAACTCTTGATCTTGAAATCTTAAGCTTGTTCTTGAATTTGTAGAGAAATCTGTTGATTTGATCCACGAGCTCTCTCTTGATTCTTTTTAAACTTGTTGGTCAGGCCTTCAATTGCCTTTGTCAGATCCGCAAGCTGCTCCTCCATAAACGAGGCATCAGTTACCATTGCATGCATGATTACCGGGGACGTCGGAGAGTAACATGGATTATCGCATAGGTTGATCTTTGAAGTGCTCAACTTATGAGGTGTAAGTGGAGACGACGCATTTGTTGAACGACCATCGCTCTTTGCGCCAGAGTATTTGGAACCAGAATACTTAAGTAGAGCAAGAGTCTTCTTAAGAGATTTCGCGACATTGTTTCCTCCTTCCGAAACGCTTGCATTGGACTTCATTCCTTTTGGGGTTGAAGATCCAAAAACTGGAGTTGGCGCGGATGACACTAGATGTGTTTGTTGTCCTAACATATTTGCCTTACTCTTTGTGACAGCTCTCAAGCTCCCGAAAGTAACACCAAGGATGCTTTCTACTTCAGTAGAGAACCTTGAATCAACAGCCTTGGAAACAGTTGATTGAGATTTGATCTTCTTGAAAGTCATTTCGGCGTTCTTAATCTTCAAAGTCTGAAAAATTGAGATGAGAGGTAGAGATAGTCTCACTGGGTGTGCCAGAATTTTTTGGACAGTAAAATTCTCGAGACTGAAAATAATAATCGAGACAAGAAAAATACTGCAACAATCGATTTATTGATTTCAATAAGTGAGTTTTACAATCTCTATGATTCCTCTGATTCTCCTTTTCAACTATAAATTCAAGGGCTTCGAGCTTGATCTTGAACTTTAACTAGAACATGACGAATTTGATCTTGACTTATGCTTGAATCCAAGGGCTTGGTAGCTTGTTCTTGAATCTTGCGGTCTCGATCTTGAACTTGAACTTGATTTGAAGATTTGAAGACTTGATGAACTTGATCTCGCCTTGAACTTGAATTCAAGGACCTTTGAGCTTGTTCTTGAATCTTGTAGTCTTGATCTTGAAGCTTGAACTTGTTCTTGACTTTTGAACTCTTGAGCTTGTTCTTGAACCTTGAACTCTTGATCTTGAAATCTTGAGCTTGTTCTTAAATTTGTAGAGAAATCTGCTGCTTTGATCCACGAGCTCTCTCTTGATTCTTTTTAAACTTGTTGTTCAGGCCTTCAATTGCCTTTGCTAGATTCACAAGCTACTCCTTCATAGATGAGGCATCAGTTACCATTGCTTGCATGATCATCGAAGACGTCGGAGAGTAACATGGATTATCGCATAGGTTAATCTTCGAAGTACTCAACTTATGCGGTGTAAGTGGAGACGACGCATTTGTTAAACGACCATCGCTCTTTGCGCCAGAGTATTTGAAACCAGAATGCTCAAATAGCGCAAGAGTCTTCTTAAACGATTCTGCGACACTACTTCCTCCTTTCGAAGCACTTGCATTGGAATTCATTCCTTTTGGGGTTGAAGATCCAAAAACTGGAGTTGGCGCGGATAACACTGGATGTGTTTGTAGTCTTAACTTATTTGCCTTACTCCTCGTAACAGCTCCCAATCTCCCGAAAGTAACACCAAGGATGCTTTATACTTCGGCAGAGAACCTTAAATCAGCAGCCTTGGAAGCAATTGATTGAGAGTTGATCTTCTTGGAAGTCATTTCGGCATTCTTAATCTTCAAAGTCAGAAAAGTTGAGATGAGAGGTAGAGATCGTCCCACTGGGCGTGCCAATTTGTTTCCAATAATTTTTTTACGATGATAGAAATAAATTGCAGTCATACTAAAAAATATGAAAAAACAACAATTTTTATTGATAAACGATGTGGATACAAATCTATTCCTCCCTTGATTTCTCTCTCTCAATTTTCTCCTTAATTTGAGGGCCGTCAGTGGCGTATTTCTCGAATGTAGAAAGAAGATTTGGATATGAATTTCTCTATAATTCGAGGGCCGTTAGTGGAGTATTTCTCGAACGTAGGAATATTTGGATTTGATCTCCATGAAAGGAGAATTTGTCTTCTTGATGTATTTGATTATCAAGAAGAGAGGGTTTTGATCTTTATGAATATCCCATGAATTTATCGGGTATTTTCAGTTCGTTGATCTCTCTGTGAATATACCGTGAATTTGTGGGATACTAGAGATCCCATCTTTTTACGAATACCCATGAATTTATGGGATATTTAAGATGCTTGTTTCATGGAATATGTTACCCTTTAAATAGGCGGGATTTAGGGTAAAATAGCCTCCTAGAACTTTAACATAATTTGGATTCTTCTTGAAGAGTCCCACAAATTTTAGATGTCTACAATAGGTTAAAGGTAGGGTCTTAGAACATAGGGACCCTTCAGGGTAAGTCTGTAGAGCTGGTGAAGATTCTTAAGAAGAGGAGGATTAATATTGTGTGTGTTCAGGAGACTAAGTGGGTATGGTCTAAGGCTAGGGATATGGATGGGTACAAGCTGTGGTACTCAGGGAGTGAGAGGCATCGGAACGGAGTGGGTGTCTTAGTGGATGAAGAGCTTAGAGGGTAGGTGGTAGAGGTTAAGAGGTTCAGTGATAGGCTGATGATGATTAAGTTGGTCATTGGAGGCATGTGTGTAGTGTTTATGCCCCACAGATGGGCTTGGAAGAGGAGGTAAAAGCGAGATTTTGGGAGGCTTTGGATGAGGTGGTGAGAAGAGTGCCTACCTCAAAGAAGATTGTCATAGCAGGGGACTTCAATGGGCACAATAGGGTTTTATCGGGAGGTTATGATGATGTACATGGAGGTTTTAGTTTCGGCGATAGAAATGGTAAGGGGGTTGCTATGTTGGATTTTACGAGGGCCTTTGAGCTGGTGGTAGTGAATTCAAGGTTTCAGAAGAAGTAAGATCACCTAATTACCTTCTGAAGCGTGATAACCAAGACTTAGATTAACTTTCTGCTGCTTAGGAAGGGGGCTAGGGTTTTATGTAAAGACTGTAAAGTCATTTCAAGTAAGCATCTTTCGACCCAGCATAGGCTTCTGGTGATAGACTTGATTATCAAGAAGAGAAAGAAGAGTAGGTCCAAAAAGGGTAGACCTAGAATTATGTGGGGTAGTTTGACACCAGTTAGTACACTGGAGATGGCGAGAAGGTGGCGGGAATGAGGGACTGGATGTTATGTGGGATAAGGCTGCCAGCTGCATCACGAAGACGGCTAGAGAGGTGTTGGGTGTTTTGAGTGCTCGGGCAGGACGACATAAGAAAAACTGGTAATGGAATGAAGAAGTTAAGAAGAAAGTGGAGATTAAGAAGAGAGTGTATGTTAAGTTGATTGAGAGTAAAGATGAAGAGAAGAAATGGGTGAATAGGGAGGTTTACAAAGTACCGAGGAAAGAGGCTATTTTAGCAGTTACGGCTGCTAAGACAGCAGCGTTTGAGAGCTTGTATGCGGGGTTAGAGGAGAAAGATAGGGCAAAAAGGTTGTATAGGCTTGCTAAGGCTAGAGATAGAAAGGGTCATGACCTCGATCAAGTGAAGTGCATTAAGGGGGAGAATGGTAGAGTTTTGGGGGAGGATGTTCATATTAAGAAGAAATGACAGGAGTATTTTCATAGACTTTTGAACAAGGAGGGGGACAGAGGCATTGAGTTAGGAGAGCTGGAGTGCTCGAAGGAGACCCGTGATTTCAGTTACTGTAGACATTTTAAGGTTGAGGAGGTCAGAGAGGCTATTCATAGGATGCGGATGGGTAAGGCGATGGGGCCTAATGAGATTCCGGTGGATTTTTGGAAGTATAGTGGTGGAGCAGGTTTAAGGTGGTTAACTGTTTTGTTTAACGATATTTTCAAGACTGCGAGAATGTCTGTGGCTTGGAGATGGAGTACAATGATTCCGTTATATAAAAACAAGGGTGATATTCAAAGTTGCAACAACTATAGGGGTATTAAGCTGTTGAGTCACACTATGAAAATTTGGGAGAGGGTGGTTAAGCGGAGATTGAAGAGGGTCGTGTCCATTTTGGAGAATCAGTTTGGTTTTATGCCTGGTCGCTCGACGACAAAGGCAATCCACCTGGTGAAGAGATTGGTAGAGCAGTATAGGGAAAGAAAGAGGGATTTGCACATGGTGTTCATCGACACGGAAAAGGCGTATGACAAAGTCGTCCCTAGGAAGGTTCTTTGGAGATGCTTGGAGGTAAGAGGGATTCCGGTGGCGTACATCAGAGCTATTAAGGACATGTACGATAGAGGAAATACTCGGGTGAGGATGGAAGAAGGAGACTTAGGGCATTTTCCGATCGAGACAGGGTTGCATAAGGGATCGACTCTTAGCCCGTTCCTATTTACGTTGGTGATGAACGTGTTGAGACGGAGTATTCAAGGTGAAGTGCCTTGGTGTATGTTATTTGCGACTGATGTAGTGCCGATTCATGAGATGCAGAGGGGTGTGAATGGTTTGGAGGCAAACTGTAATACCCCAAAATCTAATTTCGAGATGTCACACGGTGGTCAAGGCTACGAGTAGCCCCAAGCTAACCTTTTGAGCCTGCTACTAGATCTGAACCTTACTTTAAGATAATCTAATCAAGAAATAATGTTGTATTATACCAAAAACTGAATTGAATAAGCTATAGGTACTGTCTGAATAACAAATACTGAAAGTCTATAATTAAACTCGTAGTCCGACAAGCCTCTACTACTAAAGAACTAGAGAGCCATTGGGAGAGACCCCAACTGACTCGGGCTAAACTGAAAACGATAACTCAATTACTATAAAAGCTGGAAATCTGAAGAAGTAGGCCCTCAAATCATGAGGACTCACCAACTGTAGGAGCGTAAATAGAGATGCTCGAACTACTCACGCTGATGATACTGAGCACCTGAACCTACATTAAAGACAATGTAGCACATAGACATATATGTAGATCAGCACTTTGAGGATGTACTGAGTATATAGGGGTGTAATGCATAAGTAAACATCATCATAATTAGAAAGTAAATGCATGTGGATGTATATGACTCACATAAGCTTGATTATCTAAAATATCAAAATATAAAATCATGTATAACAAATCATAATTGTAAATCTAGTGAGTCATAACACTTAGTCTTATAAAAGCTTTTCTATCATTCTTTTCTTTTGAAACTCAGAAGCTTTGGGAGCTTTGGAAATCTTGGAAATTTAGGACTTAGGGACTTTGAGACTCAAGGAGTTTCTTCTAACCGACATAAATCATGTGAGCTGACATGGAGTCCAACGTCTTGCCCACGTTGGGGAGATCTGTTCTACCCTTTCCATCGGAATAGAACCTTAACTTAAGTGATCACTATCTTAGCCCACTAGTGGCAAATCAGAAACCTATGGTGGCACGTAGTTCTGGGGCATGAGACCTTAGAATAATACTCAACTCGGTGCTAAATACTACTCCCATACTTATTGCTAAAAACTTTTAGGAAATCCACCTTAAAATAGCACAAGGGTTTATAATGAAAACCAATTATATTTTTCTTTGCTTTACATCATAAATAATGTGGATTCCTATCTTAGCTTAGGTTCGAAAGATCAATCTTTCTTTAAAATCTGAATGTTTGTTTGTTAAAGCATGCTAACAATATACTCTTCATGAAATATCAAAATTCATACTTGGTTTAAATCAGATGTACTTAAATGATCACAATTTCATAATGAAGCTTAATTCTCAACAATTATCTTGGAAACACTTGAAAATATCAATTCACGATAGGAATATGCAGTTCATGATATAAATCCTCAATTCAAAGCCTAAATAGGTGGGATAAATATGCAATTCAAGGCTTAAATCACTTATATCTTCATAAACTTAAAACAAGATGCTTTGGGTATAAATCTCAACTTGAAAATCATGTAATCTTTAATAAAATTCAAGTTTTAGGGAACAAGAACAAAAGATTTGTCCATGTTCAAACCCTGCATACCTTGGATGATGAACTAGATGGACAACCTTGCTCTTGAGACTCTATTTGTGCTCTTGAATGATGGTTCTTAGAATTCTTGTGTTGGAAATCTTGAATCTTAAATTAATTTGAAAAAAGGATGGTGGAATCTTAGGATTCTTGAGGTTGATTGTTGAAGCTTAGGATTCTTGGTTGAGAGAAATCTTGAGAAATATATCACAAGATGCCTGTAATAGCCCTAAATCTTTTGTTTAGATGGAATTGGGGGCTGGGAAAAAGTCCAAAATACCCTTTTTGACTTCTGAATAAAACTGAAAAAATGTAAATGGGTCCCAATTTAATGGGCCACCGCGACGCGCCACTATCGCGATGGCTCACTGGAAACTGACGAATGGAAAATTGGGGTCCCCCGCGACGTAGATTTGTCGCTTTGTCCCACTAGATTTTGATAATTAGGACCTGAAACTTCAATGTGATGTGCCACCATCGCGGTGCCCTATAAAAATATCATTTTGGCCTTCGGCGCAACGCGCCCCTATCACGTTGGACTATTGGAATTCGACAATTGGGAAAATGGACCTTTCCGCGATGCGTCAATATCGCGGAGGTCCACTAGAAATTGACAAATGGAAATTTGGACGTCGCCGTGATGTACCTACATCGTGGTGGTCCACTAGAAAGTGACAATTATGAAATTGTCCTTCACCGCGATGTGGTGACTGCCCAGTTGGCACGCTGACAACTTAAAAATGCTCTAACTTCTTCACCGAGTGACGGATTTGGGCGAATTTGATTTCGATGGAAAGCTTATTTAATTTCCCACACAATGAAAAGTTGAAATCTAGAAAATTCTATACGAAACAAATATTAATCATTTTGGAAGACATCCCTTAACATTCTATAAATGAATTTAAGCTAGAAAAAGTTTGGGGTATTACACAAACTCTTAAATCTAAGGGGTTCAGGTTGAGTAGGTCCAAGGCGGAGTATCTGGAATGCGAGTTTAGTGACTCGATCTATGAGGATGAAGTGGTGGTGAGGTTGGATTCCCAGGATATTTCTAAGAGGGATAATTTTAAGTATCTTAGGTCTATGATTCAGGGAATGGCGAGATTGATGAGGATGTCTCTAAATGTATTAGAGAAGGTTGAATGAAATGGAGGATCGACTCGAAAGTGTTGTGTGATAAGAAGGTGCCCCTTAAGCTTAAAGGCAAATTCTATAGAGTGGCAGTCCGTCCAGCCATGCTGTATGAAGCAGAATGTTGGCCAGTCAAGAACTCGCACATTCAAAGATTGAAGGTGGCGGAAATGAGAATATTGTGTTGGATGTATGGACTTACTAGAGGGGATAGAGTTAGGAATGATATTATCCGGGAGAAGGCGGGAGTGGCTTCGGTGGAGGACAAGATGCGAGAAAGAAGGATGAGATGGTTTGTGTATATGATAAGGAGGGGCATGGATGCCCCAGTTCGTAGGTGTGAAAGGCTAGCTTTGGATGGCTTCAGGAGGAGTAAAGTTAGGCCAAAGAAATACTGGAGGGAGGTGATTAGACATGAGATGGAGCAGCTACAGCTTACTGAGGACATGACCCTAGATAGGAAGGTGTGGAGGTCGCAGATAAGGGTAGACGGCTAGTGTGAGTGTGTGAGTTGTAGAAAGGTGTTAGGAGAGCCCTTGTGTAACCGGGTTAGTAATCCTAGGATTGTATCCTTAAGTAGAAGCCTCTAGTTAGGAGAGTTTGGGTGTGGTGGGTGTCTTTGGTCTGTGAGTATATGTTACTACTAGATGGGAGTCTTTGGTCAAATTGCTCGTATTTCTCTTATTTCGTATTTCTCTGATATCTATTTTTATTATTTCTTATTTCTTATTTCTATTATGTTATCCATCCTGCTTCATGTTTCATTACGACCTTGTGTACTATTCTTTATCTTGAGTCGGGGGTCTATCGGAAACAACCTCTCTACTTCTTCGGAGGTAGCGGTATGAACTGCGTATATTTTACCCTCCCCAGACCTCATTTTGTGGAAATACGCTGGGTTTGTTGTTGTTATTAAACAAACACTTTTGAAATCATATAAACACTAAAATGTGTGTGATTTATAATTCAAGAACCCAAATTTTCAGATGAAATCTGAACATGTGATTATCATATTTTTCTCAAAACTTACATAAAGTACGGAAAATATTTAACGTATAATTTGTTTGAGAAAAAATTGAACAATTCAAGAATTGTTATATAAGATGCTTAATGAATAGAGTTTATTACTATAAATTCATCATTATAACTAATAGTTGATAAATAAGAGAAAAGTGTACTTTTTTTCTTTTTGGTCATAAATAAATGTTATTACCATATAAAAAGATAATTACACTCATTATAGCATTGGTTGAAAGCTATAAGAAGAGGAAGGGTTGATAATAGTTCTACTCCATTTCATTTTAATTGACCCTTTTACTAAAAATATTTATTTCAATTTAAATATCTTATTTGTGAAATCAAGAAAATCTTATTATAAATATTTATTTCAATTTAAATATCTTATTTGTGAAATCAAGAAAATCTTATTATGTTCTTCCATTACTATATCCATCATTAAATGACTTCATAGAGAGTATATACTCAAATTTATATTTTCAAAACATAATTAATAAGGTTAATTTGATAAAATAAAGTCCTAATAAATATTTGCTTAAGAGGAATGTCAAACCAACTAGGACCAACTATTTTGAAATGAAAGGAGTGGTAGAACATAAATATCCCCTTCTTATTAAGTGACTAAAAGTGTAATGCCATGTCAGCACGAGCCCAACAATAGAATGTTTGAGTAGTAGAATGTTTTCGGCAGTACATATAATATAATTTATATAGATAAAAAAAAAAAGAGTTGATAAATCCTTAGATTGGGCTCTGCAAATATATGATTGAGACCTCTAATTATTTGAGTATTTTCATAAACTAAATGTAAACGAAATAATTTCACAAGTTTAGTTGAAATACTACACATAGCTATCAAAGCTGTAGGACCAGCAGCAACAATAAGAAATATCTTCCTACACATACACAAAGTCCTGGGAATTTAAAGTCTATTTAGTAGCAGAATAAAATCAACTGAAATGAAGTCAGTCACAGCCTATTACTACAGACAACCTATATTCTGACATTACTTTCTTTTCATTCAGGAACACAAAGTTTCGACAATAATGGTACAACATTTCAAAGGGGATCCATAAAGTTACATCATGAAGTAACACAATTCAAACTCCCAGTTACCTAGTAATGGATTCCGTCTATCCAAATTTCAGACACTAATCCCTCGATTCATCTGTGTATCCTTGAACGCTATTCAGCTGTAGAAATCTTGTCAACGTCTCTCACCTTTCAATAGTTTAGTTGTATCCATTCTTTACATCATTATACACCAAAATCGTTTTAAAATGACCCGCTACAATGTAAGCTTCCTCAACCTGAAAATAAAGTACCAAAAATAAGAAATGTTAGCTGTGACACGCCACCTACATTACTCTTGCTTCAGTCATGAACAGTTTTCCCCCCAAGTAGCAGGACAAGGAATAAGAAAAGAAGGGAAAAGAGGGACAAGCATGATCTTTCTTTCTTTTCATTAGTCACATAATGAGTTAAGCTCATAAATGGCAGCAGGAAAACATTCTATCAAGTATGTCCCACATTACCTCTCTCTGTTACAAAATAACTCTCGATCTCCCTCGATAATACATCATACTCCAAATCATTCCCGCATACAAGAACAATGGATAAAAGAAAGCCAATATATACAATCAATAAATACTGATTTTGGAAAAAAATAAAGTCTTTCGGAATTAAAGAAGTTCCAAGGCCAAGAACCTGGAGTTTTCCCCATAGTTGACATTTGTCACATCCTACACAATCCATGATAGAGCTGCAACATGAAAATTTCATACCACATTGTTCAGTCATAAGGTAAACTACATAGTAACTACTATTTTTGAACAACATACACAAGACTGTAGAAAGAACCAAAAATCTTCTGTATGTATATGCATATGATTGAATAAATAGACGGTAGTATAAATGTACTGCTGCAGTCAACTCAAAATACAGTCATAAGGGGATTAGTGTAGCATGTATAAGCAAGGTAATAGCCTTTAGACCTTTCTTTTCTGAATTTTACGAAATTAACTTGAGAATAGTTCACTAGATAATCGAGCCAAGCTTCAAGCCAGTCCGGTCAATCGTTTCAAAGGAAGAAAATAAAGGCCGAAATTAAGATGAATATTTCAACCTGATATTCCTGAATTGCTTTTGAATTTGCTGCTTTAGCTCAGGTCCACTTTGGCTTTTCCACAGTTTAGCTTCATCAAACGGAATTGGACATGCAGCTTGCAGTTTTTGGTTGTATAATCGCTGTCGCATAAGGGACTATGCTTTAAGGTCTTCCTCAGGATTACCAGTATCATACTCAGCCCGCTCCAAGTTAGATTTTACCTGTATAGCACATAGATAACCCAAATAAATAAATGTATACAATCTTAACATTCTAGGAG
>NC_061113.1:186411039-186558199 GCF_002878395.1 Capsicum annuum
TCAGATGCAACTAAACTCTAATTGGTACATTTAGCTCTAAATACTCAATTGGTTTCTCAATCACTATCTTAAGATGCTAAAAGATGTATAATTTTGGGTAGATCTCCACTCATTTCACTTCATTATGAGAAGATATGCAAGGATGCACAGAAGAAATATTTCATGTAATAAAACTTAAAAGAATCACTTGGAATATCATTCGATACCATAATTTTTCTTCTTTTCCTAACGTTGTTCTCTCCATTTGTAGCACCATCTGGCTGATTTGACTTCTCTCAAATTCTTTTGTCAAAATTATAACTCTTCCTATTATAACACTTCCTACCTCCTCTGTAATTTACAGTTCTCAAGAGAAAGTCAACATTCTACTTAAACGAGGCTCAGTTCTTTTGATCTATAAGTGGTCTATGAAAAATTATTGCTGAACTTGATAAGAAAGCAAGAAATGATGGAAGGTTCATGGTCAGTCTTACTCCATAGTGCTACCCAGAGGAGAAGAAACTGAAGAGAAGTAGCCATAGCGAACCATCACACTACCTTCTCTAAACTTATATTTGACTTTGCTTCCTCTAGATGCTGAAGTACCCAATTTCCCAAAAAAATCCCCCAGGCTAAGATACAATCAAAGATTTCTCCGGAAATTATTTTCAAAACCTACTACTAATCACCAACTCTTATATTTATCAATAAAAAATAATATGCAAGCGAAGACTGCGTGTAATAGACCCTTGTGGCCAACCCCTTCTCCAGACCCTTTATGTAGCAGGAGCTTTAGTGCACGAGGTTGCACTTTTTAAATACAACAATCAATCCAAATACACTAAAAGAAAACGTTTGCACTCAATAAATTTTCCATACTTCCACATCCCAATACACAAGATTTACATCATCCAAGAAACCCCTGATCCAAATAAAAAAAATTTCACTCCCAAAATTCTTTGAACAATTCAAAGAAAGAAACTTTTTAACACCCATATCTATAATTCCTAAATAAATGAAGAACAAAGATCAGAAATAGCTTAAATAAAATATCCAACAGAAAAAGAAGAAGATAAATGACCAAATGCATACCTACAGAACAACAGCATACAGAGAGCAGAAGCAGCAGAATGGAATACTTTAGTGAGAAC
The DNA here is from genome assembly GCF_002878395.1 of Capsicum annuum. NCBI lineage: Eukaryota > Viridiplantae > Streptophyta > Magnoliopsida > Solanales > Solanaceae > Capsicum > Capsicum annuum. The sequence goes on from NC_061113.1 coordinate 186,412,170, forward strand.
TCACTTATCTTTTTGCATATACAGATGCATAATAGAGGAATGTGGAAATTTGTGATGGCAGCAAAGAAAGTGCCAAGTGTTTGGTATGAAATTTGTGATGGTACACGTATTTAAGTGTCAAGTGTTTGGTATGAAATTTGTGATGATACACATATTATGTAAATTATTATGTTACGTAAATGATCAAATTAGCCACTCAGTGTAAATGACCAAATTAGTCACCTAGGTCGAAACCACCTTTTATATAGTATAGAAATTTACATTTATTTCAATTAAATTTTCTTTACTATTTTTATAAGATTGTGCATTTACATTTTTGTCCATAGCATTATGACTTTGTAGAGATATTTTCATAATAATTCGTCTTTCAACTTGATTCAACTTAGGACTTCCCACTTATTCTGAAGTATGATATATATATTAGTGTTATTCATACTGAGTTATTGGCTTACCATTTATATTGAGCAAAAAGAGTATAATAATAAGGAGCAAAATGCAACCAACAAGTTTTGAACTCACGTTCAGAGAATAAATTTGAACCACTCGATTGTTGTACTGCTGCCACAATTTGTTTCACGTGGGTTCAAATAGAACTTTATACTAAAGTTAATAATAATTTTCATTGAATAAATAATAAATTTTCAAACAAAGCGAGTCAGTTGAACCCACGTGAAATCACGTGGGTCCGTCACTATCAATAACCCCCTATTGAATGTCATTGTCCTTTATTTTTGCCTCTAAAGGCAACTCAAATAGACAATGGGAAACTTCTATGCTTTACAACCTAAGATTTTTGTCAACTCATCTATATTCTCATCAATATTTATACTAAAGATGCGACTTGTAAGATCCCGCAAAGTTCTAGTCATTTCAGTCCTACATAGCATATCAAAAGAGGTCCCAGATTTAGAAAAATTTCAACTAAGTGTTAAGACTTAGAAACATTTTTAGCCTTCATAATTGAATGATCTTATTTTTTATCCTTACAGCCTTAGAATGTTGATTTTTAAGTTGATTCGCGATCAGGGATGTCAATAGGTTATATTAGGTGAGTTTCAGAATTTTTGGACATCGTTAAAGTTATGTTTGGATGCCCAAAATAGTGCATCGACGCGATCAGGCCGCAACGCGTCAGTAATCGCGTCGACAGCATCGACGTGGCGCGGCGGGTATCGCGTTGCTGGGCACATTTTACTCATTAAACTCCGACTTTCTAAGAGCAATTAGGTCCTTTTTTCCTCACCCAATTAAGCTAAAACACGAAATTAAGGATCCAAATGGGCAAATATACTCATCTTTTCACAAAATACTCTCAAGAACAAAGCCCTAGTTTCATCAAGCTCAAGTTCAAGTTCCAAGAAATCCCCAACAATCTTCAGAAAATCAACAATCAAGGTATGTTAGGTGTTTATCCTTGGGTCTCTTTCTACCTTTGGAGTTCAAAAACCCTTTTTAAAAACTTAAATTATGATTTCTATGTTATGAATTAAATTATGCTCATGTTTGTCTTGTTGTATGGATTTCAAGTTAAGATCTTTTATGAGTTCCATGAAATTATGTTAGAATATGTATTGAATTATAAATCTCTCCTGTCAAAACCCTTAAATTTGCAAGTTACATGTTGAAGTTATGATGCCCTATATGTTTATTCTTCATGTATCAGAACCATGCTCCCTAAGTGTTAAATAGAATGTCCATAAAAATTGAATATTGTAATCATGAAATGTTAGCATGTGTTTTCATTCATGTACAAGTTCATGACCTCCAAGTGTTTGACAAAATATCTCAGTGATTGAATTGTGAACAATTGACAATTGTTATATTTTCAAGATTTGTTATGTTTTATTATTGATGTTATCGAGTCTTGGGGGTATTTATTACCCAAAATCTAGTTGTTTACTTAGTTGCAGCAGTTATAGAATATTTCTAGTAAAGGTTAAGAGCCGTAGTACTCAGTCAATTAACAGAACTTAGTGAACTCAGTCCAGTACAGTTAGTCAACACGATCAATGTCAGTTCAATTAAGCCAAGTACAGTCTAGTGATCAGTTCAATGTCGATTCAGTTGGAAGTAGGATTCAGCACCGAGTGAATCCAAGGATGAGGGCATTCATGCCAGTAGAGAGTTTGACACTTAGTAGCAGTCCCTGCATTACAGAACTATGTAGCCAGCATAGGGTAAGTCGTCCTCCTGTCAGACTAGGGTTAATGCAATCGTATATATTTCATGAGTCTTCCTGCCAGATTAGGGTTGACCCAACTTTGTTAGTATCCGGTGGCAAGGTGCTTACACCCTTCCAACTAGAGTCACAGGTTGAATCCCATATCAGTCTATATCGGGATATGTTGGTTAGATAAACACTCCCACAGTAACAATTTCAGTCTCAGTATTCAGTAAAGAACTCAGACAGTTCTACAGAACCATGGCTATCAGTTATCAATTACTCAACCATCAAAATTCAGTGCTCAATTTTAGTATAATCTCAGATGCATGATGTATATCTACATGTACAGTATTGCATGTTCAGTACGTTTAGCAGTTATAGTTTTGTATGTACACTCATCTAGTTACTTCATGATATTCATTCAGTCAGTTATCATCTCATGCATATGAAGCCATGTTTATCAGCCTTACCTCACTTAGCATACCAGTACATTTCACGTACTGACGCATACTCTCTTTCATGTTATGATGTATCATATCATAGGTTCGGATGCTCAGGTTCCTGACCGTACTTAGCATCTCAGGCTATCAACAGCAGATATAGTGGTGAGTCCTCATATTTTGAGAATAGAGTTTATTTATTTCAGTATTCCATCAGTTCAGTAGTTATTTTAGTCAGAGTTAGTTGGGGGTTTATCCCATCAACTCCATATTTAGACAGTTAGAGGCTTTCAGATTACCATTGTCTGTTATTTAATTTTTAGATGTTATTATTAGTTATACTCGATATTATTCAGTATTTTGAGAACCTTATGACATTTTCAGATTTCTTCATCATAAATATTTCGGTATTATATTCAGTGCTCACAGCAGATACCAGTCATGCGTTAGCTTATGGTCGTTTGGGGTTGTAAGAACCGTGTGAATCTAGAGTGTAGTCTTGGAGCGTTACACTACTTTTGGCCAAATTAACTCTTAGCCTAGTGAACACCTCAAAACAAAGCAACACTGCTCTCAAATGTAGAATATGATCTCTACCCGCTTCAAAAAATAAGAGGGACTCATCAACATATAAAATATGATTAATTATCATACTCTTCTTGTAATTTCTATCAATTTTGAATCCTCTAATCCAACCCAAATATTTTGCCTTCCTCAACATATTACTAATGATTTTCATTACTAAAAAAAATATGGTGAGAGAGGATCTTCCTATTTGATATCTTTATAAGAGCTGAAGAAATCTTATGGGTTATCATTGATTAAAATAGAGAACATTACCGTTGAAATATAAAACCTTATCTATTCTGTCAATTTCTCACCAAAATTTATTACCTTTAATAATTTCAGTAAACAGTGTCAATTGACATAATTCTATGGCTTCTGTACATCAAGTTTGGAATTCACTCCTTTTTCTTTCTCCTAAACAGATTATCAAGACTCTCATTTGCTATCAAGGTAGCATCCAAAATTTGTCTTTCTTTAATGAAAGCATTCTGATTAGAAGAGACCAACTTGCTATTAATTTCCTGAAGTATTTATTTAGAAATGATTTTGTAAACACTTACAAGAAATTGATATGTCTAAAATCTTTAATCTCCATTGCTCGTTTATTTTTTGGAATCAAAGTAATAAAAGTGGCATTCATACTTTTGACAAAAAACTCTTTTTATGAAAAATATCCACAACCCTCTAAATGACCATCTTAACTATACTTCAACATTTTTTGAAAAAAGCATTAGTTAAAACTAGCGAGGCTAGGAGACTTATCTCCTTTGAAGGATTTAATCATCAGTTTCAATTCCTCTATTGTGAAAGGCCTTTCCACTCATTTTTTTCCTCTAACAATTTCTTTATCCCTTCATCCTTTGAAAGAGATCTCCAGTATTCAGGTTCAGTAAACAAATTCATATAAACTTCAAGATGTGAGCATTTATAATTCGATCCCGCTCCACTAAATTATATTTAATCCTCAATTAATCAATATTCATAAATCTTCTATGAGCATTAGCATGTTTATGAAAGAATTTTATATTTTTATCTGCTTGCTTAATCTACAAATATCTAGATTTCTGTCGTTAGAAAATTTTTTCAGTCGTAGCCACTTCTACTAACAGTTTCTTAATAGGTACCCTTTCTACCTCATAATTTGTTTGTTTCTTAGTTGAGAAATTAATTCTATAGTGATCAAGCTCTTATAGCCTTGCCAAAGCTTTACTCTCTACATCTACTAGCTTTTTAAAAGTCCCTTTATTTCATTTTTTAAGTCTTCTTTAGCATCCTTAATTTTTTTCAAGAAGATCATCATCCCCTTTGACCACACAAGAATCCCACCAATTTTTTTACCAAATAAGTAAGACCTTCACGAATGAGCCAAATGATTTAAATTTTGAAATGTCTTTTCATTTTTCTCCATTTTTCACGTTCTAAAGAATTGGACAATGATCTGAAGTGGTTCTTAACAATACTCTTTATTTGATGCATTTTAATTGTTTATCCTATCTTATTGAAATAAGAAACCTGTTTAATCTGAATGCACATGAATTATCCCTGCTATGAACCATGTATAATTTTCACCATGCATAGAAAAATCTACTAAAGATAGATCATTAATAGAGTTAGAAAATTTTCTGATTGATTTAGTATTTCTAACGGTTCCCACCTTTTCTTCAATACACTAAACTACATTAAATCACCTCCGAATGCTCATGATTGTGAAACAATTTCACTAATACCTACACATTCTTTTCATAAGGACTTCCTTAGTTTTCTATTACAAGAGCTATCAACCTCTGTGAAAGTATATTGAAATTCATTGTTAATCTCCCAAAACATAATAATAACTGAGTGCTGCCCAATATGATTATCCAAACAAATCGCCTTCTCTTATCCTAGAAAATAAGATTTCCCTCACTGTTCTTTTGTGCCCCAATTTCTATCAATGTTGATCATCTTGTACCTCCAACTTGCAAGATGCAAGATATATCATTTTTATTATTTTTGTCTCCATTAAGTAAATTATGTTTGCATTTTGTCCTTTTAATAACAAATTAACCATCTTTCTTTTTTCCTGGTCATTTAGTCCCTTCACGTTCCAGCAAATGCATTTCAAATTCATTTATTGTTAATCAAAATCCTCTTGCCCCTATTTATTTCTCCGTTGTTAGGTTCTCCATTGAATCCTATTCTAAATTCTAAGGTTTTCAATTGCCTCCCACCTTTCTTTTGAGATATATCTTACACACAGAAGCAGGTTGCTTCTTGGATCTTCCCTCTCAAGACCCTTCTAATATGTAACAATAGTTCTAAAATTTATCTTTACAATTGAAAAATTTTAACCCCAAAAGCTTATTAATCTTCAACATATTTCTCTTTAATCATATCAATGCTTCTGTTTAATTCAACTTTGTATTCATGTTTATCACTCTGGCTTTATACAACTGTAGCCTCAAAGTATCATGAACTTCTGCACTTGAAAACGGCTCTACGGAGATTGGTGGAACTGATTCATCTTCACTATTGTAGAAGAATCTGAATGATCACCTATTACTTTCCTTATTTGTCTCCATTTTATGATCTTTTTGTCAGACATGTTAATATTATGACCTATATCATCAACAACCATTGTCTTATCTCCTCGAGATAAATTTTCTACTCCTAATTTTATATCATTGTTTTTCATACATGCAAGCTCCATGTTCTTGATTCTTTATTAACTTCATCTTGCATCTTGATTGAACTCAGCCCCGTAACTTTTAAAGAGTTAGTAAGTGTCTAATTAGACTAAATTTCATATCTAAAAAGATCGTAAAAAGATAGTTTTTCATAATCTAATAAATTAAAAGAATTCTGATTTATTAAACATGGGTTCACGAATTTGGACCTGAAAATAAGTTTTCCCTTCTACCTTTTTTTTCATCTCAATATTGCTCCCAAATTTATTTAAGCTCATTAAAAATTTTACTCCCTTTTTGAAAGGCTCATTATATGTTTTACTATACTCAATCATTTTAGACGAACCCGGATTCTTGCATGCCTCTTTTTCTTTTAATGTAATTTTTATTTAGTTTTGATTAATAACAGTGTTTAATTTTTTTGTCTAGTATGTTACTGACATGCATAACTTCTCTCAAGGCATCATCTTCTTTGGGAATGTTCAAATATATTAATTATCATTTTTCATGACTTCACAGTCTCTAAGGCATATCTCGGTGATTTTTTTATCAAATGTTGATCAATCTTGGCAGCTCATGACGACGATTCCACCCACAAAGAAATTGTGAATTGCAGGTCATCAACAGTAAACTCTAAATTTATTAGAGGAATTTCATCAGACATCTTAATACAAATTCTTTCCCACTTCAAATACTTTCTCTGCCTAATATCTTCACCTATCTCTAAGAAACCTCCTATCAATTATTTTGAAAATATTTTATAGATCATAAATATGATGGAAAATCAAATATATTGATCTACAACTGCCTAGGCTTAATTTTTTTTATAAGATATCGTAACAGAGGACTGTTATTCTTAATTTCAACTCTTTTTTATTGAATCTCCACTTTTCTATTTTGATTTTATCTGTTTGCATAAGAAAGAAAATTAAAACAAAACATATTCTTCATTTAATTCTTTAACCTTGACACCTGCGGGGACTTTTCATAGATTGTTTGACTAATCCTATAATTTTTGACACGAAATGAATTTTTCGAAGTAACCATTAAAAGACTCAAAAAAAATTGTTATGAAATTCCTACTACTTAAAGAACTTGTATCGATTCTAAACTGACTTTTTCTCAAAGAATCATCCCCGTTATCTTGTTCTCGTCTTTTGCCCATTCCACTTTTTGCATTGTCTGCATGTAGCTTTTTTTCCTGGTAAAATTTGAGTTTTGAAACTTTTGTTTTGGTCCTTCATCAACGAATAATCTGTTCTTTTTTCGTAAAGTTTCAACTTGCTCCGTTGATAATCTTTGAAATAATTATTGCCACTTTAATATTGCCTCTAAATGTCATCATTCTGATATAATTGTCATACTATATTCTTGTGGAAGAAATAAGAATACAACTGGCTCTAGTTCTTCTCACTTATGCATTTTTTCTCCCTCTAAAGCTTACTTCAACCTCTATGCATTAACAAAATGCCAAATATTCTTTCTGTTTATAGTTTTTCAAGATGGTAAAATTATGACGTCTATCCACCACTTCAAATCAGATTTTATTTATCTCCACCACTTTAAAGAATTTATTTTTAGCATAGAAAAGAAAAAAGTTGTCGATGATGTCTTGCTCACTACTATCTTAACCTTTCTTGTCTCCTTAAACTAGGTTTAAGTTAATCAGTGAAAGAAGTAAGATAAACAAGACAAATTCAAAAACAAGACTCAGTAAAATCTAAATAACCAAAAAAAATCATAAGCAAAAGCCTGAATAAAATTGAGAGATTTCTTTTAAAAAAAAAAAAAGAGTTATGAAGACTGAAAGAAATCTAGGAAATGATAGTGAAAGGAAGAGTAATATGTCAAAAACTTGAGAAAGAGCTAAGAAAAGATGCCAGAAGTTTGAGAAGGTTTCAGCTGCTTAAGAGGTTGTGTGATTCCCAAGAGAGAGAAAAGAATTATAATCTAGGATTAAGAGTCCAGATATCATACTCACAGGAACTTGTCAATTAACTAACTAAATTAGACTATACTAATTATTTATTCAAGCGGTGGATTGCAGAGATATATTTATGAATTAACTAAACTAAAAATAAAAAAAATAACTAATAAATAATTGACAAAGAGAAGAGTAGATTTTACGTAAATCAATGAATTAATAGCTCTATGATTATAGATTCACTAACAATCATGTTGAACATCAATTTCATCAAATTATTTGATTATCTTGTTAGTAATTCATGAGTTTGATTATATGACCATGCTCTTCCAAACCTCTAATCGTCTATTTTGATTAACCTCCCAACTATATCGTTGAGTAGAGATGCGATAATCCAATCTGAATGCATTTATTTATTTTCTCATTCTATAACCAATTAAGGTGATCTAGGTATATTCATATCCTACCTACAAATCAAATCATTATTTTATTAAAGAAGAGATCTGACTCCCTACATTTTTTGTTTGATCTTATCAATTCTTCTTTCCGTTCCACAATAAGAATATAAATTTATTTTAATGGTAGTTAAGCTTTAAAATAGTAAGCACAAGAATCTAAGAACAACTACGATGATAATTAAATAAATCGAATCAAGAAGTTACTAAACAACCATGTATTTAGCTACCATAATCCTAGAACGAGAAGCTTAACTCCACATAAACATGGAGCAATTACAATAAATGAACTAAAGAAATAACGTGAAATAAATAATAAGTGAGAAGAAAAGATGTAATCAATATTCTTCGCCCTCCACAGCGACTCTAGATTTCTCTAGGTCAAAAGTTCCATAAAAACTAATTTTACGAAATATTTATAGGTGTAGGAAAAAACTATAAATAAAATAATTGAGTTTAAAATGGACTAAAAAAAATTTGGACCGGATGGACCTCTTTCGTGACACGCCAGAAATGCGACACCGTAGACCATGTCCCGCGTCAATCGCGGACAACTATTGGATTCACAAGGTTGAATTTCACACTTAAGGGTCATATTAGATTGACTATTCTAATAAATCAATCCCATTAAACTACCTGCTTTGTTTTCTTTTATATTATTCTATTTTTAATTTGTTTTGGTTCCAACTCTTTTCATCTTCACACTAGTTTAATCCTACACAATCAAAATATAATATTAGAAACAATCCATAAAATCAATTCTCAAAAAGGACAAATAAAAAATAATAAATGTAAGACAAAATAATCACTAAAAAATATATTTTGACCTCACATCAAACTGAATAGTCATTTTTTTATATATAAATTGTGTTGAGTCAAATATGAAAAACTCGACAGATAATTTTATTATCTGGACTAGTGAAGGGTCAAAAGCAAAAGACCAATCTAGCTTAATTGAAAATGATTTCATCTGTTGTGTTGTAGAGCCTTGACTCAAAATTATATGAAGATCTTGTTAGAGAGCCTCGACTCTAGTTCATATGAAAATAAATCATGTTAGTTGAACCTCAACTTCAGTTCATATGAAAATCACGAGTCTAGTTTTTAGGACAAAAATATTCCCTTCAAAATCTCTATTCGAATTTCATAAATTAAACTTGATAAATATTCATGAGATAGATTCATAAACACAAAATCAATTTATAAATATGAGATACATTTAAAAATATGAGATAAGACATATTTCGAGAGTTCAAATGCTTTCAAGAAGAATTTGTGGAAACTTCATCTAGAGTTTAAGAGGAATTAACTATTGAGTTCAATTTAAACCCTATATTTTTTGTGGGATAACAAGAATCATAAGATCATATTATGGGGAAGAACAGGATTTCCATACATGAAAGTTTGCCTTACATACATTGAAAAATGCTAAAACTTTGAAGGAGAAACCTGAAAGATTGCTTGTCTTGCTTCTAGAGCATAGTATTCGTGAAATTCTTGCAGTTTGAGTTAGGGAGGAAGGAGAGGAATAATTAAAAAAAATTCTAAGTGTTTCCATTTGTTTAAATAGATTTTAAGTCATGTTGAATGAATATCTAATACATGTAGGACGAAAACACTCTTAATAAATGCATTATAAAAATTCTAATAGCCATAGTCCTATAGGGACATGAGAACGGCAAGGTGCTGAGGTCCACATAACAGTGACCTGATGAAAAACATCTCTAAAAAATTTAGCCTCCGTGGCGACGATTGACATTGCACTGTCCCGCACTGTATTGTCTTAGCCTCCGTGCACGCCTTCGATATTCGTTTAAGTTCGACACGAGTTTGGAATTAATTTCCAATCGATACATGGGTCAACTAGCATGATTTCAAATTTAACAGATACGAGATATTCCTAAACATGATTCAAAGTGCGAGATGTTATATATGAAAAAATAACTTATAATTTACTTTTTCTGACTTTTCAATTTTAAAGTTACATTTAATTTAGTCAAGCATAAATATTGTATTTAATAATAGAAAAAAAATAAAAATATATATCCTGAGATTATATATTGAAAATCATAGCAATACTTGTTAAATTACAACTAATAACAATTTTTTCTAAAAAAAAAATTAATAGCAGATTTAATATTTTAAAAATTAAGAAAAAATATTTTTTTATATTTTTGTTTAAAAAACCTTTCATTTTAATAGGACGGAGTTATTATGTTGGCTAAAATTATGAAACCTATTAATGAGCATGTTTTTTCTTATTTCTTCAACTAGTAAATTTGACCGCGCTTGGTGCGGTATTAAGGATATAAATTAGATTCATGAAATTTTAAAGAAATCTTCAAATCCAAATAAATTAGATTATAAATTCTAATTTATTTAACACTTAATTTCATGTTTAATAAAAGGCAATATCAGAGGAAAAAATTAAAATTAGAAATAATAATACAATAATTAATGTGATAACTTATAGTTATTCTCCGGTAATAAATAAAGATTGTAGTGAATTCCTTCAAAAACTCAAATTTTATATAAATTACTCTCGAAAAATTTAGTAAAATTCACATGATTTACTATTGGCACGTCTTTATTTTGATTCCTTTTATAAATTCATCATGACCTGTAGATGATTATCGTGGATTTCTCTTCCTAGTTTGCAAATCAAATGACAACATTCAATTTTGTTGTTTCTGCATGCATATTTATCATATCATCAATCATAATATATTAAATGTTTGTGTAGTGTGAAAATTAAAGAATGACATTTGTAAAGGGTAAAGTGGATTCATAAATATTATATAAAAGAAGCCAATAATACTTCTTCAATATTTGAAAAAAAAAACATCTCTTATTTTTTTATATTTTTTTAATGATTAACCAGTGAGTTCTTAAGCAGTTAAAATCGAATAACAATTAAAAAAGACAAGGTGAAAGATCGATGAAAAAAAACTACTATTATATATGTGTGTGTGTGTGTGTACTAGTTTTATAAGGCCTGTGTTAAGCCAGGACCCAAACTCAAGTAATTTAATATTTTATATAGTAATATAATTAAATATATGAAATATGACAATTCGCAAAGATCATAAGTTGAAAAACATTATTATTTTTATGAGTTTATGAACATAAATTATTTAGCCATAAATAAAAGTATATTTCTTCATATTTTTAGTAAGTCTTAATTTTATTCATAATTTCATGTGGCAAGAATGTAAGTTAGTTAATATGGTATTTTATGCTTAGTTTTACTTTAAATTAAGAAAAAAAACTAAATTCATAAAAATAAAACTCGAGAATCTAGTAGTTCTTTATATTTAGATTATGCCTAAGAATATTAATTCTCAAATAATCAAAAGAGATATTTTAAAAATAATCTGATCTTAATTGATACCACTATCTTCATTTTTAACTTTGTCAATAATTTCAACTTTCAATATTTGAAATATTTTATTGATAATTTCAAAAGCAAGATAAAATTATTCATAAATTTTTTAAATTCAATTCATAAAAAGTAATTAGGAAATATTGAGAACCATACTCAGTTATCCGATTAGTTAAGCAACAGGAAAATCTAAATAATTCAGTTGATTGTCAACTTGAACTCTCACTTTATTAGTGAAGGTTTAATTCCCCACTTTGTAATTCATTCTTATTTCATATTTTTTTATTAAAAAAAATAGTTAAACCATTCAAAATTGAAGAAAACTCAATATTGATTTCTTATATTATGACACACCACATACAAAGTCTCATTTGGCTAAAAAAAAAAAGATAAAGTAATTGTATCTATATCAGCAATATGTCATAATTTTAGTGGACTAACAAATTAATTGAAATTACTAAATTAGCCTTGTGAGAACTACCAAAGTGTATTATTCTCTTTTATATATAATGGTAATATAGTTATAATTTATTTTTAAACTATCTCAAAATTGTTGACATGTTTAAGGAATCAAGAGATAATTGAACATTTTTTTAACCTTATCCTTAGAAATTTAATGAAAGAGTAATTAACTCCAATAGATAATGATGATTTTATATGAATTTTAATATGGTCATATTAGTTAATTTACACCTCTTATTAATTTTTTCTTCAAATAATATCAGAGAGAGAAAATAAAGCATTGAAAATTAGATGAAAGTATAAAAAAGATTAAAATAAAGGATAAATATATTAATGACAAAGTATAAACACTGAAAACTTAGATAGAAAGAATCAAGACACATTACAACCATGTGGCAGTCAAATATTATATGCCTGTAAGTTTTGAAAAGGCATTTTATACTTTTGAAAGATACGTAAAGTATTGAATAAAGAGTGACATATTCATATTTAAAAAAAAGTGATTAAATTTAATAAAAAATAACTTTATAAAATGACTAAAATAGATCTGTGAGTACTAAGAGTACTCGACTTGAAGAGGTAGATGTACCTCAAAATCTTGACTTGTTAAACAAGTGGACTATTTCAAAGGTTGATATAAAAATCATTTATGATTATGGTTAGTTTGATAAAGTTCTTTCTAAATAGATAAAAAAGACGACTAAATAGTCTTTAGCATTAAATTCGTCAGAACAGACAATTCGTTTATTAAATAAACGTGATATTGATTTACATAAAAATTATTATAATTTTATGTATATTGAAATGGTTCAAATTGCTTTTAAACCATTAACCCTTAAAGGGTTACCAGAGATATTTTTAACACCTCTTAGAGATGCTAGAAATCTGAATTTCAAACAGTCTCTGATGGGTTCAATTGAATCTATTGTGGCCTATGGTCCAATTTATTTCAATACTCAGATAAATTTGCAATTATCTTTGACTGATAAGAATATAGTCGATGCTTTGACATTAAATGTAAAAACGCATGGTTATAATTATGCGCCTGGATCTGAACTTATATGTTTGTCATACATGATTTATTATAGATTTTTGTCTACTTTAAATCCTCTATGTAAGTTATACGATACATCAGATCAGACTATATTAGTAGAAACTAATTTTGCAAGGTCTAAGGTCACCACTAGGAGACCTATCAAATGGGATAAAATTAATTTTTTCACTACGTGGACCTTAAATTCTGTTATATCTCTGAGTCAGGTCACAAATAACTTGACAAATTGCGACCTTTTGTATGTTACCCAGAATCCGGATGGATGAATTTATATTCAGTTTGATGATAAGTCTACTGTTTATAACAGACATTCATTTTCTATGCCTAAATTATTGCCTGTTATGCATCATATTTCTCTTATAGATCCATCATATGGTCCAACTAGAAGCCGTGTTGCCTCTTTGCATACGATTTATCATGCTCCGACAAGATTTGTAGAAAAAATTAAGATCAATCCTCGAACAAATATTATTCAAGATATTAATAATATCTCTGATAGAGATATCCCTACTGATTTTGAATAAACTTTGATCCAAATGATATTTGATGATTCCACATCAAATTAATTTTAGTCCTGGATCCCAGACAAGGAATTATATTAAAATAACTTTTTTTTAATAAAAAATAGAACCAGTTTAGAACTTGTTTTTTTTAGACTTATAGTCCTGATGAATTGAATAATATTTCTCAGGAATTCTATGAAGTTTGCGCCTTGTATAATCAAATTATGCATTTTGTTCCTTGATTATAACTATTTATTTGTCTTTATACATAAAGGTCTTAGAACGATCTTACAAAGATGTAAGTGGTAATATTGTTAAAGTTATTTACCCACCACAGGCACCTTTCATTTTATCTAATAATACAGGTACCACTTTTTCTGCTATTCAGAATTTCATTGATAATGAAGTTGCAAAGGTACGCATCACTGAAATTAATAATTCGATTTCTCAAAATAATTATTTGAGCTTGTATGTTAAAGTTTTAGGGGAACATATCAGTTCTCTTAATAAAAAAAACTTGATGAATTAACTAATTTGGTTAAAAATCTGAGTACTAGTTCAAAATTGGTTGATATTGCCTCCTCTTCAGAAAGTAAGTCAAAATATCTAACAACTAATATTAGTATTCAAAGGCCTCATGATATTTAAAGATTTCAAATTAGTTCGCCTTTAAAGGATTTAGAAGAGCTTTCTTAATAAAAAGCTTTTTGGTTTGAATATTAAACCTATTGATTTATCAAATGATTTTGCTGATCAATTAGAATCAACTTCTGATTTGAAAAATCAAACTAAATCAGAGCTTAATAAGCTCAGAGGAATGATTAGAAAACAACCGGGTAAAAATCTCAAGTATGTTGATTTACCCGAGTCCGGAGCCAAAAGGGCTATTTTTTTATCAAAAATACCAAAAAGGACAATGAATTTTTTTTTTAAAAAAAATAAAATGGACAAATCGGCGAGGGGACATCGACTTACAAGTTGCTGGTCCCACAACAACTTGTAAGTTACCGGGTCCATAGCGACTTGTAAGTCGCCAGGACTACCGCGACTTGTAAGTCGTCCCTACCGCGACTTGCTATTGTTTCTCAAAAAAAATGTTGCCATGTGAAAAAGAAAGATTCCTGCAGCCTTTGAATTTTTGGCATTGATGTGATTATGTATCCAGCCTTTTAGACAACAATTCTGCATGAGAAGTGAATTGTGCATGCATGTGAGTTATTGTTCTAAAGTTTGCATGAGCATGTTCCAACGCTTATATATTGGGGTTTGCATGGAGAGTTTCCACACTCCGATTTCAACTCATAATATAATTTCACTCAAATATTATTTTTATTCATCTTACAATTTTTTGTATTAAAAATTAATCAAGATACAAAAAGAATAAATTTATATTGGGGTGGTAAAGTTTTATATGCAGCTGGTTTTGTAATATATAGTCGGCCGCCTGTAATTGTACAAATATTTCTATTATCTCTTAAATATGTGCGATTGCAATGCTTACTAAGAAATAAAATGGGTGTAACTGATCCAGAAGATGTAGTGGTTATCACGGGATGATATCCAACGTCTTTAAATCCAAATGGAGTTATAACATACGGTGAGACTTGTATTTGAAATGATGATTCTTTATCTATATTTCTCCGTACTAATAAAATTTTTGATAGTTGCATTAACTTAACAAGTCTTGATATATATGGGCCAATTGAACGTTGTCCTATCATTCAAAAATTCACTGACAACGAATTTGATCTTTGTGATACCTCATATTTATCGAATTTAAATATTGGTTCTTCAAGGCACAAAGTCCAAAATCAAACAGTGAGAGAATTTGACAGGCACTCAAATGATATAAGTAATTTGAATACACAATGTGATGGTTGGGTTGATATGCAGTATCATAACTCTAATCGAAATGTGCATAATTTTGATATTGGGGGACCTAGCAGTGCTCATATGCACATGCAGAATTTAAATTCTAATCATCAGCAACATTCTTTTCCACTGGAGTCAATCGATGGGTAAATATAACGAGTTTTTAAACTAAATTAATTTATAATTTATACTAATTATGTTTAACTTTTTTTTCTATTTTATAGATGTAATGGTTTTGAAGGTACACTGACTCGGCTTACACAAATTATGAAAAATAATGATGACATAGCTGATAATGGAGTGTGTGGATCAGACAGTGATGAACCTTCAGAACATGAATCAATGGATAATGGTGAAACGTCTGGTGATGATAATATCATTGGAGAAGATGCAGCTCTGGTTGTTCGTAGTGTTAGTCATCCATCAATGGAAATTCCGTATTTGGATAATATCGAAGAAAGCACAGAAGATTTTGCGTACATATGTGATGATAGTTCCAATCAAGCTGCTCTTTGGAATTTTAAGAATCCGAAATTCATTCAAACACGTTAGATCTTTGCTAACTACAATTTTTAAAATAATTAATTTCATTTTCTTATCGACTAATACTTATTTGAATCTATATGAAATTAGGTATGTTATTCATAAACAAGAAATAAATGAAAGTTGTTGTGAGAATGTATAGTCTTAAAAAAAAGAGTATATTTGTGATAGATCCAAAAGTAAGACCTGGAGGATTATGTGCAAGCGTCACATATTAGGATGTGAATGGATAATTCACTTTCGAGAGATTTCAGGTGGTATGTGGAAAGCAAGAAAAATGATACAACCACATATTTGTCTGACTGATAACTACAAGAAAGATCATTTCAATCTAAAAAGCAATATGATTGTTGTTACGTTGGTACCACATATTATGCAGAGCCCGAACATCAGTATTAAGACAGTTTGAGAAGTCATCAAGTCAAAGCATCATTATACTCCCAGTTATAGAAAATCTTAAAGAGGACCAAATAAAGCATTTGTGATGGTATATGGAGATTTTGAAAGTTCTTTCAAAGCATTACCTCGCTACATGACTGCACTACAATATTTTAATTCCGGTACTGTAGTTCAATTAGAGCACTATTCTTCAACAATGCAGGGTGAGAAAATATTTAAATTTTTATTTTGAACTTTTAAACTGAGCATTGATGGTTTCAAATACTGCAGGCCCATCATTTCAATAGACGGTACCCATCTTTATGATTTTTACAATTTGAAACTATTAATTGTTGTTGGGATTGATGCTAAGAGTAACATTCTTCCGCTTGCATATGCACTTGTTTCACGTGAAAGTTTTGAATCCTAGTCGTGGTTTCTTAAGTTATTGTAGAGGCATGTTATCAGTGAGAGAAAAAAATTGGTCTCATTTCAGACCGTTATAAAGGAATATTACAATGTAGTCTTCTGATTGGTTGAGTCCACCACACACATTTCATAGATTTTGTGTTCGACACTTGAAAGCCAATTTTAATAGAAAAAAATTGAATAGAGAGCTCGAGAACTTAATGTGGTCGACCGCCACAGAGCATCAAGAAAGGAGTTCTTTCAAAGAATGGAACAAATTAAGATATTGTCCTCTGCAGCACATATGTGGTTAGATAAATTTCTGCTGGATAAATGGACAATGTATAAGGATGATGGTCGTATATGGAGCGCCATAACAACAAATGTATTTGAGTCATACAATGGTTTGTTGTAGAAAGCTCGGGGGCTTCCAGTGACTGCTATGGTTTGCATAACTTTTAAAGCTCTTGTTGACCATTTTGTGGAATGAAGCAATCTTGCCGATGCTTTATTACAAAATAATAAGCCATGGCCTCTTACCGTTGAAAAAAAATCATAGATTATTGGGAGAGAGCGCAATCGCATACTGACATGATAACTTATCAAACTGGTGATGGGGTATTTGAGATTCTTACTTTTGCACGTGATGGTAAGGGTGGAAATGTCCACGTAGTTAATGCTGGAAGAAAAATATGTTCTTGTGGAAAATAAAAGAATTATCACATGCCATACTCATATTATATTAAGTTTTGTGGAATTCGTGGCATCCAACCTAATACATATATTAGCAAGTACTACAACACCAAGCTATACAAACAAACGTATAGTGGTAAATTTTACCCCATGGGTGATGAACAATATTGGCCGCCAACCCCATTTGCTTTAGTTGCAAACGTTGAATACATGCGTACATCTGATGTTGAAGAAAGATCTCGACTTAAGAATGATATGGACATTGCTCCGTCTTGAATGGCTAGAAAGTGTAGTATTTGCAAAGAAACAAGTCACACTAAGGCATGTTGTCCTAGACGAGCTCAGTAGTTTGAGACTTTTATGTAGTATTATTTTATGTTGATTGTACGTTTTGTGGAATGCCACCATAGTAAATTTTAGAGGGGAAAAAACATCTTAGCATTATTCTTTTGCTTTTATTTCTCTTGCAATACATGATGTTTAGCATGTTATATTTTTTATTTTTTGGTACAAACGTGGATCATTATACTAACCAAATTGTTAAGCTTTTTCCCTCTGTTTCCCCCCTTCATTTCATTTGAAAGTCAAATGTGGTCTGAGAATAAAATAAATAATAGTAGTAGAGAAACTAGCTTTGGAGAATAGCGAAAGCCAACATTTATATATAAGGTACATTTGTTTTCACAAGTTGAAACTAATCATGGAAGCTATGTTCTTACTTCTCTTTTAGCCATACTAGTTATAGTTGTTCAAGCAAAGTCAATATTAGACCAATTGGCAAAACCTCACGGCACGAAATAGTTAGAAAAATTTACCATATTCTTTTCAGACATTGTTTCATCAAGTCATATACTCTATCATCTTTACTTATAGAATACACTCAAAATGTTGTTATTATTATTAGTAAAAGCGGATAAAATATGCACTTAAATTAACTAATTTATTATTACATAAAAAATCTCAAGATTTTTACATAGGATGAATTAAAAATAAAATTTGACCAAGTAATTGCATACTAGACTAAACAATTGAGAACATACTGGTTTTGTATGGTTTAATGGTACTGATATAATGGTATTGATTAAAAGAAGATAAAGCAATTTACCAATTGGTCCATGTTCCTACCAAGTACAACAAACATGGAAAGAAAAAGGGCAAAAGCTCGTGGTACGAATTAACACACAAAAGACGCTAATTTCTTATACATTCCCATTAATATATTACAAAGGCACCAACAAAAATTTTGATTAATCATGTCTCCGAACGTGATCATGACGACTACCCGTGCCACAATAAGTTGGTACGTGTAACCTAGTTGATCTTCGACGATCATCTTCTCTCGCAACCTACAAAAAATATTTTTAAACGTAAGATTATTTAAGACTACAAATAAAATGAAGTAAGTAAATCAAGAAACGACATCACACATATGGTTGAGAAGTTTCTTCATTGGACATTGTTGCGTATAATAACATGAAATATAATTAAATAAATAATAATTAATTAATTAATCATAAATTATTAAATATACTATACAAATTACCGACTCACATCAGAAAAGCTCAACGCCTTACTAAATGGAGAGTTATACATGAAAAAATCACGCATTCCAGGTTGAGGAGCATGATGAAATTAACTTAATTGCGCAAAATCATATTGCACAATGGGGGGCATTATAAAACCAACTATTTCTTCGAGTGAAAAATTAGTGACAGCCGTCGAGGGTTCACCAAATTCAAACGTGGGATAATAGGCCTCGGTAGTAGTAGCCAAAGATAAGCCAAAAATATTATGTGGTTCTTCGCCACGATCTGACATACTATCTGCTCTACGACCATTTCTTCTACCCTGACGCGTACTATCTCTAGATGCAGATTGACGTCCCTGACAGCGAACTTGCACTGGTGGTGATTCTGCAGATTGAGTCGGTGGTGCATAATTAGGAGCAAAGCTCAATCATGTTCCTAGATAGGCAGAATTCATTCATTTCGATGAAATACGGGCAAGCTCTGATGCAAATTCATACATCTCGCTAGTTGCTCTTGGATCATCTAAAACTAATTGAGCCATCCGATAAATGGTTTCATGTCCCATAGCCTAAAAATACAAAATAAAAATGGTCATTGACATGTATTAAAAAGACCACTAACGTGTATTAAGGTTTTTTGAATATACGTACCAAGGCCTCGTGCCTGTCTGCCATGTGTTGGTATCCTCTTTGAACAACATGCTCTGAATTTTTAATTAACATGCGAGTATGATTACAATACCAATGAATGTACTCTAATTGATTATTTATATGATGGGGCCCAAAAATATGTTCCCGACGTGTATCCTACGTATTTTTGTTTTGTTATAAATAATTAAAACTTCTTGTGTTATTCTATTTCGGTTATCATGCTTAAAATGTTGTTTATGAAAGTGAGTACACGGTCTAGGTACATGCTGGTGATAACCAAATTGTCTAACAACACGATCAATCATATGCCACTCGTGGACTATTGCACAAATAAGTGGCACTCTGGCCATCCACTTCTGAATAGGGCTCCCAAATAAACTATAAAATAAATAGATCGTTATAAAACACAGTAATGTTATTGCTCTTTTTAAATAGAAATAAATATTCAATTACCTGCTCAATAGTTAGGTTATCTAGGACATCTCTAATTATGACAAGTATATTTCTCGCCTCATTTACATGAACTATACCTCGTCTCCACTTACGTGCAAGTGGAGCTGAGGCCTCATGATGGTTTACCCCTAAAGGGTACGGTGTTGGCTGAAGTGGAATAATACGCTCCCATGCCCATACCTATAAAAAATATAAAATCAACTAATTTTAATAACACAATAAAATTAAGTTGTACAAATTTTAAAACACAAATATTAAGTTTCACGTACCTCAACTAAGGCACGAAATGCACATATATCGCTAGATGAAGACATGAACGCACGACATAAAGAATCATACAAAAATGACAATGTGGCTGCGCCCCAAGCCTTTGTCGACATTACATTTAAGTCTTGTATCTCAATTAAATAGTCCAAGGAAATTTTAGAATTGGACTTATCCAGAAATAATGTACCTCCACACAACCATAAAAGGTACAACCTTACTCTCTATTGCACCTCAATTTTGGGAGTATCATCAGTAATATTATCTAACTCTTTTACGTATGCAGCTAATATAGATACAAGTATTCTTCTAATTCCACAAAAGCGATCTAGAGGAGGTTCCCATCCTATTAAGTCACGCATCATTTGTCGTCTAACTACAATTCCTAAATCGGTAGAACCTTCTAGAAGTATAGGACTTTCATCTACAACTATTCCAAACATAATTTTGATATCCTGTAATGTAATAGTGGCCTCACCAATTAGCAAGTGAAATTTGTGATGTTTGGGGCACCACCTCTCAACCAATGCACCGCCACTTCTCAACCAATGCACTTATAAGTCCATTATCATAAGGAATGTTTCCTACTTCTACAATTTCTCTAAATTCACAAAAACTTAAATATTGAAGGATTCGATAATGAA
This sequence comes from Capsicum annuum, assembly GCF_002878395.1. Lineage (NCBI taxonomy): Eukaryota > Viridiplantae > Streptophyta > Magnoliopsida > Solanales > Solanaceae > Capsicum > Capsicum annuum. Next base: position 186,433,221 of record NC_061113.1, read on the forward strand.
ATGGACGCTCCTTTATGTGAAGCCAAAATTTAGTATCGGTACGACGTGTATTTAAACACATATCTTGTCGTTCGATGTCCCAAACTTTTTGGGATCGATGTTTAGCTTGTAATTTTAACAATGGATTCATATCTACATAAAAAATCAATGTGTTAAGATCAAAAGTAAATTAATAAATATTATTTAAAGAATGTCAAATTTAAGCTTAAGAATTCGATGTAATATTTTTATACGTCAAAATAAAAATAATGTAAAAACTATATATTAACATACCTTATAATTGATGCCTTCACTTGTATTTTGATTAAATATTTGTAATTTTTTTTTAGTTTAGAAAATTTTTTCACTATATTTCTACACTTCTACATTTGATAGAAGATATGAATTACATTGCAAAAGAATATATAGATACAATTCGCATGCAAACAGTAAACACATACATTCACGTGCAAATAATATTTTTTTTAAAAAAATGCAACATACAGAGTCTCCTTTTCAAAGGTTGCATGCATAATCACATCAATACCAAAAATTCAAAGGCTGCAGGAATCTTTTTTTTTTACATGACGACATTTTTTTTTGCAGAAACAGCAACAAGTCACAGCAGGGACAATGACTTCAAGTCGCGGTAGTCCTGGTGACTTACAAATCATGTGGACTCGGCGACTTACAAGTCGTTGTGGGGCCAACGACTTGAAAGTCGCTATCCCCTTAGCGATTTGTCCGTTTTATTTTTTTCCAACATTCATTGTCCCCTTTGATATTTTTGATTAAAAAAATAGCTTTTTTGACTTCGGACTCTGATTTACCCATATGGAAACTTATTACTATCCGAGACCTACTCCTCAAGATGTTCTGATAGAGAAAAGGGACATGAATCAGACTAACACTTCTTATAGGGGTTTCAATATATATGAATAGAATCTAGACAGCCTAACTGATAGGCAATTAACTATTCTTATGCACCGCATGATGATATATGAAACAGTGTGCAAAATGACTAGTGATAAGAACACAGATAAAGTTATCTGTAAAATAATAATTGCTAATTTTACTGGCCAACTTCGTGGCTGGTGGGACAATTTTCTAGCTACTGAACAAAAGGCTGATGTTGTCAATGCCATAGCTATTGAGACAGGGGTTGATAATCTAGGTAGAACCCTACCAGGAATAAGAAAGATGTTGTTTATACTCTCGTTCTTAGCATTTTATAATATTTTAATGGTAGATTCACCAACCAGTATGAAACTGTCCAAACTCTCATAAACGATCTTACATGTAAGACTCTAGGAGAATTTAGGTGGTATAAAGACACCTTTATGAGTCAGGTTATGGAATTATCCAAAAAAAGATTTTCTCGTTAGAAGACTAAGTTTATAGACGAGCTTCCTCCATTATTTGCTGAAAGGGTAAGAAAGGCTCTTAGAGGTTCTTACGGTGAAATTCCATGGGAAAATTATACCTATTGTAAATTGATAGGAGCATGCACACAAGAAGGATTGAACTTGTGCAATGATTTAAAGTTATCTAGACAGCTTAAGATTGATAAGCTAAAGGAGAGATCTCAATTAGGAGATTTATGTACTCAGTTTGGAGTACCCAAACCAGCCTTTTCTAAGAAAAAGAGTCATAGATATTCTAAAGATGATCAATCTTATAGGAAAAAGAGATCTAGATATAGATCCAAAGAAGAACATGAAGCTAGGAAAGCTTATCTCAAGTCTATTAAATTTACAAAAAAAAAAATAGATCTAAGCGAGATCTTGCTAAGATTAAGTATTACAAAAATGGTAAGTTTGAACATATTGCTCCTAACTGTAAGCTTGAAAAGATGAAATCTTTAGAACTTAATGAAGACCTTCATGATAAGGTTTATGGATTATTATACACCTCAAGATCAGAATCTGATTACAATTCTGAATCTGAATCAGACAATGAAGTTGATTTGCTTGATTTATCTGATAGTGATTAAAATGTTGATACTACATGTTCTAATTGTAAATGTCATACTTGCACTTGTGATGATGCATTTTATAAATTGCAATCCAAATTTGTAGATTTGAATATAAGGACCATTACTTCTGATCATGTTTTGAAACTCTTAAAAAAAGTTTTGGATGAGAAACTACGTAAAAAAAAATTATTAATTTATCTACCAGTTCAAAATCTAGTACGTCTAAAACTGTTGATAGCAATTTTCTTGAGCCGATGAAAAATTCTAATTATTTTATGCCCTATTCTTTATCAGAGGTTAATAAGCATTTTGCGATGAGTTCTGCCCCTGATAGATATACTTCTTTTGATGATTTAAAAATTGAAGTTGAAAACTTGAAAAAGGAGATTAAATCTCTTAAACAAAATCAAATGATTTGTGATAACGAGATTTCGTAAATTGAGAAAAATATTTCTCCTCCATAGGAAAAGGAAAAATTTCTGATGAAAATGAGAAAGATGATATTCTTCAAAAATCTCTTGATTTTAAAAATGATTACTTTCTAGGTATGATGCAAATTGTTACTGCCTATAAGTGGTACATTAAATGTACTATTTTAATTAATAACCAGTTTTCTATAACTAATGTCGCTATGATTGACAGTGGAACGGACGTTAGCTACATTCAAGAAGGGTTATTCCCTACTAAATACTTTCAAAAGACTACTCATATGATAAAATATACATCTGGACATGCTCTTGATATAGAGTATAAATTACCAAATGCTCAGATTTGCTAAAATAAAGTCTGTATTCCGCATTTCTTCTTTTTGGTTAAAAATCAGTTATACCCTCCAATTATACTTGGAATTCCTTTTACTACTGCTATATATCCTTTTACTCGTCTTGATTGTAAAAGATTTACTACTACATACAAGAATAAACAGATATATTATTCTTTTGTTACAGATTCCGTAACTACAGATATAAATGCTTTAATTGATATAAAGCAAAAACATGTTGATTTTTTGCAGCTTGAAGTACTTAGCATAAATATTTGTGATACAATGAAATCTGCTAAGATACAGGAAAAAATTAAATTAATTTCTGAACAAATAGTTATTGATATTTGTGCCAATCATCTTAGTGCTTTTTGGAATCGAAAAAAGTATATTGTCACTCTTCCATACGAAGATAACTTTTCTGAGGATAATATCCCAACTAAATATCACCTTTGTCAAATGAATGCCAAATTAATTGAATTCTGCAAAATAGAAATTGATGATTTGTTGCAAAAGGGGTTAATAAAACCTTCAAAACCTCTTTGGTCTTGTACTGCATTTTATGTTAATAACGCTGCAAAAATAGAACGTAGTGTTCCCAAGTTAGTTATAAACTACAAACCTTTGAATAAATATCTGAAATAGATTCGGTATCCCATTCCGAATAAACAAAATTTGATTTCGAGATTATATGACGCCAATATATTTTCAAAATTTAATTTAAAATCAGGATATTGACAAATTCAACTATTTAAAGAGCACACTTATAGAACTGCTTTCAATGTTCTTTTTGGACAATATGAATGGAATGTTATGTCATTTGGCTTAAAAAATGCCCCTTCAGGATTTTAAAAAATAATGAATGATATTTTGAATCCTTATATGGATTTTATCATTGTTTATATTGATGACATATTGGTATTCTCTAAAACATTTGAGTTGCATATTAAGCATCTTAATATTTTAAAGAAGATTGTGATACAAAATGGTCTGGTGATATCCAAACCAAAAATGAGTTTTTTTCAAACTGATGTTTGATTTTTAGGTCATAATATCTGTCAAGGAAAGATTACTCCCATACAAAGATCTATTGATTTTACTTTTAAATTTCCTGATGTTATTACTGATAGGACTTGGTTGCAATGATTTTTAGGGAGTCTAAATTATATATCTCCCTTCTATAAAAATTTGTCACGCAATTTAGTTCCATTATATGACAAGCTAAAAAAGGACTCCAAAGGACCCTGGATAGATAGTCACATAGATTTTGTTGAATGGATTAAACAGAATATTAAATCTTTGCCCTGTTTAACTCTAGCCAACCCAGCTTGACAAAAGATAATTGAAACTGATTCATCTAATATTGGTTATGGTGGAATACTGAAACAGGTTAATCCCCATGATAAATCTGAATATCTAATAAGATTTCATTCAGAAAAATAGACTGAAGCCCAGAAGAAATATGCTACTGTGGCTCATGAAATGCTTACAATCGTTAAGTGTGTTTTAAAATTTCAAGATGATTTATATAATCAGAAGTTTTTGATTAAAATGGATGCTCAATCTGTTAAATACATGTTTGATAAAGATTTTAAACATGATTCTTTGAAATTAATTTTTGTAAGGTGGCAAGCTCAAATAGCCCTTTTTTATTTCAAAATTCAATACAAAAAGGGAATTGATAATTCTCTCCCTTATTTCTTATCACGAGAATATCTTAGTTAAAAATGAATTTTTATACTTCTTTTTTGTCTGAAAAGATTTTGATCACCATCTTAAAAGTAATACCATTATATAAAAACTTGCAAAATCTTATAATTGATAAAATTTTCCATGATATGGTTGAAATCGAATTTTATGTCTATGATTATGAGGAAGTCAGAGAAATGTTTGATCTGTATGATTATAATTAATCTGAATAACCCTAGTTATTATCTGTACAAAATGAATCCTTCATGGCAATGTGCCAGGGGAAGAGAAAGAGGCAGAACAGGGGCAAGATCATCCCCAGGGAGATCATATTCTCAAGGATCGTCATAAGGATCCTCATCTAATTTCCCAGTTATACAAATGGGAAATAAGAGTTTGATAAACTCCAAAGTATTGCAAAAAGGTGAATCGACATCATTCCCTTCCATTCATCTAGAAGATATTTCAAAAGATAGTCCGTTATACAGACATTTGCAGGCATATTTAGCTGCCCAAAAGAAAAGTGATACCTTTGCTTCAATTGCTAAATAAAAGGACAATGATGATATCAAGTCCTATGAGAAGAAAGAAAACAAAGAAATGATATTTCTTGTTGAAAACTCTGGATTCAGATAAGAAATGAACCATGGAAGACGCTCCAAAAATATTTGATGAATGGATTATATTACCCGGGTGAGTCATACAAAACTCGTTCTTATTATGAGACTATTCTCACTTCCACGGGCAGTGCAGATTTTGAGCACTTTTCTGGATACAATACAAAAGAGAATGTTTATAACTTCTCAAAATTCATTATCAAATAGATTATATCCATTGAAGATTGGGGGATGACCATAATAACAAAAAGATAGATCAGTCTTAAAGGATCTCGCATAAATTTTACTTATTAGAATTATATCCAAGCCATTGATAAAGTGCTTATTATAATAATGACCGACATAAACATACTTGGTTTATGAAGGTATGTGCAAAGATATTTGCAGAACCAATTCCTAACTGGTTTTTGAACTGGTGGGCATACCACAGTCCAACCATTAAAATATTGCCTGACCCATTCCTTAAGTTATACAAAAAATGGGCCAAGGTTTCACCAATGTTAAACGAGTTATACCGCGCAGATCATATTTGCTATTTAGATAAAATTGATCAAATATATTTCTTTATTGAATTCTCTATTTCTTGGATACATAAGTGGTCTCCAGAACTGGGATTTACCGAAGAACAAATTCTTTGTTTGTACCGGATATTTTATAATAATTTCTAGGATAAATTAATGAGGAAAGACCCCAAGACCAAACAATTATATAGTCAACAACTCTTGGTCTCCATTGATAAAAGAATCCAGGAATATACAGCAGCTCCTCAGAAGGATGTGATTGAGGACAGTTCAATCAGGCATATTGCTAGAAGAATCTCCGTACAAGATGGAGATAAAAATGAAATAATCACAAATTATTCGATTTTGTTTAAGAGATTTAATCTCTTTTTTCAAGTTTACAACTTCAATTTTTAGATAATCAAAATTAATATCTCTACCAGGGGCAGAACTCATCGCAAAACGCTTATTATCCTCTGAAAAAGATTAGGGCGTAAAATAATTAGAATTTTTCACCGGTTCAAGAGAATTGCTATCAACAATTTTAGACGTACTAGGTTTTGAACTGGTAGATAAATTAATAATTTTTTCACGTAGTTTCTCATCCGAAATTTCTTTTAAGAGTTCCAAAACATTGTTAGAATTAATCATAATGCCCCGAGTCTGCACCCCGAACACCACACAGTGCTTACGACCTGAAGGACCACAAGCTAACCCATGACTAGTACCTGTTGTGAGCACTGAATAATAATACTGAAATAATGCAAAAAATAGGTTGAAATGCCATAATTTTCATAATCTAAATACTAATAAATATAGTACTGAAATAACATCTAAAAATTTGAATATTGTATAGACTAGTCTAGTCTGAAAACCCTCTAACTTAACTATTTTTGAAAGTGCAGTTGATGGGACAAGCCCCCAACTAACTCTGACTACTGAAATACTGAAGCTAATGCAAATACTGAAATAATAGCATATCCTCGATAGATGAGGACTCACTACTGAATATACTACTGCTATCTGAATCTGTCTATGTGCGGTCAGGAACATGAGCGTCCGAACCTATGATATAAAACATTATAGCACAAAGAGAGAGTATGCATTGGTACGTGGAATGTAATGGTATGCTACATGAGGTAAGGCTGAATGCAGGGGTTCATATACATGAACAGTAACTGACTGAATGATATAGAGTAACTGAATAAGAATACATGGATAACTAAAACTACTGTAAAATACCAAGTATGTAATACTGTGCATATACATGTATACCTTATCTAAGCTTTTACTGAAGCTGAGTACTGATTTCTGACACTGAATAACTGATATCTAAGATTACTGATAACTGAATTACTGATACTGAGTGACTGTGTCTGACAGTTTTGATTCTGTCGAACTGGACTGAGTTCTATTTTGAGACTAAAACTAAAACTATGGGAGGTAATCATCTAACCAACATGCGCCAAACAAGATAACTTGGGTCCAACCTGTAACCCCAGTTGGAAGGGTGTCCGTACCGTGCCACGGGTAAAGACAAGATGAAGAGTCACCCTAATCTGGTAGGAGCCCTGAATGAGAATGGTGGTACCCTCAACTGGCAGGTAAAACACCTTATCAACCCTCAACTAGCAGGTTGATATCTCAACCTATGCTGGCTACGGAGTTCTGGAACGCAAGGACTGCTTCTAAAGATCACACCCTCTACTGGCAGGTGAGCCTCCATCCTTGGGTTCACTCGGGGTTGAATCCCACTCCCAACTGAATGACACCGATTACTATACTGAGCTGAACTAGACTGATACTGAGTTTCACTGAGCTCTGTAACTGACTAAGTACTATTGATCGTGACATTACTGAGACTATTCTATAACTACTGTAGCTCTAGGTCAACAGCTAGATTTTTGGGTATTGACTATCCCCAGGACTCGATAGCGTTGAGGGTAAAACATAGCATGATCATAAAAACACAACAATACTTGCTTGTTAACAATGCACTCACTTAGACATTTTGTCAAACACTTGATATACATGAACTTGTACATGAATAGAAACACATAATAACATGTCATGATAGCACTATCCAATTCACATGAGCATTTTATCAAATACTTGGGGAGCATATAACAATATCATATCTATTATATTAAACTTGTAGTTCAAGAGTTCAACATGAAGATCACAGAAATCAACCCTCAAACTATCTAGTTTTCATGAAACTTGTAATTAATCATGGAATTAAACCCCAAACAACAGCATAAACATGAATACAATTTAGTTCAAACATGTAAATCATGAATCCATAAGCTTGTGGCTTAAAAAGGGTTCTTGGACTTCATGGGTGAAAGGAACCCATGAATAAACACCTAACATACCTGAGAAAATTAATTCTTGAAGGTTTTTGGAAGAATTCTTGAGATTGTTCTTGTTTCTTGAAGCTAGGGTTTTGCCCTTTACAGAGAAAATGTTTTTAATCTTGAGAGAAAGTGAGTAAAAAATGATATAATAGGTTATTTAGGGGTTTAATTTTGTGTTTAAACTGATTAGGGCTGTAGAAAAATACCAAATTACCCCTGGGAATAATTAAAGATTTCATCACTGAAGTCCCGATTTTTGGCATCACCGCGATGTGGTGGCATCACGGTGAGCCACTTGATTATGACTAAAACTATATAAAAAGATACGAGCATGAAATTTCTCTTTGGCACGATGCGGCAAAATCGCGGAGCCTCACTGGAATTTGATAACTGGGAAAATGACCCTTGGCGCGATGCGCCGTTATCACGATGGCACACTGGAAAATGCAAAACGAGATCTGGAACCTCACCGCGATGCGCTAAAATCATGGTGTCTCACTAGAAATTGACGAATACCATTTGTCCCCTCACTACGATGTGGTGTTTCTCTAGTTGGCACACTGTTTTACAAAATGGCTATAACTATTCACCCGGGTATCGAATTTGGGTGAATTTTATATCATTGGAAAGCTGACTGAATTACCTACACAATGGTAAGCTCTAAACTTCAAATTTTGAGTATTTTGAAATTTTAATATATGATTACTCATGTACTAAGAATTAAATTGAGCTAGAGAAATACGAGGTATTACAGTAACGGTCCTTATATTCAAATATTCAAATTAGGATTGAAATTTATAAAATGCATCATCACAAGTGTAGGTATGACCTTTACAATTAGAACATGTAGTATCAACATTTTTATCACTATCAGATAAATCAAGCAAATCGACTTCATTGTCTGATTTAGATTTAGAATTGTAATTAGATTCTGATCCTGAAGTGTATAATAATTTATAAACCTTATCATGAGGGTCTTCATCAAGTTCTAAAGATTTTAGATTTTCAAGCTTATGGTTAGGAGCACAATATGTCCAAACTTAACACATTTGTAACACTTAATCTTAGCAAGATCTCACATAGATCTATTTTTTCGTAAATTCGGTAGACTTGTGATAAGCTTTCCTACCTTCACGCTCTTCTTTATATCTATATCTAGATCTCTTTTTCCTATAAGATTGATCATTCTTAGAATATCTATGACTCTTTTTCTTAGAAAAGGTTGGTTCGGGTACTCCAAACTAAGTACATTAATCTCCTAATTGAGATATCTCCTTTAGCTTATCAATCTTAAGTTGTCTAGATAACTTTAATTCATTGCACAAGTAAATCCTTCTTGTGTGCATACTCCTATCAATTTACCATAGGTATAATTTTCCCATGAAATTTCACCGTAAGAACCTCTATGAGCCTTTCTTACCCTTTCAACAATTAATGGAGGAAGCCCGTCTATAAACTTAGTCTTTCAATGAGCAAACCTATTTTTGGGTAATTCCATAACCCGACTCATAAAGGTGTCTTTATACCACCTAAATTCTCCTAGAGTCTTACATGTAAGACCGTTTATGAGAGTTTGGACAGTTTCATACTGGTTGGTCAATCTACCATTAAAATGTTCAATAATAGTAAGAACGAGAGTATAAACAGCATATTCCCTATTTCCTGGTAGGGTTCTACCTATATTATCAACCCCTGTCTCAATAGCTATGGCATTGACAGCATCAGTCTTTTGTTCAGTAGCCAGAACATTATCCCACCAGCCACGATGTTGGCCAATAAAACCAGCAATTATTATTTGACAGATAACTCTATATATGTTCTTATCACTAGTCGCTCTGCATACCATTGAATACATCATCATGTGGTGCACAAGAATAGTTAATTGCCTATTAGTTAGGCCGTCTAGATTCCATTCATATATATTAAAACCACTATAAGAAGTGTTAGTCTGATTCCTGTCCCTTTCCTCTATCATAACATCTTGAAGAGTAGGTCTCGGATAGTAAATAAGTTTCCATACAGGGTAAATCAGCATACTTGAGATTTTTACCCGATTATTTTCTAATCATTCCTTTGAGTTTATTAAGCTCAGATTTAGTCTGATTTTTCAAATCAGGAGTTGATTCTAATTGATCAGCAAAATCATTAATAAATCAATAGGTTTAATATTCAAACCAGAAAGTTTTTTATCAAGAAGCTCTTCTGAATATTCTAAAAGCAAACTAATTTAGAGTTCCTGAATATCAGGAGGCCTTTGAATACTAGTATTAGTTGTTAAATCTTCTGACTTACTTCCTGAAGAGGAGGCAATATCAACCAATTTTGAACTAGTACTTAGATTTTTAACCAAATTATTTAATTCGTCAAGTTTTTTAATCAAGAGAACTGATATGTTCCCCTAAAAATTAACATATAAGCTCAAATAATTATTTTGAGAAATTAGATTATTAATTTCGGTGATTATTACCTTTGCAACTTCATTATCAATGAAGATATAAAGAACTATTTTGGAGAAGAAATTATTGGGTTATTTAGAAATACAATCTTTGGTGTATTCCTTGACATGCCTCGGTGCAATTGGATAGACCAAATATCCAAAATGCCTTTTGATGCTTGAAATCCAACAGGATAAATTTACATTGCTTTTGTACAGGCAATATCCTAAAATTTACTATGCTTGAGTTTGTTATAATTATCGGTCTCAAATATACCGATAGTATTGATGAATATATGTTTACTTCATCACCCACATCAACCTTAATGTCGAGTATTTTCCTAATGCTAAAGATGAAATATCTAAGTTAACATTGATTCAACGAGCGAAGATATGAAACTTTAATAACTCACAGTATACGTTAAATATTGTCATTCTATATTTTGTTCATACATTTTTGTTTTCTCAACATCGTGATTCATGGGTTAGTTTTCCCACTTTTAGATGATTGAGGATGAGAGTTACGAACATTTTTCATGGGGAAATTTTGTTTGAGAAGTTGATGAACACATGGAGACAGGATTTCTTCACCAAAAAATAGTTATTCTCTTTCGGTGTAATACCACACGTACTTAATGTTTGGATGTTGTTCTGAAGTGGATAATAAAATTATTGTCAGTCAGAAAACATCATTCCAAGGATATTCAACTAGTCTGTAGTGCGTGTGAGGCCTAAATATGAGATTTTTATGGCCGGAATACTCAGTAACGTTAATATGTAACAATTTCTTAATTTTTTTCAATACATTTTTTAAGATTTTAATACTTTTATATGCTTACACTTTAACAGTTTGTTTACAAGAACTTGCAACTCATACATGAAGAAGTTCAGAAGTTCGATTTGTCTTTTAGGGATGATTTTGAGATCTGTGATCGAGTTCCAACATCTGATGCTACCACAACTACTGATCGCAAGTTGAAAAGATTAGTCGATGAAAATCAATCATGTATTATTTCTGCATATGATGATTTTGATGATTTTAGCATAATACCTCTGCGAGAAATTCTGATTAAGGCAGGATTATCTTCAGATTTATCAGCTGGCCAAGTTTCTAAAAGAAGAAAGACAGTGATGTTTGAGAAAAGCAATTCTAAGGGAAAAGATGATGAGATTTCTACACGAATTTGTTCATTAGGAGATGTATTGAGGTCTTTTTCAAAAGCACCAGATGCATCAACAACTAAGGAACTATTTCAATTAGAACATGGTCAATAATGAAAAATAATTGTGTCTCCGAAACTTGTGCCAGTCAAGAGTTTTTCTTCATTTTTCACAATGCCTCCGGGGACTTCTATGTTGGAACCAGACATGGATGAGATAAAGTCGTACATTAAGTCTTATGTAAGTAAAATTTCTTATTGTGTTATTCGTCTTAATTACATAATGTTGTTACTCATTTTTTATTTAATGTACATACTAAGGTTGATAAAAAGATTGAAGACCTGCTAACAGTAATATCCAATATACCTGTCGAGGTTGTGAAAGCTTTAACGAAGAAAGAAAATAAAAAATTATCAATACAAAATTTTATCACATTTAGATTTTTAACAGTTAGAAAACTATCAATACAATGTTAATACGGTTTTATTTAGGACGAGAAAGAGGCTGATAAGGAAGAAGGTGACACAGAAGAATCAAAGAAAGAGGACAGTTGTAATACCCCGTATATTTCTAAGCTAGAAAATAAACCATTGTTCCAACGCATGAAACCTCCTATATTGTGATTCATGTTTGAGTACATGAATTAGGATGATAATCCTAGTTATAATAGAGGTAATGATGTGTTAATCATGTTCATAAGAGTCACTTAGAGAGAGTAAGCCAAGCTAGGAACTTTTGAATCCACCAAATTTTCGTGTGTGATTTCATATAGGTCATCTTTTAATGAGCATAACTTGGGATATAGGTGGTATTTTGCAGATTTATACCCTCCAAATTGTAGAGAATTGAATAAGCTTTCCATCGATACAAAATTTGCCTAAAACGGACACCCGGTGAAGAAGTTATAGCGATTTAAAGTTTCAGTAGTGTCATTGCAGTCAGTGGCGCGTCGCGCCATAAGCCAAAATGACGTTTGTCAATATCCAGTGTCTCTCCATGATTCCACCACATTGCAGTGAGTTTCTAGATCATAAAAAAGTGGCAACGTGATGTCTCTGCGTCGCGCCAGGGGCCCAAATCGGGAAATTTCTACAGAAATTAAAAGACGCATCTAGAGGGGTATTTGGGTCATCTTCCCACCCCTATATAAGCTCCCAAACACGGAATTAAGCCATTATTTCACCAAAACACACTCTTTTTCATCAAAATCCTCTCAAGAACACATTAGGGTTTCAATTAGGGGATTCAAGTTCAAGCAAATTCTACCATCAAATTCCAAGAATCTCTCCGTCAATATTCAGTAAATCAAGAACTAAGGTATGCGTGTATTCATTCATGGACTCCTTTCGTCCATGAAGTCCAAGAATCCTATTTTAAACTATATGCCATGCTTGTTATGTTTTGATTTGATTGTTGATCTTGTTTATGTGTTGAATGATGTCAAGATAGAATCTTTATGGGTTTGTATAAAACTAGGATGGCATGTTAGTTGAAATATATGAACTTTGGGTGATATGGGTTATTGAATTCATGAATAAACCTATGCCCAAAGTGTTGTATGTAAGGTGTTTGATAAAATGCCAAGGATGATAGAATTCATGTCCCATGATTCAATAGTGCTTAAATGACAAGTTCACGTTCTATGCTCTATGATTTCACATGAATTTCACGTTACTATTATGTGTTGTTGTTGTGATATGGAATGAGCTTGATATTGAAGCTATGCAAGTATATACATGTTTTATGCATTCCATTCCATGTATAAGAAGTTGAGCATCATGTATAGTATGAAATCCCCAACTCATGATATTATGAATTTTGGACTCTACTCTTATGATCAAGTCAGTCATGTGTGTTAGTTTCCTTCCATCGAGTCCTGGGGATACTTGTACCTGAAAAATATAGTTGTGTGCCTAGAGCCATGTCATGATTTCACAATACTCTTAGTTAAGCCATGTTCCATAGAACTCAGTCAGTCATGTAACTCAGGAAAGTTCAGTAACTCAGTTAATCTCAGCTAATCTCAGTAATCTCACTACTCAGTGATATTGAAAACTTCAGAAATTCTAGTGTTCTTCGTAACTTCAGTAAACTCCGTAATTCAGTACTCTCAGAAATTTCAAGAACTAAATACTCAGTAAGATCAGTGCTCTCATAAACTTAGTTTAGCTCTGCTAAACAATCTCACTAACATCAGTTCAGTTCAGTAAATCAGTTCAGTGTCTTTCAGTTGGGAGTAGGATTCAGCACCGAGTGAACCCAAGGATGGAGACTCACCTACCACAGTCAGAGGGTGTGATTCATAGAAGTAATCCTTGCATTTCAGAACTACATAGCTAGCATAGGTTGAGATGTCCCTACCCATAGGGCTAATGCATCTCCTTTGAGTTTACCTGATAGCAGGGCAAACGGAATGAGATCCAAAATAAAATAGGGTTTACTCACATGTCATCTCTACCCGTTGCACGGTATTAACACCCTTCCAACTGGGGTTACAGATTGAACCCCAACCAGTTTAGTTTTGGGACATGTCGGTTAGATGATTACCTCCCATAGTCTCAGTTTCAGTCTTAGTCTCAGTTTCAGTAATAGATGCAGATAGTTCTTCAGAATATCAGAACTTAGACTGTCAGATATAGTCGCTCAGCATCAGTTACATCGGTTACACCGATCATTGCAGTTAAATTAGTTATATCAATCATTATAGCTACGTTATCCGTATTCAGTTTCAGAACTATTAGACACAGTCAATCAGACCAGTTTTTCATAATTTGAACTGTCAGAAATAGTCATCCATCTATTCAGTACCTCAGTATCAGTAAAGTTATGTCGTCAGTAATCAGACTCAGTAGTCAGTATCACCACGAGTTCAGTTATAGTTTCTTATGAATGTATGTATTCTCACGTTCATATTAGTCAGCATTTTTATGCATATAACACTTTGTATTTAGCCTACCTCACTCGTATACTCAGTACATTCAGTCATAGTGACGCATTTGCTCTATGGTTCTTTCTCTTATGTTACACCATAGGTTTATAGGCACGAGCTCCAGATTAACAGTAGATTCCAGAACAGTAGTCAGAGTTAGAAGTAAGTCCTCATCTTTCGAGGACATGATGATTTCATTACTATTTTAGTTTTAAGTTTATTTTAGTAGTTGGATTTATTTAGGGACATGTCCCATCAACTTCTTTTTCAGACAGTTTAGAGGCTTTTCAGACTATAGCATGTCAGACAGTTATTTCAGATATGCTTTGGTATGGTTATACTATTTTCAGACATTGTTCTTATCAGATGTTTATTCAGTTGAACCTTATGACCATTCAGTATATGTTTCTGTATTTTTATGTTATATTATGCAGTATACAAGTACAAATATCAGTCATGGGTTAGCTTATGGTCCTTCGGGGTCATAAGCACCATGTAGCATTCCGGTTCAGAAAAATTGAGGTGTTACAATAGTCCAATCATAGAGGGGTTTCAAGTAGTTTTTTGATAGATGTGTTTGTTAGTATAAGTATATCGTTTTACCATATTTACACATTTTTTATTCATTCATAAACAGGATGATGATGGGGGCAAGGGTCCACTAGGAGATATCCCAACTGGTGAACCTGTTGAAATTCAACCAATTGACACGGATATCCAAGGATGCATCAACAAAAATCCTCAATATACAACAACAAGTAAAGTTCAAAGTGAACACAAGGTATTATTATGTGACTGTTGGTGTTGATTGTCCTTTACAATCAGACAAAAACTAAGTAGATTATAGGTTCTGTACTTTATAACAGTTATAAACATCATGTAATACATTAACATGTTATGTCTGAGGAATGATATAATACTTTTCAATAAGAATTATAATTCATAACAGTCATAAGAATCATTGTTAAGTTTGTGTTTTTTCATAACATAAGGTGAAAAAAAAATTATGCTACAATACTTCGCAATAACAAAACAATATATAAATGCTTTGATTTATCTTCCAATACATAGAGCAATTCATCTAATACATTGTACATTATGTATAATACATATAATAACATATGCATTATTTATATTGATGTTGCTAAGCAATTCCTTTATCTTTACATAACACAATAAAAATTAACTATGTAGAATGATTTCAGTGACACAATATCAGAATCAGTTCAAGATGTTGTAGATGTATTTATATTTGGAATGACAACACCAACAACTTCAAAGACACTGAATTCTGGTATACCAAGTATAATAATCGAGACCCAATGAATGTTTCCCGACATTAAGTTTCCGCCTGATTTTTCAAATGTACAAGTTTGGAATCATGATGCCATAAAAGCACCAGCTAAAAGATCATGAAATAAGTTCAGAATTTTCAGGTCACCATACCTAATAAAATTTGAATCAAATTCAAAGGGTGATGACAAGTCTGATGATGAAGAGAAGCAAAAGTATGTCTTCGGTGGGTTTACTATTTCTAAAGAGTTTCCTAGTGAATTAATGTTAATATACTCTAAATGAATTGCGGAAGATTTATTGAAATATCATGATAGCTCGTAAGAAATTTTAAACTTTTTTTAACAGTTATTACTTAACATAATCTTATGTAACACTTATACAATGTTAATGGTACAGGAAACAGAATGACAATCACTATCTGAAAAATTATTTCGATCTTGGTGATTTAGAGTTGAATTTCGCCGTTTCTCATCCACAGTCAAAGAATTGATTCTACCCGTTGTCTCAAACTAACACATGCTGAAACGATAAGGTACATTAAACTAACTTTATGCAATCAAGTTTGTATTAACAATATACATTAAACTAGTTACCTTATACAAACTGTTGTTTATGTATAATATCCATATTTATTGTGTAAATTTCATACATGATGTTAAAATATCATACATAATGTGTAATGTATAATACCATCTTATACATTAGTATCACTTGGTGTTATTTACTGCTAAAATCTCATACATAATGTGTAGTGTATAACACCATCTTATACATTATTATTACTTATTGTTAAAATCTCATACAAAATGTATAATGTATAATACCATCTTATACAAAATGATCTAAGTGTTTCTGTGCATTATTATTTATTGGGTTGCTATTTCAGGAAACTGTTAGATTAAAATTTAACTACCTTCAGCCAAATGTATAATAGTAACTTATACATACAACAATTATGTATTGAATTTTTTTGGGGGGTTGTTGTTTTGTGTGGTTTTATCCTCACAGTTCCTGATATTTTTTGTATGATTGTTTTTATTTGTAGCTGTCGGATGTAATCTTCTACCATTTCTATAATGTATAATACCACCTGATACATTATTATTACTTAGTGTTCAAATCTCATACATAAAGTATAATGTGTAATACCACTTTATACGAACTGATCTTAGTGTTACTGTGCACTGTTATGTATTAGGTTGGTGTTTTAGTTAACTTTTAGATTAAAATTTAACTATTATTAGTCAAATGTAAAATAATAATTAATACATAGAACTGTTATGGATTGAGTTTTTGTTTTGTGTTGTTTTTATGTCTATTTTTTATCCTCATACTTTCGGATATTTTTTATTTTTTTGTTTTTATTTGTAGCATTTAGATGTGATCTTCTACTATTTGCGAAAAAAGTCGAAGCAATAGATAGGTCAAAAATGTAGATATACAATAACAAGTTGCTTTTTTCAAATCATATATCGAGAAAACATATCGTCGGTATTATCAGAATACTTTAAATATTTGAACCATTATACAGGAAGACTATGCAAAATTATGTGTTATTGCTAGAAACGAGGAATCAATAACCAACATGATTAACAGACTCTGTACTTCTGCAGAATTGCCTTGGCATATGGTTGATGAGGTGTACGTTCCTATTAATTGCGGCAAAGAATTTCACTGGGTGTTGGTCGTTATTGTACTGAAGCAAAGAGTCATATGAGTTTACGACTCATTATTAGGAACTAGAAATAGGAACCCATTCACTGAAATACACAAGTTAGCAATGATGTTGCCTACTTACTTGTTTGATAGTGGATTCTTTGAAAGGACAGAATGAACTGACTAGGCAAATCTGAACGCGTATAAAGATAAATTGGGTTAGTACACTCAAATTCTCAATCAACACCCATTTGACGTTCAGTATGGTCAAAATATAGCCCAACAAGCATGTGCTAGTATGTAAGTGCGTCTGTTTTTACTTTTTCTTATGTATAAACATTTAAGAATTTTTTTTTACGAATGGTTAAATAATATTTTTTTCATTTTCAGAGACTATGGTGTTTTTATAGTTGTATACGCAGAGATCTTAAGTGAAAAACTGTCAGTGCCTTCAAGTGGGTTTGACGCACATAATCAATTATTACGCTATGCAATATTACTTTAGAATTATGGAGTCATGAAGGCATTCGAAGGATACACAAGCAATAATGATAATCTTCTTCGACCAAGGTCAAGTTATGTTCAACCATTTGACGAAACAACAATAGTTAGTTTAGAATAGCACACAATTTTAACCTTCTACATGATCACATTTACTAACTTATTTTAGTAATGGATGTTAAAGACTTCTAGCACTTGTTAGTTTTCTAATGGTTGTTTGGATTTAATTTTTTTATTTTTGGGATGTCTTAAGGATGCTTAACTATATTCTTCTTCAATATGCTGATAATTAATTTTGTTATTATTAACAGTTTGTAAGACTGTATTCACCTTATACATTAACATGGTCACATATACAAAATGAATATATGTATAATATATAATGACTACAAATGTACCCAAATTATTTTAACAAGGTCCTAAGAAGCTGTAACCTTGTACATAAAACTGTATTGTATTAAGTTAGTGTAACATTTTGCTCCATACATACATTTCACTACATGTACATTACGATAGCATAAATCTATATATATGCTACCTTATACAATCATTTACTATCTATTTATACAACTATTGTAAAATCACAAGCTATTATTCAACTGTTAAATTACACCTTATACATAAATATGTTACGTACTAATATTGTTTACAGCTAATACCTTATACGGTCATTTTTATCTATCTTTACAACGATAGAGTGAAAAATTCATATTTATATCTAATGTATAATAAACCCTTATACATTAAATTGAAAGATTAATAAAACTTACTCATTAAACATTATACAATTAAATTGTTTGCTGCTAATACCTTACACAGTCACTTTTATCTATTTTTACAATGATAGAGTGAAAAGTCCATATTTATATCTAATGTATAATAAACCCTTATATATTAATGTAAGATTAATAAAACTTACTCATTAAACGTTATATAATTAAATTCCACATCTTAGACAAAATTTAGCATTTATTTAACATTTCATATGATAAACTAATACAATCTTTTTTCTCAATCTTTAAAATGATAAATTAAAAGTCCATAATTTACATAAATGTATAATGAGCCCTTATACATTAGTTTGTAACATTAATGAATTTTTTTACTTAATCATTATAGTATCAGATTCCATACTTGGGTCAAATTCAACATTTATTAAATATTAAATATGATAACATTATACATTAGCTGGATGATTGTACATTGTCATAATAATGATCTTATACATCACTGACCTACAAAGTTGTAGCTTTATACATAAAACTATATTGTATTAAGTGCAACATTGACATGTTTGATTCATACATACATTTCACTACATATACATTACTATAGCATAAATCCTTATATATGCTACACTAGTGAATATTTCTGTGCTTCGTACGGTTATTAAATAAAATAAAATTATGAATAAATAATATTACAACTTTCAATAAAAAAAAAATATCTTTATTTTGATTAACTTTGTTTTTATATTCCCCAACCGTAACCCTAATTGTTTCTTAGTGTAATTATATTCTATCAAATATTAATTATTCTTTTATTATATATGGCTTTCGCTATGTTCAGATATCGCTTTCAAAAGAATTTCATTCAATTATTTTTGAAATGCACATGAATAACTAGCAAAGATATTACACACATGGATTAAGTTTCTTATTGACTTGTTATATTCATAGAAATTGAAATAATTCATGGCATGATTAATCTACATTAAATCACCTTAGAAACAGAAGAATCAATACATGCCAATAGTAAGTGTTCATCAAAGATAAAGTAGTTGAATGTCCAACATCATGCTTTTAGATAAATCACCTTTTCCTTAACATGAATTAGTGAGGAGTGAAAGTCATAAATCACCTTTTTGTTAACATCAATTACTAAGCAGTGAAAGTAAAAAATTAAAAGAATCTCAGTAAATAAAAGCAGAACATTATCTAAAAAATAACACATATAATAGAGTTAAAACCAAAACAAAGAATTAAATACTACAATTTACCTGACTTTACCCAAGCAAACAACTAAAAACTACAACTTATTGGACTATTTATCAATTTACAAAGATTAAATTAAAAGATTGAGGTGAAAAACATGTTCCAAAATAATTGTTTTTTATACCACATCGTAACGAAGAGACCCTAGATGCAAACTATGTGAATTTTGAGCTTTAGAAAATATTTATCTGGATGAGAAAGAAGACTATAAGCTAATGACTCTTTATTACTCTAATAATTTATTATAATTATTTATTTTTTATTGCCTTCATTTTTTTCATTTCCTCATTGACATTAATTTTACAATTACAACTACATAATACATAAACAGAAATTAATTGTCATTAAGATTATGTTATATTAATTTCTCTTATGAGGGTTGTCTCAAGCAAATAGTGAATTTGGTTCTATTGCAAAAGATCTATTTTAAGGACAATTTTGATTTTATTTTATGAAACTTTTAATAATCTATTTATTTAGTAGATTATGTAAAACAAAATTGAAAAACTTCAGGTGTCACATCATCTTATCTATATTTCATCTTTATATCTGTTTTTAGTATAACGACAAATAAAAGTGAATAAATTGTGTAGCAATTTAAACTATTTAGAGAAAACAAGAATATATATAATTTCAAAAAAAGACATTCATGTCAAGTGATTCCTATGTCCTTCTCCTCAAATCTTCACATAGTCATCATCATTTCATCTTTACTTCATTCGCTCACTATTTGATCTTCTTCTTATCCCTGAAAAAAATAATACATCACAAAAATTAATATATTATGAAAACAATTATAAGAAAATAAATTTAAATCATACAAGTTCTTGATTAAAAGTTACAAACAATATAAAATAACAATAACAACAAATTTAATGTAATCACAAGTATGAGTTTAGCAAATCAATTAAGATGTCAAAGGAACATTACATGTAGAAGAAGAAGAAGTAATAGCATACCCAAAAGAAAAGAATAAGAATATTTTAGAAGGTATACAAACGAATTTTTTTAAAAGAATAGATAAAAGTTCAAAAAATATATAATGAATGAAATATTCTTAATTTTGATGATGGGGAAAGAAGACTTCTAATACTTCTATTTATAAGACAACAATATGGAATACTAAAGATATCATAAACATGACTATTAATATAATTTAGGAGTTATGATCATAAAAGGTCACGAGAGTAATGGAAATAAAGAAATATTAAATTTTTATGCTAAAGAATAAAAATAAATGAAGGAGTAGTAATTGATCCATTCATTTTGATTATTAAATAAATTGATTGATTGATTGATTGATTAATGAAAAAGTGAAGAAAAGGGTTCAAAAAATCCACAAAAATAGAAACAATTAAAAAAGAAAGGAACTTTTCCTTTCTTTGCAATAAAAAACTTTACTTATATTTATCAAATTTCATAAGGAATTTTTAAAGTGACAATATCATATTCATGAACAAAAAAAAAATATCCATGAACAAATCTAATAGAAGAAGTACGAGTTAAAAAAAGATTACAGAAATAAGAGTAGAAAAAACTTATAAATTTAGCGAGTGACTATAATTACCTTAGAAGAAATATATTCAACGTTGAAGTGAATATCATAAAGCGTGTCAGCTACTCGAAAAGAATAACATAGCACAAATATTAAAAATTAGCAAATAATACGAACTAATAAATAATTGTAAGACTTAAAAATATGAACTTTTAACAAAATTGTGGCCATACCTTTTGCCCTTGAAAACATGCCCATTTAAATATGCTTGAAGATGACACAAAAAATGTTGTCATACTAACTAATAAATAATTGTAGAACTTAAAAATATAAACTTTTATAGAAAATGTTGTCATACCTTTTTCCCTTGAAAACATGTTCATTTGAATGTGTTTGAAGATGACACAAAAAATATCCATTAACACATGAATATACATATATCATAAGATAAATTTAATCATATAGACGAAGTAAGAAAATTAAAATATGAACCTCCTGAACTTGAATTGAACTTTGAGATTTTGAATCTCTTCAATTGCCTTAAAAAAGCTTATGTTGTAGAATTTTACAATGCATAATTGAAGCCTACTGTGTGGATTATATGAAGATTAGGTTCTTGACCTTTTATCTCCCATCATTGTTTCATAATTAACACTATATAATTAAAATTAATTAAAGGGAGAGGAGAAGAACCATAACATCTAGAAAACTTAGTAGAGACTTTAAGGTTTCTTATTTAAGTTATAGGCACAAGATTAATGAATATTATTAAAATATAAGTTATGAAAATGAAGTGGTGTGAGTTATGAGGATACTTTTTTCAAAATAATATATTTAAAAATAACAAATGCTTTATAGTAGATTATTGTATTATTATTACATAGAGAAATGGAGAGAGGGTAATCAAATCGGACAGGTACATGCTAGAGAGAGAAGATTTGACTTCTCTCTAAAAAATCCATTATCTATTATGAACCCTATTCAACCGGACCCACCCGATCCCATGGCTTTGGATAAAAATCCAACTATGAACTATCTAAATGCACTTGCTAAGACTGTCCCTTATAATAACAATTCAACACCAAACTCCGATGTTTTTATCTCTGAAACGGAAGAAGACATGTGCTTGGATGAAGAAGTAAACAACGACCAAGCTTATGTCAGTACAATTGTACTAACAGAAGAAGATAAAGCAAGAATCCATCGACCATGGACCTACTCTGTAATAATCAAACTCACAAGGCTGAGAGTAAATCATCCCTACCTAAAAAATCGATTGGTTGCACTGTGGAAACCCACAAAAGAATTAATACTCACAGATCTTAGGAATGAGTATTATATTGTTAAATTCATCTACGAGGAAAACATGCTCACAGCTATCCAAAAAGGCTCATGGTTCATTAATGGAACCTTTCAATCAGTACGAAAATGACATCCAAACTTTGTGGCACCCGAAGCAAATAAGAACTATACCGCCATTTGGATCTGCCTACCTGAACTACCTACGGAGTACTATGACCACTTTATTTTATCAAAAATAGGTAATAATTTGGATACACTGGTTGTAATACCCCGTACTTCTACCTAGCTTAAAATCGTCCCAAGAATGTTAGAAACTTACTTTAAAAGATGAATCCACTTTTACATACGTAGAATTTTTAAGATTTTCACTTTTTGTCATGTGGAAAATTGAATTAGCTTTCCAGCGATACCAATTTTGTCCAAATCTGGTATCGGGGTAAAAAGTTATGGCCATTTTATATAAAGCAGTCAAAACTGCCCAGGTGCGACGATGAGGGCCAACGGACCATCGAGCTAGCGACGGACCGTCGCCTAAACTATCTCAGCAGAGAAAGTGAGACCACCTTCTGCCTAAGGACGATGGCTCAGGCCGATAGACCATTGAGCTAGCGATGGACCATCGCAGCAGAGGCAATGAACCCCTATTCTGCCCAGATGCGACGGTCAAGACCGACGGACTGTCGCACCCACCATCACATAGTTCGTTCAGTTATTTTAAAGTCATTTTAAAAAGGGTATTTGGATCATTTTCACCTGTTTTAACCCCTAATTATATCAGGTCAAAGCTCATAAGTTCATTATCCATCTACAACATCAAATTAGGGTTTTCTTTCAAAGATAATCCCCAAGAAACAAGATCTAAATTTTCTTCAAGAAACTAAGAGATTCAAGTTTTTCAAGTCCAATAACTTCAAGAAACTCACAACCCAGGTATGTCATGTGTTGATTCATGGGTCCCTTTCACCCACGAAGCTCAAGAATCTCTTTTCAAAATCCAAGATTTGTGTATTTATGAACATTGATGATTTAAATTGAATTAAAATTCATGTTCATGATGTTGTAGGGTTTTGATTCATGTTTGAAATTACATATTCCAATGATTGACCCTAGGATGTGGTGATTCACATAATAATCATGATAAATCCTTAAATTTACACATTAATTGATGTATCCATGATTATTAGATGTGCTGATGATTGTATAACCAAAGCATACTCCCCATGTGTTTGATTAAATGCCTATGTGAAGGAAAAGTGCCATACTAGTATGATAATATGAAATCCCCATTTGTGTACAAGTTTATGCATGTCCAGTGTTTGATGAAATGTCTTAGTCAATGAATTATGGATACATGTGTATCCAGTGTGGTGCTTTAGAACTTGTACTTCATGAAATCTCCAACTTATTATATTATGGATTGTTGATGTTGGTCATGTATTCAAGAAAGTCGTGTTTTGTCAGTTTCTTCCCATCGAGTCCAGGGGGTACTTGTACCCAAAAATTTAGTTGTGTGCCTAGAATCAGTGTCATGTTTTCAAAATACTCTCAAACAAGTCATGATCCATAGAATACAGTCAGTCTCATGACTCAGGAAAACTCAGTAATCTCAGTAGTATTCCGTCAGTCAATGAAACTCAATTAACTCAGTCTAGTTTAGTTCAGTTAATCATGTTCAGTGTCTATTCAGATGGGGGTAGAAAATTAGCATCGAGTGAACCCAAGGATAGGAACCCACCTGATATATGAGGGTGTGATTCTTAGAAGCAATCCTTGTATTCCAGAACTATGTAGCCAGCGTAGGTTGAGACATCATAGCCTGTTATATGAGGGTAGATGAGATGGCTTAACCTGTTATATGAGGGTTCCCACCGTTCTCAATAGAGTTACCTGTTATATAAGGGTTATTCACAGATTATCCTTACCAGTGGCGCGACATTGACACGCTTCCAATTGGGGTTGCAGATTGGACTCCAACTCAGCTATAGTGCGATATTTGGGGTATATCGGTTAGATGACTACTTCCACAGTTTCAATTACAGATTAGGATTGTCAGATACAGTCTTTCGGTCTCAGTAAAAAAACTCAGATAGTTCTTCAGATTTCAGGACTGTCAGATACAGTTAACCCAAAATAGTACGGAACTCAGCTAGTTCCATCAGAACCTAGACTGTCAGATACAGTCGCTCAGTATTAGTATCTCATGTTATTGGTACTCAGACTCAGTAATTATGTTATCATGAACTTAGTTACAGTTACTATGTATTCATGTATGTATTCTCACTTTCATGTTATCCAGTCGCTTATTATAGTTCATACATGTGAACCCTTTGTATTCATCCCACCTCACATGCATATCAGTACATTCAAACGTACTAACATATTTGCGCTATAGTGTTTTATACCATAGGTTCAGAAGTACGAGCTCCAGAGCATCAGTAGAATTTCAGTCTCAGCAGTCAGAGTTAGTAGTGAGTCCTCATCCTTTGAGGAAATGCCCATCACTTCATTATCTCATTAATTAATTTATTTCAGTAGTTGGAGTTAGTTGGGAAGATGTCCCATCAACTCCTTATTCAGACAGTTTAGAGGCTTTTGGACTAGCATGTTCAGACAGTTATTTCAGTTGTTTTGGTATTGATATACCATACCTCCGGATGTTATGTTTTATTAGTTATGTTACAATTTTGAACCTTATGGCCTTTCAACCTTTATTTCCGCATTTATATAGTATATTATGCAGTGTCAAGGTATAGATATCAGTCATGGGTTAGCTTATGGTCCTTCGGGGTCATGAGCACCGTATAGCATTTTAAGTACTAGATTCGGGGCGTTAACTGGTCAAAACAGACATTTGTACCTCGACAACTCTCAAGGGTCGATACGCCCATATTTGCATCGAAGTCCCACTGGGAGTATCATTCAAAACACATATCTACCTTGGTGGACTAAAACAAAAAATTATCTATGAAAGGGTTGATGTCTTATGCACCATTTCCGAACTAATGGGGCATACACACCAGCTCTGCCAGTTAGAAAACAAATATACGAAGGACAAAGGAACATCTACTTCAACATCGGAGGACAATAACAAAAGCCCCACAATCACTACAGAGGACACCTGGCAAATTATCTATCACCTTCAACAAACGTCAAAAATATAACAAAACGGGTAATACACATTCTGCAAATGAAGGTAAGATCTTGGTAAGTAACCCCAAAAAGAAAAGCAACTCAAATCCAAACAGTGATGCAGGGGAAGATACTAAAGTGAAGATTTTTGACACAGACACAGGTAAGTATTTAGATAAAAAAAGTCTTCACATATATTACGAAAAATAAACCCCAAAAACTAACAAAAATGAAAGACAATAATTTTCCAAAAAATTCCCATGTGGGGATCAACACTCCAAACCCATTTGCCTCTCTAAACAGTGAGTCTAGATAGCAACATTTCAGCCATTCTGGCATCCCAAACCAAAATTACTATTATGCCCCTCAAATGTGGCACAGTAAATGACCCCCTTTCAACGGTTACACCCATTATGACCCCTACAACATTAATAAGAGATGTTGAGCTGTCGTTCTCAAAAGCTGCCGCCCCAACGACCAATGAAAATTCAATTAGCTAGCTTATACAAAATGTGGGAAAATCATGACCACACACTCAATAAGCCAAAATGTTACTTTAGCGAAGAGCCACTTATTAAAGATAGTGCAACCAGTAAAAAATCTCCAGTACAACTTTATTAGATTTGGGTGATGGACCCACAAAATATCCAAACCCTCACCTTTCCAACATCCCAGGAACTTTAATAAATACTGTCTCTCCAACATCCCAGGAACTTTAATAAATACTGTCTCCATACTTTCAAACTTACAAATCCTTAAATAACTTTTTATATGTAAGAATGACTAGGCGTCCACACAGAACTCTAAACCGCAGAACTGCCAGACGCAACAACCATTTTTATTCAATAATAAATCCTCTCATCCCATCTCTAACTCAAATATACCTACCACCAGTCCATCTCTACCCTATCTCGGAGTTATCGGAGGGGTCAACCTCAATCTACTCGACACCACTGGCGCCGTTGAATCCCAATACCTCTTCATAGGTGGAAATGGCATGACAGGAACAAACCTTTATCATGACTGCTTACATGGACAACAGGGAGGTGATGTTCATAATACACACACCAGAACTACTAGCTCACCTAGCTTCGGAAGGGATGATACATGCAATGCAATTGTACAACAACCATTTATAGATGTCGCCAGTTCTACAATCTCCGATGACCCTATGAATTCCAGCTATCTCATTCTTCCATATCCCAACTTGGGAAACACCAACAATTTCGATGACTCAGCCACAGCCAATAATAAACCAGGTAACTCCTCATCACTTTTCGATCTACCACAACTTCATAGACATTGATCCCTTATATTACCACTGGCAGATGCAAGGGAAAACCCTGGAAGAGAAACCAATCCCGCACCAGCCGAGCCCGACTGGGCAAGTGCAGTCCGTGGTACCATCAATTCCAAACAATATGGAATCATCTTCTCAGGTACCTCCAAATACCATTCTAGTTCATCCCAAGCCTGTGAATACGTCAACCCAAGAAATGGAGAAAGCCTTAGAGGTTATGAGAGAAACACAAATCGAAATTACTGTGTTAAAGGATATAAAAATAATGGTGTTCAACGATAAGTAGGCAAAGAAATTCATTCTTATTTGTCCCCAAAACTTAATAAAGACATCAATAGACATTTGCCAATCTTTCAACCGCCAAATGGGGAAGTATGTATTGGTCATGAACCCAATGGTGATGGACCAAACTTTCCCTCGACGAACTCTTTAAGAGTAGCTTATCTGATAAACCTACCCCAACAGAACAGATCCATAAACTTAATAATATGGAACTGTAGGGGTGCAAATGGGAAAGATTTTAGGAGAAGCTTTAGATCCCTATTCAACTGGCACAAACCATCCTTGGTAGCTTTGTTGAAAACCAAAATGCAAGACCACCTGCTTCTCCTTAATGACTTTCCTTTCAGCAGAGTCATTGAGGTCCTAGTAATTGGGAATACTGCTGGGTTAGCAGTTCTGTTGGATGATTCCATATTGTACTTGGATAAAGTTGGAACTATAGACCAGGAGATACATGTCATTGTTAAGGCAAGAAATAAAAATAATTCTTGGTTATTTAGCTATATTTATGCAAGCACTCTCAGAAACAAACGTAGGACACTATGGAAAACATTAAGCACATTAAAGACACGAACCCAGGTAAGTGGTTGATTAGTGGAGATTTCAATGAACTACTCTCCAATATAGAGAAAAAATAAGGTAAGTTAATCAATCACTCACGCTTTTCGGATTTCTTAGACATGATAAACCATTGTAATTTTATTGATATGGGCTATAAGAGAAGTAAATACACATGACTAAATAAAAGATTTAAAAATCATTAAAGCTTTAATTTTTGAAAGGCTCAATTTTCTTGCTGCAAATGATTAGATTTTAGGCTATCCTGACGCTCATGTCACTCATATCCCTCGCACATACTCGGATCACTGTCTACTACTTTTATCCATTTTCAAAGATAATCCTGCTTTTCGCAAGAAATTCTTTAGATTCAAGAAAATGTGGACTGGCCACCCGGACTTTATTAAAGTGATTTCTAAATTCTAGGAGAGCAATCCGCCCCTAACCCATGCGGTTAGAAATTTTGAACGTAGGCTTCTACATGGGCATGCAACAACGTTGGCAATATTTCTAAAAGAAAAAATAAACTATTTTGTAGAATCCAAGGAATTCAAACTTCTGTGAACTACCATGATAGCACCTTTTTAAGACAGTTAGAAGTCCAACTCATAAATGATTTCAACCAAATTCTTAGAGTGGATGACGATTACTGGAAAATGAAATCTAGAATAACCTGGCTTAATGAAGGAAATACAAACACAATAGTTTTTCACACATCTACTCTAATTAGGAGAAGGAAGAACAGAATTACTATTCTCAAACTAGAAGATAATACATGCATTCATAAAAACACTGATATTATCAATCATACTTTATCTTACTTTAATAACATGTTCCAAACTAACCATCATAAAGCTCTAAAGGTTACTATTCCTATAAGCAGGGTTTGCTTATCGTAAGATGATAAATCGGACCTAGGTCGGATGCCATCTAAAGAAGAAATTAAGCAAGCAGTATTTTTCTTTAAACCTTTTAAAGCTCCAAGACCCAATGGCCAACATCCCTATTTTTACCAAAAATTCTAGGATATTATTCAACATTCTGTCTTGGATTTCTGCTATAAAACCTTACTGGAATCGAAGATAGATGAATCCATAAACGCCACCCACAATTACCTAATTCCTAAGTATTCAGATGCCCAGTCCCTAAAAAATAACAGACCAATGAGCCTCTGCAACACTTCCTATAAAATAATTACAAAAATGATCTCTACTCTTCTAAGACCTATCATGGAAAAAATAATTGGTCCTTGCCAGACAAGCTTCCTCAAGAACAGGCAAGCTATTGATAATGCAATCATCGTCCAGGAAATTATTAGTAAATTCAGGAAAACAAAAGAAAAAATAGGTAATAGCATCATGAAAATTGATTTAGAGAAGGCTTTTGACAAATTGGAATGGTCCTTTATTAGACATACCTTGTACTACTTTAAATTTCCTTCAAATATTATTAATTTTATCATGTCTTGCATCTGCACAAGTTTGGTAGCAGTATTAGTCATTGACACTAGGACTGATTTCTTTAGCCACTCGAGAGAAATTAGACAAGGGACCCTATGTTGCCCTATATATTTATTCTTTGCATGGAAATGTTAACCCATAACATTAACCAAAACATTTCAGATAATATGTAGAACCCTATCTAAATTTGTAGGTCAGGGTCGTACTTGTCACATCTCTATTTTGCCAACGACCTAGTTCTAATGTCCACCACTGACAATAACAGTTACACTTATATCAAGAATATTCTCTCAAATTTCTGTAGTTGGTCGGGTCAGAGCATTAACTTAGACGAATCCAAAATCCTTTTTCCCAAAAATTAAAATGGCGATATAATGAAAGACATCACCTCTATCCTTAACATTAGAACTTGCAAGAACTTTGGTAGATATCTAGGCTTTCCTATCTTTAATTTAAAACCTACTAAGAGGGACTTCCAATTCATTTTAAATAACCTAAAAAAGAAGCTCTCCGGTTGAAAGTCCAAATTTCTAAATATTTGGGTAGAACCACTCTAGGAAAAGCTTGTCTCAATAGTATTCTGACCTATGTTATGCACTACATTAAGATTCCGAAGAAGGTGACTAAGCTTATCGATAGAATCCCATGGAATTTTATTTGGGGGACCAATGATGAAAAAAAAAAAACTTCACCTAGTTGACTGGGATACCCTAGTAAAACCAAAAGATCTGGGAGGATTAGCCATGCAAAAACCTTGTCTTAAAAATAAAGCCTTGTATACAAAATTAGAATGGAAAACACATACATACCCAAACTCTCTTTGGGCCGCGGTGTTTCTCCATAAATACAATAAAATAATCGGACCATTGATCTTAAGTATAATAAGAGAACTTGTAGCTTGTAAGACCCCGTAAAGTCCTAACCCATTTTAGTCCTATATAGCATGCCAAAAGAGGTCCTAGACTTAGAAAATTCCAGCTAAATGTTGACACTTAGTCTCATTTTTAACCTCGATATTTCAATGGCATCATATACAATCTTCCCGGCCTTATATTGTCGATTTTTAAATTGATCCATGATCAGGGTTATCTATAGGTCATCTGGAGTGAGTTTCAAAATTTTTGAACATCATTTGAGTCGTGTTTAGATGACCAAAATAGTAAGCCAACGCGATCAGGAAGCGTCGCATTGGCTATCGTGTCGTCACCATCGACGCAACGCATTGGTAATCACGTCGATACCATCAACGCGGTGCATCGCCTATCGCGTCACTAGGCATTTTTTAGCTCATTTAATCTCAAGTCCAGGGGGTATTTCAGTTTTTTCCCCTCATTTTACACGGGATTTAGGTCCCAAAATAGCATTTTTGCCATATTTATCACAGTTCTCTCAAAATCAAAAGCATTCTCTTTCAAGAACAAACCCTAGACCCTTCATCATTAAAGTTTAATTCATAAGAAATCCCTCAACAACTTCTAACAATTCGTCAATCAAGGTATGTTTAGGTGTTCATCCTTGGGTTCCTTCCATCCTTGGAGTTCAAGAATCTTTTTTCAAGCACTTAGATTATGGTTTACATTATTGAATGGAACTATGTTCATGTATATGATGTTGTGTGCATTTCAAGTCAAGAATAATTTGAGTTTCATGTGACTTAACTAGAATGCATGTTGAATTATGTAACCCCTATGTTTAATCTTTAAATTTTGATGTTAAATATGGTAGTCATGATATTCATATATTGCTTATTCTCATGTACAAGATTTATGTATCCTAGGTGCTTGACAAAATGTCTATGTGAAGGAATTATGCATGATAACCTGTGTGTGATACTTTTAGAGTTGAGATATAATTTAATTATCTATGCTATCGAGTCTTGGGAGTATTGAATACCTAAAATTTAGCTATTGTCTAGTCTCCAGTCGGAATAGAAGGATTTTGTAGTATCCCAAACACTAGCATACGGTCAGTCAATAGAATCAGTGTGAGTTCCGTCAAGCCTAGTACAATCTAGTGATCAATTCAGTGTCGATTTAGTTGGGAGTAGGATTCAGCACCGAGCAAACCCAGGGATGAGGGCATTCCTATCAGCAGAGGGTTTAACCCTTAGTAGTAGTCTTTGAGTTACAGAACTACATAGCCAGCATAGGGCAAATCGTCTTTCTGTTAGACTAGGGTTGATGTAACCATATATATATCATGAGTCTTCCTGCCAGATTAGGGTTGACCCAGCTACTGTTAGCAACTCGTGGAACGGTGTTAGCATCCTTCCAACTGGGGTTACAGGTTGGACCCCATATAAGTCTATAATTAGGGTATGTCAGTTAGATAATAACTCTCATAGTTACAGTTACAGTATCCAGTATTCCGTATTTAGTGCAGAACTCAGTTCAGTTATACATGATCATGACTTCAAGTCATCAAAAATCAGTTATCAGAAACCCAGTACTTCAGCTTCAGACTAATTTAGATAGACTATATACACATAGTATTGCATATACAGTATTCACAGTAGGTCCAGTTTTGCATATACTCTCATTCAATCACTCCATGATATTTAATGATTATTTTTAGGCATGAGAATCATGCATATTAGCCTAACTTCACCTAGTATACCAGTATATTTAAAGTACTGATGCATACTTTTTTGCACTATGATGTCTAATATCATAGGTTCGGATGCTTGAATTCCTTACCGTACTTAGTCAGATTCAGTTAATCAGTAATAGTGATAGTGGTGAGTCCTCATCTATCGAGAACATGCCTTTTATTCAGTTAATATATTATTTTAGTACAACATTTATTGTCAGACATTTTTGGGAGTTAGTTGGGGCCTGTCCCATCAACTCTTTTATTTCAGATGTTTAGAGACTTTTAGACACTTTTAGTTAGCAGTTATTCTACAGATGTATTCATTGATTCACTTTTATGAACCTTATGGCGTTGTTAGTTTTTACTTCCATATACATTTTTATGATTATTATTCAGTGCACACAGCAGGTACCAGTCATGGATTAGCTTGTGGTCCTTCAGAATCATAGGCACCGTGTGGCGCCCGGGGTGTAGTCTCGGGGCGTTACATAGATCCACATGGAAAAACATTGTCAAGGGTTAGAAAATTTATTTTGAATGCGTCCATTGGGAGTTAGGTAGCGGCAGGGACATCAGAGTATGGACAGATAACTGGTCTGCCCTTACTACCTCCCTAGTCAATCAACTTTATACTCTCTTAAATTTGGAAATAGAAAACATTACGATCCATAGTATAATTAATGATGGGAAATAAGATATTAGTTGAACGGGTTACCACCTTCCTCTTACCATTGCTAACACCATATTGGCAACCTTTATTCCCAATAAGGAGTGTTTGACGGATAAGCTTAAATGCTCCTTGGCAATTCATGGAAAATTCTCCACGAACTTAGCTTATCAACATATCCTGCACAACACCAGTCAACACGCATGCTCTATGAATTTTTTAAGTGGATTTGGAAGCTACAATGCCCCAAAAAAATAAAAAAATTTATTTGATTATGCTCCCACAATAGATTACCCTCTAGTTCTTACCTTCATGCCATAGGCTTAAATATTGACCCCCTTTGCAAACACTGCAAGAACCCGAAAACCATTAGCAATGTTTTTAGAGAATGCCCTTGAGTAGTGACTTTCTGGAGGAAAACCAACCTGACTTCTATTTTGGATTGTTCGGCTCAAATGAATATTAAGGACTGGATTAAATGATGTTGTAAGATAAAAATGTGAACATTAGGAAACATCTTCAACTGAAGCATGTTTTTCCCTTCTATTTCATGGAATACTTGGCTTGCAAGAAATAACGATGCCTTTAATAACAACTATGAGTCTATTCCCACTAACAAACCATATGAAAGAGCTATGGAATACCACTTCCAGGAAACATACTATACAACTAGAAAAAAAGTTGTTCAGCTTCATTGGACCCCTCTGATTGATGGCCTAAAACTTAACATAGATGGTTCCTATGATTATAGATCAGGGACAGAAGGGGCGGGGTGTGTGTTGAGAGATAACATAGGGACCTGGATAAGAGATTTTATGGAAAGAAATTAGTGTTAACCCCCTCCCCCCGGAAGCTGAAACTATGGCACTCCTTATCGGCCTAAAAATAGTTGTTCAACTGAATTGTACTAAATTTTGTGTTGCTACTGATTCAGAAACATTAATATCTTTATGTAATAGCAATACTAGCTCTGTTACTAATATAATGTTGTTATGCAGGGGTCTTTTACAGGAACTGGGGAGTCCACAGGTCAACCATGAAGGGAGATGACGAACAAAGCTGTGGATATGCTAGCTAAGGAGGGTAGAAGGAAGAAATCATCCCACTTTTATTAAGAATGGATAGTTCCCCCATTGTTTATTTGTAGGACTATTCAAATAGACAAGGAGAGAACTTTTTTTAAAGAAACCCGTAGGCCTGTAATATCAGCTTTAAGTAGTAGTTTTTGTACTACCGAACTATCTCTGACTATGTACTTTACCGCAGCTTTGCTATGATGCATATTATATACTAAATAAAAACTTTTTTGTTAACAAAAAAAATGGAGAGAGAAATATCAAAAAAAAAAAAGGAAAAAGAAAAATGAGATTGAAAGTCATTGAGAAGTGTCACATCAACATTCTTACAACCTTCCTTATATATAGAGAGAGAGAGATTGATTTTAAATTTTTGCAGATTTAACATGATTAAGAGAGTTCAAGGAGTAATTTTTATGTTGTTTTTATATAGCACATAAATAAAAGAAATTTACTAGCATTGATGATGAAAGTTATTTAATAAGATCATCTTTAATGTTGTGTATAATGTTAAGATAAATTTTTAATCTTTTAAAATTAGAAAAATGATCAAAAAACCCACAAAAAAGATAAATAGTTTTGGAGGCCTCTAAGACATGCCACATAGTATTGTCTAAAAGTCTCCTATATAAATATTTTTTAAAATATTCATATATATATATATATATATATATATATATATATATATATTGATAATACACTCACTTACTATCTATGTATACTACTATTGTTAAATCTCATACTATTATTTAACTGTTAAATTATACCTTATACATAAATATGTTACGTGCTAACATTGTGTACACAACCTGTTTTCTCAAACTTTAAAATGATATATTAAAAGTCCATAATTCACATAAATGTTTAATGAACCCTTATACATTAGTTTGTAGCATTAATGAAACTTTTTACTTAATCATTATTATATCAGATTTTGTACTTTATTCAAATTTAACATATATTAAAAATTAAATATGCTAACATTTTACATTAGCTGGATGATTATACATTGTCATAATAATGATCTTATACATCACCGCCTACAAATTTGTAACCTTACACATAAAACTGTATTGTATTAAGTGTAACACTGAAACATTTGATCAATACATACATTTCACTACATGTACATTAATATAGCATAAATCCTTATATATGCTACATTATACAATCATTTACTATCTATTTATACTACTATTGTTAAATCACATATTATTATTCAATTGTTAAATTATACCTTATACATAAATATGTTACTAACATTGTGTACAGTTAATACCTTACACAATCATTTTTATTTATCTTTACAATGATAGAGTGAAAAATCCATATTTATATCTAATGTATAATAAACACTTATACATTAAATTGTAAGATTAATAAAACTTACTCATTAAATATTATACAATTAAATCTCACTTACTAAATTTAATTATGTCCGTGGTGTGTGTATTCTCTTGTGATTTACTAACTTTGGTGTTGTAAATTCACTCACAAAAGCTGTTATAGCAACCATTTTTTTCAGAATTTTATCACTAACTCGACATGTATGTTCTGATCCAAATCGGCAAATTACGAAAACATCCGATTCATTCATACAAGATGTCTCGAGGATCCATTTGTAATCTTTATTACTACAATGAAGGATATAACTGTAACAAAAATAATCAAAACGCAAAGTATGAAAACATACTTTTAAAATCATTTTTGATTTACAGGATAATTATTCACGTTACAAGTACCCCTATACATAACATTACTACTATAATGGAAACATGTGTGCTTGAAGTCCATAAAATTCAATTCAAGGATATTTTTGTCATTCTCACTTGAGCTCAGTACATGTTACAAGGAAAAATGTGACGTATCAAAAGCTTAAGCTATTCCTTTTCCTTCCAAAGTCAAACTCCAGTCCTTTCTTTTCCTTCAACACACAAAAAGTAAAAACACCAGTTCCCTTTGATGTGGCTTTCATCCTCTTCTACACCTTCGTTCTTGAGTTGTGTCCTCCTTCAAGTATAGGTTTGTGATTCTTCTTCCTCTATCTTTTTTTTTAAGGATTTTGTGCTTTTCCTTTATGTCAAATCTAATGATGATGTTCAATTTTGATGTTGCTTTGGGTTTTCTCACGAATTTGAATCGCTAAAACTTTAATTATGATTTTTTTATTTTGTGTTTTTGGTGTCCGATTTTGCATTTTGAAGATGCTACTCTCTGTGTTTTTTCAGATTGTTTGGGACTGAAGACCAAGACTTCATATTGAGACAAGATAAGGGAAATTTAAGCTAAAACTTCGTAGGCTGGGAATCAGCGCCCTTAACCCCTACCATTAGGCTCATGAAAGAAGAGGTTCCTGCTTTTGGGGATAGAAGATGATTCTAAAAATGAAAATGAGATTTTTTATCTCTTGACAGAGGTATGTGTTATATCTTAACGTTAACCAGTTTTGGCGACACCTATAACATGAGATAGGACTATAGGGTTGTGCTTAATTTGATGACTAATAGCAGCTGATAATTTCCTTGAGAGAACTTAAAGTCGAACAGTTCTATAAGTTATGAACTTCTTTAAATATTTTGATGGTGGATCAGTTCACTGGTAATAGTGTTGCATAGCGCAAAATACTCCAACTAAATGGCTTAACTGGATGAAATTGGTCATATCTCAGATATTAGCAAGAGCTTTATTTCTTATTTTTCTTCAGATATTGCTCTTTTACAGCTTGCAAATGACAAAAGGTCTTCTTTCATCAAGGCATGAGAAAATAGCCAAAAAAAAAAAAGCAAAGCGGACAATAAGTAGGAATTTCAACTTTCTATATATACGTGTGTATTATGTTCTATTCAAGCATTGAACAATTGCCCTATTTTTTTGCTTGTGTATTAACTTAAGTAAATGATAGTTACCCGTACTTCCTTTCACTATATTGGAGATCCCATTGTTCTTAATTAAGTTTTTAGAAGTTTCAATTATTTTTATAATAAGACACAAAGTATTCTTTACAGATTTACCTGGTACCTATTACAGGTGACAGGTATACTGTGGATTGTGGAATTAGTTGAGGTGTGTACAAGCTAGTTCAGACACTACGGTTAATAAAAAAAAAACTAGCATCTTTTGCTGTTTCTATTTCTTTTCATTGACCTCAGTTGGTAGGATATCTTCTGTAAATTGTTTGGAGTTGCAGGGGTTCGAAAATATTTCCTACCTTTGTCTCAATTCTAAAGAGCAAAGATTCTAGTGACGGTACTGAGCAAGCTCTGCTAGATGAACTAAAGGCTTTGGAAAAGCATCTCAAGGCTTATGTATGTTGTTTTTCACAGAACTGTCTGATATGTTTAACTGTAGCTATGCGTCTCTCATTTTTACCACGATGTTAACTTCTATTGGTTGCGAATTTCATCAGGGACCATATGTCAAATGGGCAAAATATTTGTTCAGTTGATATGATCTTGGCACCAAAACTGTACCATCTCCAGGTGGCTCATGGCCACTTCAAGAAGTGTGGTATGACTGAAAGCTTGAGTCACATACATAATTACATGAAGGTATGCATTCTGTTTCTCTGTGTGAGCGTCAGTGGGCGCTGAAAATATTTTTTGTGCTGGAGTAGTGGTTATATGGAAATAATTGAGCATATTGTTATAATGGAAGTAGAGACTTAGTGGATTTGATTGTTTGAGATGGGGGTCCTTCAGAAATAACCTCTCTACCTGACAAATGTAGAGGTAAGGTGTGTATACAATCTATGCTCTCCAGACCTCAACGTGTGGGATTATACTATGTATGCCGTCGTTGCTGCTTTTAAGTGTGTGTTCTATAATAAGTGTGCAATTTGGTTCTCTGTTTTCTATTTTGTATATGAAAACTACTTATGTTGAATAAAATATCGATGATATTGAGTCCTCTTTGAAAACCTTCAGAAATAATTCATATAGAGGGAATCTATTTTGAAGTTTGTGAAATCCAATATATTGAAAAATCTAGAGCCAAAACATGTAGTAGCTTTTACTGCAGCTGGAGGTACTAAAAATACAACCAGCAAAAAGACGTAAAAAACGAGACGTGATAGTTATTTGAAGGATTCTAACTTCATGTTATGTGGAAAAAGAGTTCATCCAGCTTTAACTCAAAAAGGCAGGGTTGCGCAAGCTGCATGGATTGTCATGTCCTAAAAAGCTCATGTCATTGTTACTATTGAGGAAATCCAAGAGAAGTTGCAGTGCTAATTTAGAATCTTCTTCCAAATCATCTAAGCTACTACGTGGTTTGCAATTCTTCTACTCTACATCTCCATCTTGATTGCTCTCTTCAGCCGACGAACCAGTAAGAGTGTCTATTTCTGTTGTGATTCTTGAGATTGATTCGTATTTTGCAAATGAGGACATTTAAGAGGTTAGACTTTGACAAGCAGTATTGTCTACTTTATTCAACTTATTAAATGTTTCTCTTGTTTCTGAATTCCATATGCGTAAAAAGTAATCGCTTATGGAATTAGACCTTCATGATGGAATCAGTGCCAGCTTTTAGCTTAACACTCTCTCTTTGTGTCTTGTGATGGGCTGAAGGTGGTGCAGGCGAGCCCTGCACCAGTGCCATAGATGCAAGTGATGGCTCATGAGGGTGAGGATCAATACCTATGAAAAATAAGCGGTGTATCAGGTAAGTACTCTATAAGTTCTTAATCTCATTGTCCGTCCTTCCAGGAAGTTGTAACACGATTGTAGTCCATCTGGATAGAGGCCATTTATGAATATCTGAATTATTAGAAGTACATCAATACAGGCAAAGGATGGAAAGAGACTATATCTCACCTGATCCCTACTCATGGTCGCTCTACGGGAAATAACCACTAGGAGACGAAGCAAGTAGAGGATGCAGTGTGAATAATGTAGTCATAACTGTAAACAATTATTGCCATTTGCCAACCATACAATACCTATGTGTAAATTATAGTGTTTAGCTCACAAAAATCTTTCAATGTTGGGCCCGTGCGAGCACAGACCATCACTACATAGTTTTTATGTATAAGCAGTTATAATAAGTAACAATATTCATTACTGCATTATAAAAAAAGTGTGTAAGAAAAAATCAAAATTATAACTAACACATCCCTCATACATAACATACTTATGTATAAGCAATTTTAATACATTACTTCTGTCTACTTAAGTAAGAACATACAAAAAAACTATTAACGTATAGGAGAATTATATTAACATATACAAAATTTTAAAACTTTTAACTTACAGTTGTATTAACGTATAGGAACATTTGCAACAAATAACTTATAAACACTATTAGCGTATAAGAAATTTTACAACTATAATTTTTTCGTACCTTTGTTAGTCAGAATGTTTAGCTTTAATATTGAAGTCATTCACTAATGCATATTTGTCTATTAAAGCAACTAGAGTAGTTTTATCCTTGTAGAGCTGATCCACCTTTATTTCAATATTCTTGCAATCAGTAAAGAAGTTTTTTACTTCAAATTCTGGAACGTATAACGAATACGATTTTGAGTTTTAACTACTGTTAACGCGAGAGTGTTAGATTCAGTTCCTTCAATGCAAAGGACAACCCCAATTTCACGATCAAACTCTAACTCTTTACTTGACTTGTCTAAAGTCGAAATGCACAAAGAATAATTGACAAATCCTGAAAAACTCTTCTTCAACTCAACATACACCCTCACTCCATTATTGTTCCTTCTAATAATTGGTGAAGAATTATCTTCCACGATATAGTTTACTTCTATTTTTAAGACGTTTATCAGTATCTAGTTCTAAAGCAATCGTCGAGATTAACCTCGAGAATGGTATACTTTTCGAAACAACAATATCATCACTTTTGTATTGTTCATATACAGTTTCAAACTGCCAAATACCCAAATGCCTCAACAAAATTACGATGTTTATATTGAAGTTGGAGGTTGGAATAAATCAGATCTTCAAAAAAACAATCGCAGAGAATTGTTTGTGGGGGAAATTACAAGATCGATCAAATCAATTGTTGTGAAGTTTCAGATTTTTTTCAGTTTAAATTATTGTTACTGATTTTAAGGTTCCACTAAATCAGTAAATTAATAATTATCGTTAATTAAGTTAGAGAATAATGGTTGCTGATTTGATTTTCTTAAATATATGAAAATGATTTACCTTTTACATTCCGTTAATGTATAATGTGAGATCGACATGTATATGTACTTTTCCAAATTAGGAAGAGAGAAAAGAAATCTGGTATACAATGCAATTAAGTAGCCGTTTGGCCATGAAACTAATTTTTTTTGGAGTTGGAGTTGAAGTTGGAGTTGTGTTTGACCATGACTTTTTTGATTATTTTTTTTACTTTTGATTTTTTTTTTTAAAATATGATTTTATGCCCCAACTTTTACAAACTATCAAAATCACCCAACTAAAATTTACCTACTAACGAAAAAGGAACATAATTAGCCACTTTTATTAAAACTAGTCCATTGTACGTGCTTTGCACGTGTATATTGCGTCAGTTAGTATATAATAATAAAAATAACAATTTATTTTTAAAAAACTTAATAATGTTACATGAAATGCAATATTAGTTAAATAGTGGAAATTAATGTTATTATACAGATATAATGATTGGATTATCTTTTGAATGTGTAAACATGACATGTTTATCTTGGCATATAAGGTTTTATGCCCCCTTCTTTATAAAGTTTTTTCGTCGATTAGCAATATACTTTGAGATTTGGTGTCTCTAAAATTACCAAATTTAAAAGACACGTGAATGATAATAAATTAATAAAGTTGGTTTTGATTTATTTATATAGTAATAAGTCTTTTAGTTATTTTATTATTTTTTGGCCTTTTTGAACTTTACACAATGTTAACTTCTTCAAAAAGAATGTTTTTTCTTTGCCGAAAAAAGTGTATTATTAATTTTCTTAATAATTCTTACCATATCTTTTAGTACTCCTTAATTTATAAAACTTACCATAAGAACTCTTTACTTTAAATTATAATAAATATAATTAAAATAATAATTTTTAAAAAGTGAAAAGACGATTTTGTCTATTGCATAGTATTTTAGTGAAGGGCAAAAAATTCAAATCACTTTTCTAAGGGTCTTCACACTTTTAACATATTATAGATTATAGATAATTACATATACATGGCCATATTTAATGAATTTCAATTACATATATAATATTTACATTAATAGCCGTTTTCTCATATTTGAAGATTTTAAATATGGATGTTATATTAACAGATCACTGCTTCCTATGTTTTAGGTAACAAATATTATCTTTCAAACAAATTTATTTTTTTTAGAAATTTATTTAATTTATTTTCCGTTTCTAAAAAATAGGAAATTATGAGTTGTTATTAAGTTTTAGGATGCCACTAATTTATTTTTTTAATTTTCTTATACATGAAAGATTTTATTGTGTGTGAATAAATAATTTCTATGTAAAACATACTTTGCATATTTATGGTATATTATATCATACACCATAA
Organism: Capsicum annuum; assembly: GCF_002878395.1. Classification (NCBI taxonomy): domain Eukaryota; kingdom Viridiplantae; phylum Streptophyta; class Magnoliopsida; order Solanales; family Solanaceae; genus Capsicum; species Capsicum annuum. Next base: position 186,474,429 of record NC_061113.1, read on the forward strand.
ATATATAAATATGCTTAGTATGTTTCTTTATACTTTGTATATTTATATATGTGTGTATATGGTATATACATGGTATGAACTTCATATATAACATACTTTGTATATTTATGTTATAAATATGCTTAGTATGTTTCTTAATACTTTGTATATTTATATATGTGTGTATATGGTATGTACATGGTATAAACTTTATATATAACATACTTTGTATATTTCTGTTATAAATATAATACTTTATATATTTATGGGTATAAATATAATACTTTGTGTATAAAGATACCAAGTATTATGTTATATAAAGGTAGCAGTTGCAGTTTAAGGTATAAATTTGTTAAATTAGACATTTTTTTTAATGAAAAATATGTATCACCGATTTATATTTTTAGCATATATATGGTATAAACTATTTATATTTGAATAGTATAATAAAGATGTATACAATATAATATATATAATCAAATTGAAAATGAGAATAATTTGTAGCAGCGGTAAACAATCTGCTACAATTTTATTAATTCCATAAATATAGAAAACGATTATCCATTATTAATTACACGACTATAATTCCTTAAACGTCCGTGTCACAACAGAAAAATTATTATTATTATTATATTATAGTAATTAGGATCATTAGCAGCAAAATAATGTCTTAAATAAGGGCGAAAATTAAATAAGGAGAAAAATAATGATGAGAGAGAAAAAGAGATATATATTAATTAGGATAACATTAAGTTTGAAATTATAATTATCTTATTCTTTAAAACTGCTATATACATAATATTGAAAAAGTAATGTATAAGGAGAGTTTTATGTAAAAATTTAAAAAATTGGAGTAATATGTAATAATAATAATAAAAGTTGGAATTGGAATTGGAAAATTGTGAAAACATCAAAAACTTGTTTTCCCTTTTTATAATTTTTTTTTGGAATTATTTTTCGAATTTTCATGGCCAAACACCATAATTTTCAACTTCGAAAAAAAATTCCTAAAAAAAGGAAAAATTTTTCATGCCAAACGGGTCCTAAGTTCATTAATCCTGAAATTTCTATTGTTTATACTAATATTTATACTCAAACATCACTATTTTCACTTTTATTATTAAAGTGAAATAATTTTTTTGAGTGAAAAAGTTTTTCATAGCCAAATGCCTACTAAGATCGAGAGAATAAATTTACACAACTATTTAGTAGTAGAGAGGCAAATATATATATTTTATATGATTTTTTAATTTAAAAATAAATTATTATTATATATGAACAAAATTGTTACAACTTATAATTAATTTCATAATCATACAGTAAAATATTTTTCAACTTAATACTATTAATTTACCAAAAGTACAATAAACACAACTTCATAACCAATCCATCACCACGTCTACAATTTTGCCTTTGAAATCCTACGTTCAAGATTTCACGGTCCCGGTTGGAAATTAGTCAATTACTACATTGACAAAGTAGCTGACTTCCCGTCCGGCAAACAAATTGATTGGTAATTACACATAGTATTTCACTGCTTCACTTCACTTCACTCATCCTCCCGCCAAACCCCATAACAAAGGTTTAAAGCATTTTCCCCAAATAAACCCTAGCCGGCTAGCCCCCAATTAACGGCTGCCGTAGAATCTTTAAGATGAGTTTCGCTGCGTGTAAGACAATGCATTGCCCTACCGGCATCGAGAATTGCGCGGCCGGCTTCATCACTCACTCAGCCGCCGATATCACCCCGCAAATTCAAACAGCTGACATCGACTCCGATTGGCCAGCCACTAAGCCACTTGGTCCCATCCCCAACCTTATTGTCTCTGCTGGAAACGTCCTTGAAGTTTACATGATTAGGGTTGAACGAGATGCTGCCGAAGTGAAACGTGGTGGCCTCATGGCTGGTATTTCTGCTGCTTCACTTGAGCTCGTTTGCAATTACAGGTATTTTTTCACTTTGAAATATCATTAAAAAGATGGTTTTTGGATATTTTCAAAAGGGCAGCCTTGTGCACTAAAGCTCTGGTTCAGGCCGGGTGAACCACAAGTGTTTATGCCACAACTATACTAGTTACCAGTTTTGGATATTTTTACTGTTTCAACAAAAGTTGTCTTTTTTGTTGTGTAACATGTGTGTAGGTTACATGGAAATATATATTCAGTGGGCGTGTTAACAGCAGGAGGAGTTGATGGTGGGAGAAGGAGAGATTCAATTATTTTATCTTTTGAAGATGCTAAAATATCCATTCTTGAGTTTGATGATGCCACACATGGGCTTCGGACGAGGTAAACAGCAGCTAATGCATTGAATAAGAGATGTGCCAAAACAACTGAAAAAGATGTCTAGTGGAATAGCCAAAACTGGCCAGGCACCACAGTTGTTAAATGAAAAAATTCGAACAAGAAAAGATAAAGTTATTGTTAATGTCTTGTCAAGGTGGTGAACTTTGTTAGCTTTAAGCAGTTATTGTGTTTTAGTAAACTCTGGGAGCTCCCCGATTTTCATGTCTATATGCATATCTTAATGGGCTCTTTAATAAAGATTCCAATCTCTGCAATTTTTCTATATTGCTACCTATAACTTGAGTTCATTGTTATACTTGCGCTTAAATTTTCTGCCTTTTTTTGGTTGGAGAAATTATAACTTTATTATTTTTATCAAAATTGTAATTTATGGGCTCTTTAATAAAAATTCCAAGCTCTGCAAATTTCTTATATTGCTACCTATAACTTGAGTTCAGTGTTATACTTGTTCTTTTCTGCAATTTTTAGTTGGAGAAATTATAAATTTATTATTTTATCAAAATTGTAATTAATACGTCTACCCTATGATTTCTCAAACCATTCAATTAAAAATGAAGTATGTTTGCCCATTATTTCCTGTTTCTTTACTATTTAAGCATGAAAAACTGAGAACTACATTGGAATTTCCTTTTCTTACCTTGTTCCAGCTCAATGCACTGTTTTGAAGGTCCAGACTGGTTCCATTTAAAAAGAGGACGAGAGTCATTTGACAAAGGTCCGATTATCAAAGTTGATCCACAGGGGAGATGTGCTGGTGTATTTGCTTATGAACAACAGATGATAATACTCAAGGCTGCTGAGGTTTTCTTTTGCTGTTTTCTCTCTCCTTTCCTTAGCTGACCTGAATGTTTTAAATTATCTAACATTTTGGATGATGCATCTATCCCATTTAATCCTCCTGAAACCCTAACTGTTCTGGATTAATCATGCTCACACCATTTACTTGCGGATATTGCTGGCATGCCTTCTTCCAATTTTCTTATTTGGAAGTTTCCATTATAGGCTAGTATGTCCAATCACCTGCTGAAATTTGAATCAAATTCCTGTATAATGTATTTTAACTGATTATTTTATTGGATTTTGCAAAGGGGCAGTTTGACCGATATTATTTATGAAGTTAGCTGTTTAATCTTCATACACAATACTAACAAAGAACTGTTTCAATCAAGTCAAAAAGAAACATATCTGGTGTTAGTTACTTTTGTTTTGTCAATGATCTGTATATTATTGATATTTGCTAGTAATTGAATGTATTGTTTTGTGTTTAGCATAGTCACCAAGGGGATGATGTAGTGGTTGAAGCATAAGAGTAATAATTTGGAGATCCCAAGTTTGAATACTATCTGCTATACTGGATGTGAGCCCATCTGCTCTAGTTTGGTGAGCAAGATTACTTGGGCAACCTGCTGCATGGTATTTAACTGAAAAGGGTAGAGGGGAGGGCCCATTATCCACCGCGTTTCGAACCGTGCTCCACGGCCCACGGGGATTTCTAGGCTTAAAGATAAGATCACTTGGGCAACTTGTGTTAGTTTATTGGACTTGTTGCCTGGTGGAGTAATCTTGGTGCACACAAGTTGGTCCAGATTCACCAATATAAAATTATGAATATCGTATTGAAGTGCTGTAATGTGCGGGAAATTTGTGGGTTCTTTTTGGTTAATTGAAAAGATCAAATCAATATGTCTGGATTATTCCTCTTTCTATCGTTGTGGTTTGGATTGTTGCAATTTGCTTATATTTTCGAGTGATGTATTCTGATTTCAGGTCAACTCTAGCTTAGTTGGTGAGGACAGTGCTTTTAGTGCTGGAGGGGCCTCAGCTCGCATTGAATCATCATATATCATCACCTTGCGAGATCTTGATGTGAGGCATGTCAAAGATTTCACATTTCTTCATGGTAGATATACCCTAGCTGCTTCTCCTGTATCATTTTGTATAATTGACTTTTTGGCTTCCCCATTGATTCTTATTGATGTGTAGAGAGCAATAGGGCAAAGTTGTGATTTTGCTAGCATTAAGAATAAAAATGAGTTTGAAAATTAGACAATCTTGGAGTTTTGTTTTTCCACAATGTATATAGTAATGCTCATTGTACATCTAATAAACTTTGTTATAACCTGTTGTAACTTCTTAACAGATACAGCAACTGGTCCAGCGTTTTTGTAATAGAATGATATATCTTGGCTGTGAAAGTTACTTCCATAGGCCCCTGGGTTTTGCTTAGTCATAAGAGTGCAACTTGTGATGTGTGGGTTAGGTGCATGTCACAAGAGTCTCAACCCTACTGCGAACCAAAAACATGGCATTTGAGTGGAAGAGGATAGAAGGGTGAATCCAATATCCTCTGAATTTAAAATTGTGTGCCAGCTGGCCATCGGAGATTACTTGGTCATAAGCTTTTTTCTTTTGATTGTTGTTGTCACAATGGAAATTGATTCAGATGAACTCTATTTGTCGAGAAGTAGAGTAATTGACTTCTATTTCTTTCATAATCTTGTTTTTTCCTATCTAATTATTTTATTGGCCAAATTCATTGCCCCCTAAACTTGTCCAGGTATTTCATTTAGACACCTCAACTAAAGACCCGACCTATTAAACACCTAAATTATACTCAAAATGTGCCAATCGAACACATATTTTCGAACTCTAAACAACATAAATTGCGTGAACGCCACTCACTATGATGTGGCAAAACCAACGAATAATAAAAGGCAGGTCAACAAAGGGAAAAAGTCAAAATTTGAAAAGAAAAAAAAAAAGGAAATGAGTTGAGCGAAAAAAAATCCGGTGCTCTTCCTTTCTGTCAAAGTTGCAGATCCGTAGAGATCAAAGGAACGTGTAAAGAAATTTTTGACAGTTAAGGCAGCAGCTAAAAATGGCTGAATAAAAAACTCTTGGTAAAATTCAGCCATTTTGAAACATGGGATGGTCCTCAAAACTCAAAATCTTCTTTGTCGACAAATTTCTTGTCGGAAAATTTGGCATGTTCAGCCATTCTGATAACAATGTGGGCCATACAATTCAAGCTCCACCATTTAATAACCCACCCACAAAACTCTATGTGCTTTCACAATGGAACATATTGAATCTTCAAAATCCTTTTTCCCAGCAGGCTTCGAGCAGATGATATGGCCAATCCAGTCATGCTGAGAAAACACCTCTTATTCATCTCTTTCTTACCCTCTCTACGACCCTCACCCATACAGTAAAATCATGTCTGAACTTAGGCCGGAATTTTGGAGAAGACCAGCAAAATTAAAATATTTTTAGCTAAATTTAAGTTTTCCTCAAGGTTATGCGCTCAAGCTCAGGTACATTACACGATATTTGCCATGTCACAGAAGTTTGCTCGATTGGTACAATTCAGGTGTTTAATAGGTCGAGTATTTCGTTGAGGTGTCTAAATGAAATATCTGAACAAGTTTGTGGAGCTGCCTATGTATTTGGCCTATTTTATTTTTCAACAGAAATCCATGTTGCCCTTCAAGTCTAAAGTTTGTCTTTTGTTTCCACCACCTTTAGTTACCCTTGTCGCCAGTTTGAACTTTGAAATGTGTCTTTATGCAGGTTATATTGAGCCTGTCATGGTTATCCTTCATGAACGGGAACTCACTTGGGCTGGGCGCGTCTCTTGGAAACACCATACTTGTATGGTCTCTGCCTTTAGTATTAGTACAACGTTGAAGCAACATCCCCTGATATGGTCAGCCGTTGTAAGTTGCAGTGATCTTGGTTTCCAGCATTGTTTATATATATTTTATTAGCTTGAAGTAGAGATAAAAGAGGCAACACAAAAAGGAGATTACTTCAGTAAGAGCTATTTCCCGATGATGACTGTATCAGAGTTCTTTCTTTTTGGGTTTTGGTGGGGGGGGAAATAAGGTCAATAATGCTGCTAAAAGATAAAAAGGCCTACCTCTTGTATTTCAGTGAGGTATCACTATAATTACACTTTGATGACGTTCTTCAACTCATAGTACTTATTTTGATATTGTTTGTCTTCCTCCTCCTTTATTTTGTTTTCTTTTTCTCCGTCTCCTTACATTTCCTTCCCTCAAAATATATTCCTCACATCAACAACTTAATAGAAGAGCTTTTGAGGGGACAAAGATGAACTTTGTAAAATCAGGAAGCAGTTTATTATCCCTTATTTCTTTTCGGCGCATCCATCAAGTACCAGTTTGTATAGAAGATTGGGTGAAGTTAGTAGGAAACCATTTTGTTTTGTAGTTTTCTATCTTTGGCGGTATACCTCTTGTATACAGATGCTTGTTTGTGCAAATGTTAATAAAACTTATTACCTTGTCAAAAGAAAAAGGGAAAAAACCTAAACCTGGGAGTAACTATGTTGTTGCCACCGATTAATCATTTTAACAACAACAACAAACCCAGCGTATGCCCACATAGTGGGGTTTGGGGAGGGTAAAATGTATGCTGTCCATACCACTACCTCCGAAGAAGTAGAGATGTTGTTTACGATAGACCCCTAGCTCAAGACAAAGGACAGTAAATAAAGTCGTAATAAAACATGAAACAAGATGGAATAACAGAAATAAGACACCACAAAGTAATACTATCCACTAACAAACCAAAGGCACCCACCACACTCAAACCCCCCTAACTAGAAGCTCCAACCTGTGGACACAACCCTAAGAGGCTAAGACTACTAACCCAGCTACACTAAAGCTTTCCTAACTACTGACTACTGACTACGACTCACCCACACACACTAGCCCTCTAATCTAATTCGCGTCCTCCTTCTAATCTAATTCGCGTCCTCCATACCTTCCTATGTAAGGTCATTTCCTCAGTAAGCTATAACTGCTCCATGTCACGTCTAATCACCTCCCTCTAGTATTTCTTCGGCCTGCCTCTACCTCTCCTGAAACCATCCAACTCTAACCTTTCACACCTACGAATTGGGGCATCTGTGCCCCTCCTCATCACATGCCCAAACCATCCCAGCCTCACTTCTTGCATCTTCTTCTCCGTCGAAGGCACTCCCACCTTCTCCCGGATAGTCTCATTCCTAACCCTATCTCCCCTAGTAAGTCCACACATCCAACACAACATCCTCAATTCCGCCACCTTTAATTTTTGATTTTTGAATATGGGAGTTCTTGATTGGCCAACACTCCGCTCCATACAGCATGGTTGGACGGACGACCACCCTGTAGAATTTGCCTTTAAGTTTGGGAGACACCTTCTTATCACACAAAACTTCCGAGGCGAGCCTTCAGTTTAACCATCCTGTCTTAATCTCGTCAATCTCTCCATTCCCTTGAATCATAGATCTAAGATACTTAAAATTATCCCTCTTACAAACAACCCGGGAATCCAACCTCATTACTACCTCATCCTCCCGCTTTAATTCATTAAACTTGCATTCCATGTACTCCGTCCTAGCCCTACTCAACCTGAACCCCTTGACTTAAGGGTTTGTCTCCAAACCTCCAATTTATCATCCCCCTCTCCATGTCTCATCAATCAGAACTACATCATCCGCAAACATCATACACCAAGGCACCTTTTCTTAAATACTCTGCGTCAACACATCCATCACCAAGGCAAACAAAGAGGGGCCAAGAGTCGATCCCTGATGCAACCCTGTTCCCTGAATCTCCTCCCACCGTCCTCACCCGAGTCTTTGCTCCCTCATACATGTCCTTAATCGATCTGATGTAAGCCACCGAGACCCCTCTCACCTCCCAGCATCTCCAAAGAACCTCCTTGGAGACTTTGTCGTATGCCTTCTCCAGGTCGATGAGCACCATGTTTAAGTCCTTCTTCCTCTCCCTATACTGCTCCACCAGTTTCCGCACTAGTTGAATTGCCTTTGTCGTCGATCGATCGAGCATAATCCAAATTGATTCTCAGAAATTAACATGATCCTTCTCAACCTTCGCTCGACCACCCTCTCCCAAATCTTTATAGTGTGACTCAACAACTTAATACCTCTGTAGTTGTTGCAACTCTGGATGTCACCTTTGTTCTTATATAAAGGAATCATAGTACTCCATCTCCAAGCCTCGGGCATTTTCCCCTTTTTGGAAATGCCGTTAAGCAATTCGGTCAACCACCTTAAACCCGCCCAGCCAATATACTTCCGAAAATCCACCAGAATCTTGTCAGGTCTCGTCACCCTACCTTTTCACATCCTGCGAATAGCCTCTCTAACCTCCTCAACCTTAAAATGTCTACAATCACTGAAATCCTGACACTCCTCTGTGTGCTCCAGCTCCCTAATACAATGTCGCTGCCTCATCATTCAAGAGTCTATGAAAATACTACTGCCATCTTCTCTTAATGTGAACGTCCTCCACCAGTACTCTGCCATCCTCCCCCTTAATGCACTTCACTTGGTCGAGGTCACGATCCTTCCGCTCCCTACCCTTAGCAAGCCTATACAACCTCTTTTCTCCGCCTCTCTCCTCTAATCTCGCATGCAAGCTCTCAAACGCTGCTAAATTAGCCACAAAAGTAAACCACATTTACGTAGCAATAGAACAATGAATTTGTTTTATTTTTGATTTGTTTCCCTTTATTTTAATTTTATTAAGTCTGTTAAACAGTAATTTTGAGATAAAGGTTCTACAGTGTGGACCACAAGATGATGCAACATGGCCTTGTAATGAAAATGTGATTCCAATATATCACGAGAGAGTTGATTTGGACAGAGGGTACTCAAAGGATGATGATTCAAATATATAACATGATACTTCACAAAAATATTTAAAGAGAATAATGCAAATGTACGTTACCTCTTTAAAGTGATTGTTTGGAATGTGGGATGGTATAAGCAAGGATATCCCATGAGATTATTTTATCCCACCTTCTATGTGGCACAGTAATCCCACCAATTTAGTACAAATGGTGGGATAAAATAATCCCAGGAGTAACAAATACCTCAAACCAAACATGGTTAAAGTCAATCCCCAAATTTTAATGTCCCGAAATTATTATCCTTTATCCCATGTACCAAATCATCCTTAACAGTACCATGGCATTTTTGTTCGGCAACTTTAGAAAATGTATAAAGGTGAACCTGCTGTTTCATTTTGTAAAGAGAACTTCAGCCTGCTGTTGGTTTCACAACATTTAATGCTGAGTTAAATGTCATATTAACTTTTAGTTTCTTTTATCGTTATTGCTTGCCATTTTCATTAAGTTTTTCTTCCCTCATGCAGTTTCAAAAAAAAAAAAAAAAAGAAGAAGGTTTTCCTCCCTCATTTTCTTCTTGCCTCTTCGACCCACACTGAACTTTGTCAATATGTTGTAATATCTCTTTTCAAAACTTTGAACATGCTCATTTTTGGTAACTGTCAAAGTTTGCTTGAACCTTACTCATTATAATTATATATTTCCTACAATGGACTTCATTTACTTTTTTTCTTCAGAATCTCCCTCATGATGCATATAAACTTCTTGCTGTGCCATCTCCTATTGGTGGAGTACTTGCAATTGGTGCAAACACTATCCATTATCATAGCCAGGTCTGTTATCTTCATGAGATTTATGCTCTGCTTATCCCTTCATGATATTTTTACAGCTTTTTTGGCTACTATGTTTCATGTTCTGACTTTGATCTGTCTATTTGCAGTCATCTTCTTGTTCGTTGGCATTGAACAATTTTGCCTTCATTGGTGATAGCAGGTTTTTCCTTGAGCTCTCACCTCTCAGTATCTATTCCCTCTCCCTCACTTTCCTTTTCCTTACAAAATCATCCACCCAAGCTTTCACTTCCCTTGGTGGTGAGGGGGGTTTGTCGTGGCCCATTCCATGCTTAAAATGAGAGGTTTTGAGTGGGAGTGGGACATAATGCCAAAATACCTCCATAACAAGGTGGCTTTATACAATGAAGATTCAAGATTTAATACTATACAAGCACCTCCCCCTCACCGCTTGCTGCAACTTCAGTCTATTCTAAAAATATATCCAGTTTTAGCTTCAGTTCTGTCTATTAGGGTCATAAATAACAGACAATCATGCATGATATATTTTGGTTGTTCATAAAAATGGAAAATAGAAAAAGGTTTTTCTTTCTGTCCATCTGAATACAATTGATATATGAGATTGTTAAGAAAATGGACTGTGGGCTAACTCGATCCCATAAAATAGCTCATGAGATGAGGGTTTTCACATGACCCAATTTCTGATCCTGTGCACCGGCACCTGTGCCTTAACTTGACCAAGCCGACCATCTTGGCTTTTCTTTCCTTCTTACATGTGAAACACTTTACACCCTAGTGTAGTTCTTAAAAAAACCTAAATATAATTTGATAAAATTATGTAATAATATAAAACTGCTTGTTCTTTCTCTTTTGAAATTGTAGCACTTTAGGTCAAAATATAAGTTATTCATATTCTATGCAACACTTCATGGAGAGCATAACCTAATTGACACTTGTCTATAAAGACTTTAACAAGAAACTGCCGGATTGCACAGTACTATGACTTCCTGTCTGAAAAGAATGCATCTTGGGCATAACTCAACCCCAAAAGCTAGCTCATGAGGGGGGATTGCCCAAGTCCATATAATGAGATGAAGGACCCTTTAACCCATTGATGTGGGACTCCAATACCCCCACACGTCCAGTATTGAACATTGAACATCTGGAGCTTGGACAATATAAAATGGGGGCCCAACATCGAAAACGATGAATTGGGTGGGGCCGATTCTGATACCATGTAAAGAATGGATCTTGGACCTAACTCAACCTCGAAACCTAGCTCATGATGGGAGAATTGCCCAAGTTCATATAAGGAGACCAAGGACCTTTAACCTACTAATGTGGGACTCCAATACTGTCTAATCTCCTCAAAATAAACAACAACATACCCCGTGTATTCCCACAAAGTGGGTTTTTCTTGGAGGGTAAAATGTACGTAGTCCATATCACTACCTCAAATGAAGTAGAGGCTGTTTTCGATATCACTACCTCAGTAAATAGATAAAAGAATATGAAGAAACATGAAATACTCCAACAAAAAAAGCAACACTCACCAACCAATATCTGCTGGAGTGAGGGAATGTCTTGACTTGTAGCCTGGTTGTTTGCAAATCCTGTATCTACATTGACATAAGCCAATGTAAGTCCCAAGTAAATGGTAAACATATACCGTCTGTTATACTTTGGGTACGTATATGCCCCCGCAGCCTATGTTTTGGGCTGCATATGTCCTTTACCCAAACAACGGGACACATGGCTTAATCATATGGATTTACCCTATTTTTATTTATTTTATTCGAATTTAAATAACCCACCCAATTTAGACCCGAAATTAAATTGGGTTTAAATTTAATTTAATGTATTAAGTTCGAATGCATAAATTTTGGATTAATGTATCCCTTTTACAAAAGAACAACCACCACCTACTTGAAAACCCATCTCCGGTAAAACCACACCCCTAATGCTAACCCATCTCCGGTGAAACCACACCCCCAACGCTGCCTTTCTCCCTCTTTCCGGTGAAACAACCAACTACCACCCCTCTCTTCTCCTTCTTTACGTCGGAGAGCCACCGTCTCCTCCGTTCATCGCCACCGGAGCTCCAAGCTCTGGTTAACAGTTGGCCAAACAGCTCCACCACCACCACCTCAAACAATAGCTCCGACGAGCTCGTTGAACCTCCAAACCACCACATTGCCTCCATCCTCCATCTTATCCCACAAACAAAAGCAATCAGATCCACAACAACAACCACCTGAAATTTAGACCCAATAGCTTAATTTAATGTATTAATTTCGGGTCTAAATTGGGTGGGTTATTTAAATTCGGATAAAATAAATAAAAATGGGGTAAATGCACATGATTAAGCCACGTGTCCTGCCGTTTGGATAAAGGGTATATACAACCCAAAACATAGACGCTAGGGGCATATACGTACCCAAAGTATAACGGAGGTATATCCGTACCATTTATGATAGTTCAGGGGTATATTTATCCTTTTTCCGTATCTATAAATCTCTTGTTCATCCTTCTTTACTCAAGAATCTCAAGTTTATTAATTCTGGGTTTCATGTAAGATTCTAACTTTGTAGTGTTTTTCATATCCTAACACAATTTATTATCTCAACTCATAACAACGTTTAAATATGGAGTGAGGACATTGCCTTTTGGTTCAAAATCCTAGCTTTGCTCCTTTTTCCAAGGATTCTAATGTTAGGGCTAGTATTAGAGCATTGTAATTACATCAAAACGCCATTAAAAACTTACCTCGATGATTGGAAAAGTTTTGGGATGAAAGAATGACTTCCAAATCGTGCCCTAACCCCAAAGTTTAGTTTTTGATCCAAAAATCCCGGTTCAACACTTATATATACTTTCCCAGGTGCGCTGTTGCACAGTTTTGGCAGAGAGCTGCCTCTGATGCTCTCTCTTGTGCGCTATAGCGGAGTCAGTGCGCAGAATGGTTAGTGTCTGGTAAAATAACCATAATTTTCATCGGAATGCCCAAATAATGAACGTTTTGAACCGTTGGAACTAAACTTCAAGGTCTATAATTTGCATATATCATCCATAGCCATATTCTTTCTATTATTAGAGTAGTACTAGTTTAAAGGTAGGTCGTATGCGATCTTGAACATTTTTTTTCCATATTTTGTTTCCGTTGACCTTCCTACCACTCCAAATGTCTTGCAACACACATAATATTGTTTTTCACATACTCCAAAGTCTTTGATACCCTTGTGTGGCTCTCATACACCTCCAGGCTTCCTTTATCACTTTATTAAAGTTATATTTAGCTTGAAAAACATCCAAAATTATGGGGCTTTACAAGGATTGCCAAAAACTATATAAGAAGACACCAATCCATGGTGTTGACCAATATGGTACTCTTTGACATACTCCATGCACTTATAGGCATGGAAATCTTCAGTATGGGCAACATAGCATAGGGGCCCAACATTGGGTCAACCAAGAACATGGATTTGTAGGGATGGGTCTAGCTTTGCCACCAAGTAATGAATTAAATCTTGAGCATAACTCAGCAATAAGCTAGCTCATCAGGTGATGATTGTCCAAAACCATTCGATCGTTGTATCCTCAACAGATGTGGGACTCTAAAAGATATAATGGTCTTGAAAATGGCGGTTTTTTGTTTATTTGCTGCACATAAGGCCTAATTCTCATAGCTAGTGTATGCATTGGTCACATTTGAATTAATCTTTGAATTGTTAAATAAATCAGATTCATTGTTTTGTTTGTCAGACATCCAAACTACCCATTTTACAACTTAACTTTATTTTCTATGTGCTTGCTGTTTTCTGATTCACAACTTTCTTTTTATAGTTAATTTGATTTCATTTGTACTCTATTATAAGTGTGATCTTTGATGCCATTTTCATCTTGTTTACCTTTTCTTTAGTAAAGGCGCACGGATCCACTCCCTTGATTGCTCAGTCAAGGCAGTATGTTGATTTGATTAGTTCCTACAATGAGAATGGGTCCCAAAACTGTATCTAATTTTTGTAATACGTCCTTATGATTACTTTCAGTCAAGACATGCCAAGATCATCTTTTAATGTGGAGTTAGATGCAGCTAATGCAAATTGGTTAACAAATGATGTGGCAATGCTGTCGACAAAAACAGGGGAACTACTTCTTCTAACGATTATATATGATGGGAGGTAATGTCTTTTCATCCAGTTATCCACTAATTTTAGGAGTGGGAAATCATGAATTCATCACTATTTTATTTTTCGAGTATAGTTTCTTTTGTTGATTTGAGAGTTGAGACGACATACTTTCTTATCCTGACACATTGAATCTAAGTGGTACTTTTGTTGAATATATACAGTTTGTTATTACCTATCGTCAGGAGTCTATAAATTTTCTGTCTTTCCAATATTTTTACATGGTTAATTTTCTATTACCTAGACTTTGAAGAGATGAACTCGGATTTTAATTTAATTTTACTGTTTCTGCAGAATCGTACAAAAGCTCGACCTTTCAAAATCAAAAGCTTCAGTACTTACATCGGTTGGCTACCTCTTGAATTCTAGATAATTTTAATTTTTGTTCATTGACAAAGCAAACTCTCTCTTATTTCTTTTTCTCTCTCTCTCTCTCTCTCTCTCTCTCTCTATATATATATATATATATCTAGTATCCATACATACATATATTATCTAGGGTGTTTAGATGTGTGTGTATATATATTTATTTATTTGAACGGTTTCCTCGTATTTTTAGGGAATTACAACAATTGGAGACTCATTATTCTTTTTGGGCAGTCGCCTTGGAGATAGTTTGCTCGTGCAATTTACTTGTGGTCTTGGAGAGTCAAATTTGCCTCCTGGGATGCAGGAAGAGGTTTGTGTACTGATTTTTGCTGAAGTAGCTTCCTGATCTTTTAGCTGGTATTTCACAGGTCTTTTTTTTTGTTTCTGCATCTTCCTTTTTTATGTGCACTCTGTTTTGTCATAATCTACATTATAAATATGTACCCCTTTGATTAGCTATCTCCGTTCATTGTTTTTTCCTGAATGCCTATACCTCAGCTTGAGCCCATGATCCCACTGCCGTCATAAAAAAGTAACAGGGATCATTAATCCTGCAGTTCCTACCTTTTACACACTCTCTCTTATTACTAGTTTAATAATGCTTGGTGCAAATTTGCTCCTCAGCCCATGGGGTATTAGCAGCCTTTTCCAGTTGTTCTTCCTCTACTAAGGGAAGGTTCTATGTGTTGCTTGCTTTTCTGCCTCTCTTCTTGTGGTACTGACTTTTCTTTCTGGAAACCTATTGCTATTTTACATGTGTAGGTTGGAGATATTGAAAATGATGCTCCTTCTGCAAAGAGGCTAAGAATATCATCCTCGGATGCATTGCAAGACATGATTAATGGCGAAGAGCTTTCTTTGTATGGTACAGCTCCAAATAATGCACAATCAGCACAGGTGAATTATATTCTGTGACGACTAGTTTGTTATGATATATGATTTTAGTTGAGAATAATTTGTAAAATGACAAGAACGTGCTTTTTGTGTCTAGTATATTTTTGCACTTCGTTGACATCATATGATATTTCGGCAAGGATAAGCTATAAAAAAGGATCTTTTGCAGATTTCATAGTATTGGTTGAAGAGACACTTGGTGGAGTTAATGATAAGCTGAAAGTTGCGAGAGAGGCCCTAGAGTCTAAAGGTTTCAGGTTAAGCAGGCCTAAGACAGAGTATCGGGATTACGAGTTCAATGAGGTGAAGCATGAGGCAGAGGTGGAAGTTAAGATCGATGCACTATTCATACCCAAGAGAGATCTTCAAGTATCTTGGGTTCATAATTCAAGGAGATGTGGCTATTGATAATGATGTCGCACTCCGTGTTCGAGTAGGTTTGGTGAAATGGAGGCTCGCCTCTGTGGTACTGTGCGATACGAATGTGTCGCCAAGGCTTAAAGGTATGTTCTACAGAGTAGTGGTTAGACCAGTACTATTGTATGAGGTAGAGTGCTGGTCAGTCAAGAATGCCCACATTCAAAAGAGGAGAGTAGCGGAGATGAGGATGCTCAAATGGATGTGTGGGTATTCTAAGAGAGACGATTAAGAATGAAGTTATACAGAACAAGGTGGGAGTGGCCTTTATGGTAGACAAGATGCGGGAAGTGAGAATGATATGGTTTAGACATGTGAGAGGAGGTGTGGCCAATGCGGAGGTGTGAGAGATTGACTGTGGCACGAGTTAGTAGAGGTAGAGATAGGCCGAAGAAGTATTGGGGGAGGTGAGTAGATAGGACATGACTTTAGATAGGAAGATATGGAGGTTGAGAATTAGGGTAGAAGGTTAGTAGGTAGTCGAGTGTTGTCGTACTTCTAGTAGTATGATTTAGGTATCGCGTAGTTTCTTTTTCTCCAATGTGTATTGTGAGTAAAGGGTCTATCAAAAACAACCTCTACCACACAAAGGTAGAGGTAAAATTTGCGTACGTCTTACCCTTCTAAGAACCCACTTGTGAGATTACATTGGATATGTTGTTGTTTGATAAGTTTAAAAAAAAGAAAAGTCTTGGACTATGCATGGTAAGGTTTTAGAGGCACTCAAGAGCTGGGAGAAAGTAGGTCTGCAGGCAAAGATAAAAGTAGATGGAGAATTGTCCCTACTTGCATTTGGTGGACAATCTAGAAAGAAAGGAACTACTCTAGATTTGAGAATGTAGAGAATAGTATGTAGAAAATCAAGCTAAATTGTCTCTTGATCCTGTGTTTTGGTCTAATCTGATATACTCAAATAATACTGTTTGATGTTTAGATTCCAATATTCAATTTAGTCATAACTCAATAGGACAGTAGAATTCGGGAGCTCTTTTGTACATATGGTTTCGGTATGACACATATACTACAACAACAACAACAAACCCAGTGTTTTCCCACATAGTGAGGTCTGGGGAGGGTAAGATGTACGCAGTCCATACCACTGCCTCCGGAGAAGTAGCAAGGTTACACATGTACTGTTTTAATTTTTTTTTTAATACACAGCAACAGACCCAGTGTATTCCCACAAAGTGAGGTCTGGGGAGGGTAAAATGTATGCAGTCCATACCGCTACCTCCGAAGAAGTAGAGAGGCTGTTTTCGATAGACCCCCGGCTCAAGAATGAGAATAGTATACCAAGGCCGTAATGAAACATGAGACATGATGGATAACATAACAGAGATAAGAGATAAGAAATAATAACAATAAATATCAGAGAAATCTGAAATAAGGGAAAATACGAGCAATTCAAAATAAAAATAAGAAAACGGATACTCACCTAGTAGTGACATACTCTCACAATACCTAAGACACCCACCACACCCAAACTCTTCTAACCCCTAGCCACAACCCATACACTCACACTAGACTTCTACCCTAATCCGCGACCTCCACACCTTCCTGTTTAGGGTCATGTCCTCAGTAAGCTTAAGCTGCTCCATGTCAAAAATGAAAAAGAAAAAGGGAGACATGTTCTGAAACATGGTGTCAGTTGATGGAAGTTTGTAATGTTGAATTATATTATTATATTATTATTACTACTTTGAGGATATACTATGCTGAAGTTGCATATAGCTTGTCTCTTCATGTCTGTGTATCCAATTTTTAGAGGTCTCTGCATGACTTGTTTTTGTTGCTTAACATGTCTATGTTTTCTTCATCATATCCATGTTTTCTTCATTTTCCTGTACTATCATGTATTAATGAGACAATGCCTACTAAAAAAGATCATGACGCCCTAGTATACTTTCCGAATTTTTGAAGCTTTGCGTCTAAATATGGGAGAACATGAAGTTGCCGGTATTTAAGTGGAGAAGGATAGAGGGGCAGTCCCATCCTCCGTTTGTTTAGAAGACTACGGTTGGTCCCATATGGATTTCTTGGTCATAAAATAAATTGTCTATGAAACTTTATTGTAACTCTTTTCTTGAAACTTTTGCTATTTCTCAGGATTTATGATTGCAGAATGGCTTGGCTATTTTGTTCCATCGTATGTATCACTAATATCATCCTTTGTTATTACTCATCATATTGCATGATTTCTGTGGTTGCAGAAGACATTCTCATTTGCAGTGAGGGATTCGCTGATCAATGTTGGCCCTCTAAAAGATTTCTCTTATGGTATGAGAATTAATGCTGACCTGACTGCTGCTGGAATCGCTAAGCAAAGTAATTATGAACTGGTTAGTTCTCTTGTTGACAGCACACCTAACTTGAATGCAGTTAATGGTGGAGGTTTAACTTGTTTTTTCTTTGCTTGGAGATATGCACTTACAAATGTTCTGCTAAACACTAAAATATCCTACCATCTTGTTGTCTCTCTACCATTTTGTATTACTAGCGGAAATCCGTCTTAAATGTAATGTTGAATGATCAGAAAACCAGCATAAACTTAAGCATTTGGTGGTATTCATGAATTGCGTTTTCATAGGGGAAAATATTGACTTCTTGTGGGTTTGAACAAAATTTTGAAAAATCTCTGTTTATAAGCTAGGATTACTTTTTGTTTAAAAGTAATAATTTCATTGATGGCAAGAGTGTTAGATCTTGATGGCATGATTGACCATCTCTATTCATTGTAGAACTTATAATGCTCGTAAACTTTCTGATGTGCTGTTAACCAGCACTTTCCTGGCATACATTAATAAGCTTTTATCTTACCTTTTAATTTAAGAGATTGGGAGAAAACCTAGATATACATTAGTTAGTCAAGTAGTAGTTACAAGATTGTAGGAGGTTTTACATTAGTAAGTTGTGTATAAGAAGTGCTAGAACCTTACAAAACATGATTCTCCACAAAATACCCAATCATCAGTACTCCCTGGAATCATGTGGATGCTCAAAAATTGACTCAAACCAGGAAATATGACCTGATATGTACAAGTTTATTCTCAACCTTCTCAAGAGATCTCTTGTTTCTCTCGTCACAAAGGATCCAAATCCGTGCCAAAGGAACGTTCTCACATGCTTTCTTTCTGTTTCTCCTACTTTTCCATTTGATGATCCTGCTGGTCAGGATATCGTTCACTATCCCCAGCGTAAGGTTTGAAACTGTTTTGAAACTGTTCACCATTAGTGGTTTGCTGCTTGATGATGGATCAGTAGTCATGTTATCTCCCGACTTTCTTACACATGTTGGTCCAAGTATGTGCAGACTTTGCCTCTTCTTGAGATAACCTATTGCGTGGATATATGCTAACTTCCAGCCACATGAAGAAACACATGTCTGTTGGAGCTTTGGTTATCCAAGTTGTGATATGCGGGAGCAATTCCCCTTCTTTCACAAGGAGCCTCAAATAAAAAGATATCATGGAAAAAACTCCTCTGATATGCCTGTTCCACCTCTAAGTGCACTTTAGGGAGGATTTATATCTATGTCATCCCTCAATTAATAAACAACTCTACCCTGAATATATATTTGATAAGTTTTGGTAATGATATTTGGAAGAAAATTATGATGAGATTAATGTTGTTCATTCCTCTAGAGCTCTTGGATAACAACTGATCGATCCTTGTTTATTTTTGATCAATTAAGTGAACAACTGATACTGGGTTTGTTGTTGTTGTTGTTGTTGAAGTGAACAACTGATCCTTGGTTGCTGTTATCTTTCTTCACACAGTAGACTTACACATTTGCTTTCATGTTGTGACATGTAAAAGAGGATTTTAAGAATTATATGTAAAATGTTTCTGTCTGATTCAAATAGAACAACAGAATCAAGTTGTGCTCACAATGCTCACAGTTGTGCTAAGCGCGCAGAACATGATGTGTGGATCGGACGCACTTCACAGGTTTAGATCTTGCCGCAACCAAAAGCCTTGTATCTAAGTGGAGAAAGGTAGAGGGATGGACCCATTATCCACCGAGTTCTGATCCTTGGGCCCCTGTCCTCAGGGATTTTCTCAGTTATAAAAGAATGAGAAATAGAAATTGAAATTATCTTGTGGTAATAGATTTTAGGTTTTGGAACTCATAACAGTTGATAATTGTTTTTTTTTTGTTGAAGTCCTTTTGCTGGAGTTCGTGGAACAATCAAATGTCCAGAATACAACAACAACAACAACAACAAACCCAGTGTATTCCCACCTAGTGGGGTCTGGGGGGAGTAAGATGTACGTAGTCCATACTTCTACCTCTGATGAAGTAGAAAGGCTGTTTCCGAAAGACCCCCGGCTCAAGGCACGAGATACCACACAAACACATAGTAAAGCAGATTAGCAGATAGAAGCAGATTACATAACATAAATACGGCACCCATAAGTAATATAAAACAGAGGAAAGCAGTGGAAAGCACACAGATTTGTAATAAAACATGGAACACGGAACACGGAATCATAACAGGAATAAAACCCCCACCACGTAATTCCCTACACTAGCGACCCAAACTGGCCCTAATCCTCTGCCGTAATTCGCGTCTTCCAGACCTTCCTATCTAGGGTCATGTCCTCGGTGAGCTGTAACTGTCCAGAATACAGAAAACCTAAAATATGATATCTTAAAATTTTATCAGCTTTGGATGCTCTATTACTTGTTTTCGGGTCCAGTGTGAATTCTTATTAATCTCTTTGGGACATTGTCAGGTGTGCTGTTCAGGGCATGGAAAGAATGGTTCTCTGTGTGTGCTTCAACAATCAATCCGCCCAGAAATGATCACCCAAGTATGTCTGCTCTCTACTCCTGTTTTTTTTCTGATTTTAAAGCTCCGTGAAACTTCGCTAGCACTTACATCACATCACATCATTGTGGAAAGTGATAATAAGTCTTGTCGTTGCATGTTATTTGCTCAACTTCAAAGCTTGTATTTAACTTTATAATTTCTTCCCTTTTTTGTTATGCTCATTTACCATGAGCTTCGAATGTTTCTCGTGCATTCAGCTATATGGTAAGAATGGCTATGTGGATGCCGTTTGTATCTTATGGTGTGTTTTTCTTTTGCTAAAATGCTAAGACATCCTCTGTTTCTGCCATCCACACACACTCATTTACATTTGTTTATTGTTCTTTGAAGAGTTAATGATCTGAGTCTAGTCGCATACTTTGTGAAGTAAGCTTTGTAATATGGTGTATTTAGCTTGAACAGTTAAGAGGTTCATATATACTAGAAACAACTAGTAAGACCTTCTTTTGTTATCTACATGGCAGCTTCTTTCCATTATTTCCTATTTCTGTAGAGAGTTAGTTTTACTTGCTGATGTAAAAATAGAAGAAAGAAAAATACTTTTACTATTGAATGACAATGTAAAAGAAGAGCTCCTTATATATATTCTCTTTCTCTCTCTTATCTTCTCTTTGGCGTGGCCTCTCTGTGGCTCAACAATCCTTTAGAATGGGAGCTAAAGTGGTTAATTCTTCGAGCAACAAATCTTTTGAGATGAACATTATCAGTGAAGGCCAAAGGCAGTTTTTTTTTAATTTAAAGAATCAAGCAGGTGTCTCTCCAACAAAATTAAAATTGAAGAAGACAGGTTGCAATGGGTCTGCAATGTAATGAAACAAGCTTCCAGGGGCACAGGGGATCTTTACAAAAGCTGGGGAAAATTACAGTATGACTACTTGTATAGTGACGCAGGTGCCTTTACCTAGGGTCTTTTCTGATCATAGGCACTTAACCTTGGAAAATGGTGACTGGACTTCTGACCCTTCATCCATCAAGTTTGAAAATATGCGGTTACAACAGGGTGGATTTCAGGATATGAGAAGGGTACTGGGAATGGTAAGCTAAGTTGAGCAGACTCTTCGCTTTCAATGCTGCACCCATGTTGGATTCTCCAAAAATACTCTACTTTTGGAGAATCCGACACACACACACACCCGCTGACATTTTCAAAGAGTTGGAGCAACATAGATGGTAAGTGGTAGACAATACCACTGGAAAGGTTTGACACCTACTATGGTGAAATGCTTCACATGATTAGTTATCAGAAGAGCATGTCTCAGTCAAGAAGTGTTGCAGAAAAAAGGAAGGACATTAGTCCCCAGGTGTTTTTGGTGTAACTTGACAGGAGAAACAAACAAACACCCCTTCTTACACTGTAAGTACACAAGTCAATTATGGGAGCTTTTCCTAAACATTTCTGCTCAGCTGGACCATGCCAGAACGTACTTCTAACCTATTAAGTTGCTGGATTAGAAGAGGGGGCAGCAGGACTCAAAAGAGATTGTGGAAATTGATTCCTTCATGTATTTGGTGATCTGTCTGGAGAGAAAGGAACAGTAGATGTTTTGAAGGTAGGTCCAATTCTATTCACTAAGTAAATGGAATTGTGTAGTATCTTTACTTTTTTGGTGTAAACAATTGTGTATAGAAGATGTAGATCAGATCATAGACTTGATAGGAAGCTTGTAAATTTTTGTTGGAATGTGGCTGTAACCCCTTTTTTTGATGGTGGCTAGCATCTCCTTAATGCTGAAGAATACTATTTACCAATTGTCCAAAAAAATAGTAAGGACCACAAATTCCACCTTATGAAATGGGCCAAAGTCACCATGCCAAACCAGTTTGGAGGCTTAGGGATTAAAGATTTGGCATTACATAACAAGTGTATGCTAATGTAATGGCACTGGAAGTACAATCAGGAGACAATTGGTTTATGGAAGGAGGTCCAAGCAAAATTTGGTAGCACTAGTCACTGGTGCTCTAATGAAGTCACAACCCCTTATGGCATAGGTTGTGGGAGGTCTTCTCTAGCAATGCTTCTCTCAAGGTGGGAATTGGGGAGCATATCAAGTTCTGGAAATACACTTGGCTAGGAAACATTCCTCTTATGAATGTATTTCCAAGAATCTTTCCGATTGCATCCAATCCAGGCTCAACCATCTTTCAGTGTAGGGAAGATAATGTTTGGAACATGATTCTGAGGAGAAATCTAAATGACTGGAGTTGGAAGAATTTATAGCTCTGAGGCCACCATTTAGGTTAGCCCAGTCCACAGTCAAGGCATGGACAGACTCACTTGCGGAAGTGACAGGGATGTCTCCTATTAGGTCAAAGAAGGCTACTTGCTTCTAAGCTCAAGGACGACACTTATTAATCTGTGGCCTAGAAACTTATGTGGAGAACTAAGATGCCTCCAAAAATCATCTGTTTCAGTTGTGTTACTGTTAAAAATTCTTTCTTAAACTCAGGGTAATCTTATGAGGAGGAAGTTCCATTTATCCAACAGATGCTACATGTGCTTGTGAAACTCAGAATCTATCAATAATCTATTTCTTCCTTCCGCTATTGCCACAGACCTTTAGAGCTTGTTCTTTTCTCTTTTTGGACTGTCTTGGGTCATGCCAGGCGCTATGAGAGAGGCTTTTGTGTGTTGGAGCTCCTGGAAAGTTGGGAAGTCTATTAAAAAGATCTGGTCTTTGGTTCCTGCTTGTATTTTGTGGTGCTTCTGGATAGAGATGAGCAAAAGGTGTTTTGATGGCATCCCAACTCCCATCCCTTCTCAAGGCTAGATGTTTGATTAATATTTTTAGTTGGGTCAATCACTCTTCTGTAATTACTGTTGAATCTTCCTAGAATTTATCAGCTCCATAGAGCTATGTTGATAGCTGTGATAGCTTCTTTTGCCTTCTTGGGAGCTGATAATTTCTTTCTTTGTAATGCCTGCATCTTCTTGATTCCTTTTATTAATGAAATCCTTATTATTTCATCAAAGAAAAAAAAAATACAACATCTATGGACGTTGTCTACGTATAGAAAAATCGTGGGAAGAAAGAAAATCAACGATTATCATTCCAGTGGTGGACTACAATCTAGGTGTGCAAATTTGCTGAAAAAAATCATCAGTTTCTTGGATGAAGCTTCTAACTCAGCTTTCCAGTGAATAGCAATTCATTTCATCAGGGAGGTCCTTGCAACTACTATCCAAAAGTGGTCGGAATGAATTCCCAGGCATATAACAAACCGGAGGATCTAGATAGGTGACTTTCGTCCCGTCTTGTTGGCACCTTCAATGATCCTCTTAGTTTGATCCCAAAATGAAATATCATCCATGAATGGTTTCTGAATAGATGGATGATGACAGCGGGGATAAGAGTTACCTCTCTCTCAGAATCAATTTTTGTTTGAATTCCCCTCAAAGCAGGAGGCAATGAGGGTATTTGTGCGTGAGTGATTCTGGAATGGGAGGCGGGTCACCCTAGAATGATGGTCTCCGGAACTGATTTTGCAGCACCAAAATTGAACCGTCCTTGGACAAAGGCTTTTGACATACCCTTACATGCATGGTGGGAGATGTTGCTTAAATTCAAAAGTGACAGATGCAGGGGATTCATTGATATAGATTAGGACACGGAGAAAAGGAAGCATCTTTGGACTCTCATCTGTGTTACTGAATCGATTTGGGATCCTCCAAGCAAGGTTAATCTGGTGGTGGGAGAGTGGTTTTTTGAAATTTTAATCGTCGAGACACCCACACAAAAACCACAGCTGCTGGGAAAGCTGTTATGACACAGTTTAATGTTGAACAGTCCAACCACTTCTCCGGACCGAGGCAGACACCAGCTGTATCTTCTCAGTTCTAATTGCATTAGGCCTTGGGCATGGCCCATCTACTGTCTTTTCTTTTCGTTCTTATTTCTTGTTTAATTAGTTACATTAGTTTCGAAGAGCCTTGCCCTTTTTCCTTTTTATTAGCACATGCATATTCTCAACCCAACTTTTGTGCACCAACCAGAAAATTTTACTCCCAATTTCATGTGAACCACCTGCTAATTTTGCAATACATGACACTTTTTTTTTGATTTATTCAAATATGTTGAGAATGAAAAGAAGTCAAACATTGGTGATTAATAATTAATGAGATGGACGGTCACTTTATAAGGCTTGGGCAGTCCTTCCTTTGAGCTAGCTTTTTGGGGTGTGAGTTAGGCCTAATACCTAATTTTACATGGTATTAGTACAGGTTCCATCTCACTCGATGTTGGTCCCCCAAATTAAAATTTAAAAATTGCCTACGCACCAGTGGTGGTCGTGAGGTGGGGTGTTGAGAATGAAAAGAAGTCCCACATTGGTGATTAATGAAATGAGTGGTCTCTTTATAAGGCTTGGGCAATCCTCTTCCCTTTGAGCTATCTTTTGGGGTGTGAGCAGTGTTCAAGGATGCTTGATGCGGAAAAAAGCGACAAGGCTTTGCATCACGCATTAAGCGATGCGTGAAGCGAAGCGATCACATCATTGATGTGAAGTAATGTGAAGCGCAGTTTAAAAGAAAAAAGACCTAATAGAGCCATCCAAAGCAGTAAATCATAAGTGAAAAGACCACAACAACTATATAATCAACAATAAAGACAATATTTATAAGCAAAAGTATAGATGAAACACCAAAATCAAAGGTTTGAGCACTGAAACACAATAGCAAATAAAAAAGTTCAACAAATTAGCAAACCAAATCAGGAAAACGAAGAAAAAGCAAATCTAAATTAATAATGTTTCAATTTAAATTCTAGTTCATCAAGGTTGTCCAAATCTTGTATTCCTTTATTATCATCATAATGCTCATCATCTTCAACTTCCTCATCTCCTTCATCTTCTTTTGAAGTGGCAACTTCTTTTCTCTTGTTATATGAGCTTGAAGTACTCTCCTTTAAACCATAACGACGCTCGTCAACTGCACTTGCCTTAGCAACAACACCCTAAGTGAAATTAGTATCTCCATAAAAAATTGATTCATCGTCAGCATTCTCAATCCCAGTTAGCCATTCATTGGCATCATCAATATTCAAGCTAATTGGATCAAATCCATTGCGAGTGTTGTAACAATGCCTCAATAATCTGTTGTATTTTATGAACACCAAGTCAGTGAGACGCTTTAGAGTTAGTTTATTCCTCTTCTGGGTATGGATATGCAAATAAATATTGCAAGTATAAAGTCAAGACGTTTGAGATATAATATACTTATCTCAATATACTAAAACTTTTCCTTTAACTCTTACGTGTTCGAACATGCTCCAGTTTCTTTCACACCCAAATGAGCTACAAGTTAGACCCAAAGTTCTGATGGCAAACTTTTGTAACTCTGGAGTTTCTGAACCATAAAGCCTCCATCATTCAACTATTAAAGTAAAGTAATTATTCAAAATTAGCAACGATAATGAAATAACTTAAAAAGTGATAATTTAATAGAAACATAAAAGCAGTCACCCAGTGACTTCTTGTCTTTGTCTTATGGCAGTTGGTATTCCAAAAGTTCCTCGGCACTTTGGTAAATACTAATTTGATTAGTTATTTTATCTTGCAAATCTCTATCAATAACCATCTTTCCAATGCACGTATGGAATCCCACCATCACCTGACTCTTATTCAATAAATCATCTCACAACTATAATTGACGGATAGGTTCAAGATATTACCAGCCGCAGCAACGGTTTGTGGAGTTGATCACTCCACCTTTTATCGATGATCTCAAAGACCTTTGTGTATTTATGCTCCTCAGTAAAAAAAGCTTTTAATAACCTCCTTAGCCTTACTCATCGCTTCATAATGTAATCCATTGATGGTTTTGCTTCGAACTATAACCAAGGGACCACATACTTTAAGTGCAAAAACAACATTGTTCCAAAAGCGGTAAGAAAGCATTATCCGTGCAACTTCTTTTGCAAATTTACTGTTATTCCATTCCTCTGAAATGAACATGGTTCTCAAAATTTTCTTTTGTTTGAACATTCTCTGCAAGGTCAAGAAAGCAGTAGCAAATCTAGTCTTGCTTGGTTTCACTAAGTTTCTTTGATTAGTGAATCTTCTCATCATATTAAACAACAAATGCCTTTGAACAATGTAAGAATGCACCTTAACTGCCTTAGTGAAGACACCTTGAAAAGTCTTTCCTTGAAAATATCCCCGAACATCAAATTTATACAATAGGTTGCACACAGAGTCCAATATATGTGCGGGAACACTCCTATCATCATAGCACCTGCCTTAACATTTTCAGCTGTGTTATCTGTAACCACTCGAACAACATTCTCTGGTCCAATCTTTTTTATGGTACTCTTAAACAAAGAGAATATTTTGATGAAATCACTGGATGAGTTGCTCGCATTGATGTACTCAAGAAATAAGCTTCCTTTCAGAGAATTCACCAACACATTAATGATCATTTTTCAGTTGTTGCTGTCCACTTATCCATCAAAATGGAACATCCGAACTTGTTTCATTCTACTTGATGATCCTCCACAATTTTTTGTCTCTTACACTTCTTTATTTATATAAGTGACACTAACCTCATGATAAGTGGGTGACTTCATCCTTGGGCCATATTGGCCTATGGCCTCGATCAAGTCTCCAGAAGTGTCAAAATTGACACAATTGAAGGGCAGCCTTGCATCATACAACCACCATGAAAAGGCCACAACTGCATGATCCCTCAAAATTCCCTCTGCCACAACCAACAACCAACAGATTCTTACCACTTTTCCCTACCACTCTTCCTTGCATCATTTCTTGGCTTCAACGGAAAGTAATAATCTATCATTCCTTTCGTACCGGTTGATTTATAACTTGAAGAGACTGATGCATTTTGTGATTGTTTTGTGATTTTGAAGTGACAAATCAGGAGCTTCTCCATCTTCCATTTCATCATCATCATCATCAAGATTAGTAACTTGTCGTGGAGATTACATTTGACGTTTTAGGTTCTTTTTTTGCTCAACATACTCGTTAATTTCTTTTCACAGCATCCGGACACTTTTTACATTGTTGCACATCACTACAATTACCAATAAGATGTTTATGGCGAAAAGCTCCGCCATAAATGTCGGGCCACAAAAAATACACGTGACTTTGTTCCTATTGGTTTCACTTGCCCTTTTACCATATTTCCAAGCCGGATCACACATTTAAAATTGCTGTAAAGAAAGCATAAGAAACAAATCAAACATAAATCGCAACAAAAAGAAAAAAAATAGAGCAGCAGAAAACTAAAAGTAAAATAGAGAAAAAGAAAGAGAAAAAAAAGAACTGCAGAAAAAATAAAAGCGGAGCAGCAGAAAACTAAAAGTAAAACTGTGAAAAAGAAAGAGAAAAAAAGAGGGATAAAAACAGAGCTGCAGTAAAGAAGGAAGAAGAGCAGAATTTTTTTAAAAAGAAAGAAGAAAAGAAATTGAAACAGAGAAGGAGGAGGACTTTGTCAAAAAGAGAAGGAGAAGAAGGAAGAAGAAATAAGAAAGGAGGAAGAAAAATTACCTTAAAGAAGAGAAGTCGCAGCAACAATGGAGATTGGGGAAGAAGAGAAGAAGTCGCGCTCTCACGTCGCAGCAGCCAGAAAAACTGAAGAGAAGTCGCGATTGCTAAACCTACAAAATTGCGATTTTTCTTTCATTAAATTGACCCTTTTTTTTTTTAAATTTAAAAATGGCCCAACAATTTAAATAAACACGATCCAAGTGCATCAGTACGCATCACACATCAGAGGGTGATGTACCCGCTTTCTGTAGATTGCCTCGCAGCTAACACTCGAAGCGCAAACACCCTGCATTGCATCGCCTTTGTGCATTATGTGCTGATGCGCGCACATCAAGAACAGTGGATGTGAGTTATGCCCAAGACCTAATTTACAAAATGATTCTCCATGTGACTGCAAGTTGAAGAAAATCCCGTGACCGTTCTAGTTTTATGAGTAATGAGCAACCCAACTGGTGGTGACTTGAAGGAGTAACTACTAATTACTTGATTATGAGGGCCTTACCAGAGTTAAATTTTAATAAAAATTTGCTGAATAGGATTGCACTGTGTTATGATTTGTACCATGGCACTATAGTTTACATGTTGATGTATGTGCTTGTTCTCTTTGCTTTTCTGATTGCACTATGTTATGAGTTGTACCATGTTACTATAGATTTCATGTTGAATGATGTGCTTGTTCTCTTTGCTTTTCTGTGTTCATATCTTGATATCAAGGAGATGACTTTGGAGTTTTTTGGAAGTGCTAAGCATTAAGGAATTTCTTGTTTATCTGCTTTCTAGTTACACAACCTTGATTGGTATCTTAACTTGGAGTAATGGAACATGTTTTATAATTTCATCTTAGATATTCAGTATATCGTGATATTGCCTGTTGGTGAATAGTATATCTAGCCAAAGAGTAATTTTGATGCGTAATTTTACTTCGTGAAGGAAGCTTTACCAGGTTGCAAGGGAATTTGGACTGTCTACCACAAGAATACGCGTACTCACCTCAACGAGTCCTCAAGAGTAGCAGATGAAGAAGATGAATATCATGCATATTTGATTATTAGTTTGGAGACTCGTACGATGGTACTCTTTTCACTTGAGCATAGTTCCAAATGTAAAATATCTGAGAAGAAAAATTGCCTATCTATGCTCTATAGCTGGAATTGAAATCTTATGTCAAGACACTTGTAACTTGATTTTTTGGAACTGGGACACCTGTAACTTGATTTTCTTATCTTCTTCTGGCAGGTTCTGCAGACTGCAAGTAATTTGGAGGAGGTGACAGAGAATGTCGATTACTATGTCCAAGGAACTACTCTTGCTGCTGGAAATCTATTTGGGAGGTGATTTTATTAGCTCAATCATTATGTTCATATTCCTTTTGTGTTTCCAATGTCTTCTGGCATATAGTATTTCATGTCTTCTTTAACTTCCTTACGCTGCTAAACTTGATGTTTGGGAATTAGAGAGTGCACACATAGTTCATGGTTCAATACAATGTGCAAAAGTGTCCCTGCAATGATTTACTTCCTTCTTGGCCTGTTTGATTTAGACTATTTTGCTTTGTTTGATTGCTACCTCAGTTCCATCTTATGTGACGGTATTATTTCAGACACAAAAATAAGGGAGCTTTTGAGGGTGTAAAAATGAATTTTTTAAAACAAAGGAGTAGCCTTGTGTCCCTTATTTCCCTTTGGCGCACCCATGATATTCCATTTTGTATAGAAGAATGATTGGGGGTAACCATTTCATATTCTAGGTTTCCTACTTTTTGGTATACTTCTTGTATGCTGACGCTTTGCCCACACATCTAAAAAAGTTTCAAGTGATGTTGTCATATATATTAGATTAGTGATAGCAGAGTAGTATATTAAAGCAGTATAAGTTTTTTGATAGAGAAAATATCACACGAAATTTAAAGTTTGAATAAGTCGATGAATTTTAATTCTTGAAATCTATAAAGATGGAGTCGTCTCAAACATTTCTTGGCATACTAAAGTAGAAAGTCACTGCATAAATTGAAATTTATACATCAATTTGTTAGTCATAACTGGTTTTCGTATTTTGTAATAATAACCGTCTTAGTCATTGATGACTTATTTTCAATGCAAATCATTTTCTAATGACCTGTTATTTACATAATCAAAACCTAAGTTGCTTTGAGTCGCCAAAATTGTTGTCTTACCCATGTCGGATCCTTCAAACATACACCATTTTTAGAGGATCCTACATGCACCTGTTGACATTTTTAAAGAGTCCGAGCAACACAGATCAAAACCAGTGATTCCTTCATTTGTTAATTTGTTCTAGCTTCATTAAGAGTTTTCTTGATGTAAAAAGTTCTTTAACATAGAGATATTTGGTTTCTGTGTTCACTGTTTTTCTTTTGTTTAATTTTTGACTTGGTTTACTAGATAGCTGAAAATTTGTCCCCCCGAAAAAAAAGAAATATGTTTCCCTTATTTGATTATTCAAGAGGGTGTGCAATAATTTGGAGCCTTGAGGTTACCTATTACTGATTTAAAAGAAAGAGTTTGATGAAGGTCTGTTTTGTTTGTGGTTTAAGTGATGATATATTATACCGTATAAAAAATGAGAATGCATCATATTCTATCTTTTGTTTATGGTTGTTATGAATGAAAAAGTAGGAATTTAGTTCCCTGATCTGGAATTCTGTTTTGCCTATGCCAGACCTTTTTTTTTTTTTTTCAAAATTGACCATTAGACTTATGTCTTGAATTTTGTATTCTTTTCTTTGTTGAGTAGTTGGGTGGGTTTTATTTTTACAATGCTCTTCACGTTTCTGTGTAGACGCCGAGTTATCCAAGTGTTTGCTCATGGTGCTCGAATTCTTGATGGTGCATTTATGACTCAAGAATTGAGTTTTAAGGCTTCAATTGTGGAATCTGGCTTGAGTTCAGATAGTTCTACTGTAGCTTCTGTTTCAATAGCTGATCCTTACGTTCTACTAAGAATGACAAATGGAAGTCTTCAGCTACTTGTTGGAGGTATGTTGCCAAGATAAACTATGTTTGCTTTTGTAGGTTTTTACGTCTCTTCTTGCGGCGGTAACCTACAAGAAAGCCTTTCTTCATTGCTTAATTTGATTGCGGTCTTTATGGAATATGCTTATTTGTTTCAACTTCACAGAAAATTTATTATTTGTTTTTTGCAGGTTCTTACATTATATACTTGAACTGCCGATTAAAAAAAACTATCAGAATGCCCCTTAGTGCTTTAGTCTGAAAACTTAAATTGATACTAAAAGCATATTGATCTAGTCCGTTTGAATGACAATACAAATAAAATATGACTTCAACTGAGTCTAAAATAAACTTGAAACAAACTAATACATGTACTGCAATTCCAAAGGGACTTACCACTGGCCTGAATCACTATCTTATTACTCCCTCTATCCTATTTTATGTGGCATCCTTTCCTTTTTACTTTTAAGTCTGTCCCAAAATGAATGTCACCTTACTATAATTAGAAACAATTTAACTTTAAGATCCCCTATTACCCTTTCAATGAAACTTTTTACAACCACAAATATTTAAGGATTGTTTAGTTTTAGACCACTAGTTTCGAAAGTCTTCCTTGTGCTAAGTAAAATGGTGCCACATAAAATGGGACGGAGGGAGTACTAATTTGAATCATAATCTGCATTAATGACAAAACATGCTGTAGTTATTTACATTTTGATAAAAGATGGTGTAATTTTCTTAAAAGTCTGGCCTGATTCATAAAAACTGCATAGTGCACAGTTTAATTCTTTCCCTTTTCTGTTTTGCACCATATCTTTTTAAGCTCAAATTTTCCATTAATCCTGTGTTTCACTTCCATACTGACTTCATTATTTCTTTCAGATCCGTCATCATGCTCTGTTTCTATTACTGTTCCATCAATATTTGAAAGCTCACAAAAGTCGATATCTGCTTGTACACTATATCATGATAAAGGCCCTGAACCTTGGCTCAGGAAGACTAGTACTGATGCTTGGCTTTCTTCTGGTATGGGGGAGGCAATCGATGGTGCCGATGGGGTAACCCAGGATCAGGGTGATGTATATTGCGTTGTTTGTTATGAAAATGACATTCTTGAAATATTTGATGTTCCCAATTTTAGTTGTGTTTTCTCCGTTGATAAATTTGTTTCTGGGAGGACCTACCTTGTTGACACCTACATCCAAGATTCAGTCAATGGTCTTCATACACATTCGAAGAATACTGAGAATGTAATCGGACCTGGACAGAAAGAGAACAGTAAGGACATGAAGATAAACTTGGTGGAGTTGATGATGCATAGATGGATAGGGAAACATTCCCGTCCTTTCCTTTTTGGGATATTGGCTGATGGGACGGTTCTAAGTTACCATGCATATGTTTTTGAAGGTTCAGAGAATTCTTCTAGAGTTGAGGGATCTGTTTCATCACAGAATTCGGTTAGTCTTAGCAGTACAAATGTATCTAGGCTCAGAAATTTAAGATTTGTTCGGGTTCCAGTAGATAATTATGCGAGGGAAGAGATGCCGTCTGGAACCCCATTAGAGCGAATGAATGTTTATAAGAATATCGGTGGTTCTCAAGGAATATTTCTCACCGGGTCAAGGCCATCTTGGTTCATGGTGTTCCGTGAACGACTTAGAATACATCCACAGGTTATTGTTAACTTACCTCCATATGTATTTCACATAGTCTTGTTGGTGAAATTAGATTAAGCTGATGCCCCTTACACTGGCTGTTTGTGGTGCCTGGGCGAGCAATGAACCAGGAAATCATGGTCTCGTCTTGAAGCAACTCTCCTGGCACCACAAAACCATTTCATGTACCTGTAAACCTTGTTGTCTAAGCTAAAAACTTTCATTTTGGATCATTTATCCCTCACGTACTCTTCTTGATAAGTACTGCTTTGTTGCTGCAGCTGTGTGACGGACCTATTGTTGCCTTCACTGTTCTTCACAATGTTAACTGTAATCACGGACTTATATATGTAACTGCCCAGGTATGGTTTGGAATTGAGCTTCTTCCGGCTTTCATGTGTATGTGCTTATGTATTCCTGAATTGGTTTTTGTCATTGCAGGGAACTTTAAAGATTTGCCAACTTCCATCTTTCCTATCCTTTGACAACTACTGGCCAGTGCAAAAGGTCTGAATTCATTTTTCTGCTCTAGTTTCTTGTTTGTAGTATTCTGATGTTTTTAGTGATCTCGAATAGATAGTTTATAGTATTGCTCTGTCAGTGTTTTGTTTTTTTTATAATCTAGCGGTGTGTTATCCCATTTTGTTGTTTATTTTTATGTTTTTTGTTTGTTATACTGCTATCTGTCCTAAGCTGGCGGTCTATTGGAAGCAACCTCTCTACTTAATCTGAGGTAATGGTATGGACTGCGTACACTTTACCCTCCCTAGACCCCATTTTGTGGGAATACACTGGGTATGTTGTTGTTGTTACTCCTTCCTTTCCTATTTATGTGACAATTTGACTCAACTCGGAGTCTAAGAAGGAAATGAGGACTTCTGGCCTTAAATATGCTATAACACTTTTGTGATTTGAAGACTTTTGAAACGTGTGGTCTTGAACATGCTATAACATTGACTATAAAAGGTTCTTATTAAGGATAAAATGAGAAGTTTAAAGTTGAATTGATTCTAAATATAGAAACATGAAATTCTTTTTGGAATAGACTAATACAGAAATAGTGTCATATTACTTTTAAGCACTCTTTTAGATTTTTTTAGTTTACACATGCAAACATTGTAATCGAATATCATTTTCTTGGTTTCCAATGCTCTTCCTATCTTTTTCTGTTTTATACAACTGCAAAAAACAAATATTACAAAGGAAATTCGAAGGTGTTTTCTAACTTATATCTTATTATATTGCTCTTCCGGATATATTACAATTGATTTGCTTTTGATGAGTTAAGACATCACAATAACTGTGCTTATGTAAAGTATATTTATGGATATCCAATTGTGGACGGAGGTTAGAAATTTTGGCATATCCCATGAGAGCTTCAACAAAGATGATATGATTGTATAATTGCTAACTAATTGATTGATGAAAGTGATTACTAACTGGAGGAAGTTGACAGTGGCTAACTAGTTGATTAATTAGAGGGTTTTATTAGTATAAATTTCAAAGCTAGGGACAATTGCATCTAGAGCAGTTGAAGTACTGATCAAGGGATGTGAATTATCCTATTATAAGTATGACATGGTGTTTAACTTTTTCAATAACATGAAGAGCGTTCCCTGCGAAAATAATAAAAGTATTGTATATGAAGTGCTGCTAATGTTTTCCAATTAATTAGAGTACAAAATCATTGGTACAGAAAGTTTGATGTTTATTTCTCCCAATGAATATCTGAATTTTAACATTTTCTCTGTGTGTCTTCTCTTCTATTTTTCGGACTGGGTTGCAGATACCATTGAAGGGAACACCACATCAAGTTACTTATTCTGCTGAGAAGAGTCTTTACTCGGTTATAGTTTCAGTTCCAGTGAGTATACGTTCCGTCTTCTGTTATCTGTTTTTGGTTTGACATTAATGGATTAACATATGTTTCAAGGCTGGTAATACACATGCTGAGAGATGAGTCATAAAACATACACTAAATGTGTATACTACAGGACTTTCCTACGCATGAATGCACAACATAGAATTGTTAGTTGACTACTGTTATGGTCAGCGGTCAGTATGATCTCACAGGATAGGTTCCCCCCACCCCCACCCACCAAAACCCCAGCATAAAGAAAAGGAAGAACACACAAACACACAAAAAGAAAGAAGAACTAAAATAGAAGGAAAATGTAAATCATTGGTTGAAAAAAACAGAGAGGTTAGCATTAATATTTACTGGCTTCATTTCATACAGTTTTACTTATTTCTGACAGGTTCTTAAGCCATTGAATCAAGTCCTATCAACTATAGCTGATCAAGAAGTTGGCCATCAGTTTGATCCTGAAAATATAAATTATGAAGGAAGCTACCCTATAGAAGAATTTGAGGTGCGAATTTTGGAACCAGAAAAATCTGGTGGGCCCTGGCAAACGAGGGCAAGTATTCCCATGCAAAATTCTGAAAATGCTCTGACTGTGAGGACGGTTACTTTACTTGTGAGTTCTATTTTATTCTTCTTCTTCCTCTTCCTCTTTTTATCATTTGTATCCCACAGAAACTAAACTATTTAAAGAAGGGAACATTTTAATATTGAGTACAAGCTCTCCCAGAGAATTTCAAACTTCGAAGTTTTTTCTTTTTTTTTACTAAAGTCAATGTTTATTTCGCCTCTCAAACTCAATTGATACAATTCTTGAAGGTTTGTTAAGATAAAACTGCAACTTTCGAAACTCCAATTTGGAAAATACAAGATTCTGTTTCTAGTGGTCTATACATTCAACTCTTCTTTGCATTTTCTCTGTTGAATGTTACAATTCCTTAAAGTTACAATTCCTTAAAGTGGAGTGTTCGAAGCTCCAGTTGCCCTTTGAAAAGCTTTTCTTGAAATGATCTGTTTAAAAATCCATGAAGATATTTCTCACTCTAAAATATGAAGTGTAAACGATTATACCATGACCAAGAATGTTGTTGATTCCAAAAAAAAAAAAAAACTGCGCATTAAAAAAAAGAAAATAAAACAAACCCAGGAGCACTGCTTGGACACTCCACTCTAATAGGAACATGAAGAGGAGACTATTAAACACCTTATAAAAAAGGAATTATGTGGATACTTTCAAAAATTAACCGTTTCCTCTTTCTTTCAATTTGTTTAAACAGAATACAACAACTAGAGAGAGTGAAACACTTTTGGCAGTTGGGACTGCTTACGTGCAAGGGGAAGATGTTGCTGCAAGGGGTCGTGTGCTTTTGTTTTCTATAGATCGAACTGCTGATAATTCTCGAACTTTGGTATCTTCCACCACATGGCCTTGGCTTACATATTTCTCTCTTTTGTTGGCAAAATGAGATGTTTTACTCTCTTCTTTGAAATGGTTTCAGGTCTCAGAAGTCTACTCAAAGGAAATAAAGGGTGCTATATCTGCTTTAGCTTCACTTCAAGGTCACTTGTTAGTAGCTTCTGGTCCTAAAATTACCTTGCACAAATGGACGGGTTCTGAATTGAATGGAGTTGCCTTTTGTGATCTTCCTCCACTTCATGTTGTGAGCCTAAATATTGTAAGTACAATTTGCAGTGGCTTTTCCTGTACTTCTAGGAACATTATCAGCTCAAACTCCAGTTAAGATTTTGTACTTGGGTGTTTAATTCGGTACATTTCTTTCATCTAAGGAGTTACGTAAATTATGGTTTCCTTTAATTTGTGATTATTGAAATTTAAGAAAGTTGGTCAAAGGTAGCCAATAGCCCACCCTCTCTTGAATCTGCATTGAGGATAAATAAGCTTATGAATATAATCTGAGACTTAAATCATATAAATACATGAGGGATATCATGAATTAAAATTTTAAAGAGTACTGAATTCAACATTATAAATGAAATACCCTTTTCAGCACTCCCAGATTCTGCTTTTGCTTTATATACAAAGATGTTACTTTTATAAAAAAACCATCATAAAAGAAATGCCTAGTGAATATCCCATTTTTGCACACCAGGGTTGTGAAAATTCACGAGAAGCGACTGGCTGTGCCTAGATTGAGGAGTTCCAATCGCAATCCTGTAAAAAGTGCATATATGTAGTCATAATTTCGTGAATCCAAGTGGTGCAGTTCCTATTTTTCTGCATTGTTGGTAACAGTTACAGAATTTAATGTGATAAATCATTTTGCAACATCTCAATCTGCTTTAAAATAGTGTCCCCTTCACCCAACCCCTGAGTATATGCATAGACACTAATCAAAGTAGAAAGCAACATGAATAAAATGTGGTGAAAGGAGCAAAACACGGCCAGTAGTTTGTTTTGTCTATTGATTATTATTAAGATAGGTTGTCCTATATCTATTACTTGTAGTTAGACATGTAATATTTGGTGGCTCAAGCTACAAGGAGAATCAAATAGACTGTTGGGAGGAGCACATAATTTATGTTTTATTGTTTAGAACCTTGTCAGTTTCCATAAATGAAGGATCTAATAGTACAATCCTTTTCATTCTTGGACAAAAGATATCAAACCGTGATACTATTCGGAGTTCTTTGTTTAATTTCCCTAAGTTTCTCAGAAAAATTTATTCTGAACTTTTCTCATGCCTTTTTACCTTCAATGTTGTAAATGTCATAGGTGAAGAACTTTATTCTTCTTGGAGACATTCATAAGAGTATATACTTCATCAGTTGGAAAGAGCCTCAACTTACTTTATTGGCTAAAGATTTTGGTGCTCTTGATTGTTTAGCAACAGAGTTTTTGATTGATGGTAGCACTCTCAGTCTTGTAGTTTCAGATGATCAAAAGAATGTTCAGGTAACTTGTATCTTTATAATTATTTCTATTTTGTCTGTTGTGTTTTCATTTTACTCTGTGATAAAATAAGGTCCTTGAGCCTAATTCAATCCCAAAAGCTAGTTCATGAGGTGAGGTTGTCCAAGACCATATAATGACAATCCATTTCCTCCACACGCCAGACTTACCAACTAGAGTGTGGACAACATAACATGGAGGCCCAACATTGAGACGTCAGAATATGGATGCTCCTAGCTTTGGTACCATGATAAGAAATGAATCTTAGGCCATTACACAAGATTAAAATGAACTGCATTATCACTTTTTGCTATTGGTGTAGTTCTGAGCGTATAGATGATCCTGTGGCTATTGTAGACATACTAGGATCCTTATAAGATGTAGGAGGATCTAGGGATAGCTTTTCTTTTTCCCTTTTTCTCTTTTGCTGTTACTCCACCTCTGGATGCAGGATATGTTGTAAATTTTTTGGATAACAGCCCCCCCACCAAAAAAAAATAAAAAATCTTAGGCCTAACTCAATCCCAAAAGCTAGCTCACGAGGTGAGGGTTGTCCATGACCATATAAGGAGACAATCTTATTTCCTCTACCAATGTGGGACATTTAAACTTTGAAGGCTATTGCTCTTCTGTCTGGGAAACTTTAAGTTCGCAAAATAATAACAACCACCGCAACATACCCAGTGTAATCCCACAAGTGGGGTCTGGGAAGGATGGTGTGTACACAAATCTTACCACTACCTTGTAAGGTAGAGAGACTGTTTTTGAGAGAGAAGAAGTCATGACAAAAATGCTAAAGATGACATGACAAAGCACACTAAAAAATAATCACTACAACAAAATAAATGATACTTGAAGTGCACGAAACATCAAATAATCACAGAAATGGAATAACAAGAAACTCTCAAAGTAATACTACGAGTCTATGATTACTAGTATGAAGGAATAAGCGAGACAACTCTCAACTACCTAACAAGCCATTTGCCCTAACTCGTCTTCTGTAACTTCCTATCTAAGACCATGTCTTTGGTAAGATGAAGTTGCGTCATTTCCTATCTAATCACCTCTGTCCAGTACTTCTTCGACCTACCTCTACCTCTCCTAGAACCATCCGTAGTCAACCTCTCACACCTTAGCACTGGGGCATCCGTGCATCGCCTCTTCACATGCCCGAATCACCTCAATCTCGCTTTCTTCATCTTGTCTACCAGAGAGATTATTCCTAAATTGTCCCGAATATCTTTGGTCCTAATCTTGTTTCTCCTTGTATGCCCACACATCCACCGCAATATCCTCATCCTAAGTTGGCTAGACGAGTTCACTCTAATAGCATTTCTACGTCCAATGTCTAGGATCAGTTGAAAACCCACAAGACTTTCTGATGTAGGTTCACTATAACTTTTCCATCTGATACAAAATTGGATACCTTCAACCTGAGTGTTTGGATTTTGTTTTCTCTATTCAGCTCCCCCCACCTTATTGGTGTTATTATTAAATTTTTTGGTGCTTTCTTTCCTTTGGGTTGGAGAAAGGTGGATGAGTTTGCTACGATATGACTATTCTAATGCATGAAAAAGATGCAAATCAGCATTTGCCACTGAGCATGTCGTTAGCAAATTCAGTTTTGAGTCACAGAAATTTATACTTTCCAAGAATGATCTATAGAGAAGTTTGTGACTGCAATGTAGTCATGGAAAGTATATAGCTGTTCGTACTTGCAATAGTTATTCAGATATATGTTGGCCTGTATCATCAATCTTGCATATAGCATTCTGATTAGGTATCTAGCACAAGGGGCTAATGTCTTTTGTTACTTCCCACTGCTATTATCTTTAGCTATGGCTTGAAGACCTGTAATGTTGTTCAAATTTAATCATTGGATATCTGACTCTAATTTGTTAATATTGCTTAAATGTAGATATTCTACTATGCTCCAAAGGTGTCAGAAAGTTGGAAAGGGCAGAAACTTCTGTCCAGGGCTGAGTTCCATGTTGGTTCTCGCATTACAAAGTTCTTACGCTTGCAGTTGCTTCCCACTACATCTGAGCGAACTGCTACTGCTCCGGGGTCTGATAAAACAAATCGCTTTGCTTCAGTGTTTGGCACGCTAGATGGCAGCCTCGGCTGTATAGCCCCTCTTGATGAACTTACTTTTCGTAGGCTTCAGTCCCTGCAAAAAAAGCTTGTCAGTGCTGTTTCCCATGTTGCTGGACTAAATCCTAGATCTTTCCGCCAGTTCCATTCAAATGGAAAAGCTCATCGGCCTGGTCCAGACAACATAGTTGACTGTGAGCTGCTATCCCAGTAAGTAGTCTCTGGAACCATGAACTATCTAGCACTTCTTTATAGTTTACTCAAAAGTTGTTTTATGTGTTGCCACTTCCCTGTTTAGACAGTTGAGTATGTACCATATTATGTTTGGTGGTACCTTCTCAGAAAAGAAATTATTTTTGATGTTGAGTGAAGAGAAGTATCTTTTCTTCGGATGAGATCGAAGAGCTCCATGCCTACAATAAGTTGTCCTTGAAGACTGATTGGGGGTACTCTAAATCTCACACTCGTTCCTACACGGACATACAAGTCTCGGACAAGATTAAAAGGTCTGGCTAATACATGACCTAATATACTTTCAGGAAAATAGATGACTTAATAATCGTGTAACAACACTAAAATTACCAGTTTCAAAAAAAATAAAAATAAATGTGTAACAACACCTAGGCATTGATTCTAACTGTCTAGTTTAATTTTCCTCTATATGATTTTTAAGTCTATCTTGTCATCTTCCATTCTCATAGTATCATAGGGAGGCCTATGGAGGACATGACTAAATCTACTCTTCTGACCTTCTCCAAGGCTCACCAACGAGACTCGTGGTCTTGATGTTGTGATGAAGTGGAATATATATGAACTGTTATTTGTGAAATTTTTGATATGCGCAGTCTCGCAAAATCTTTTTAACAACGTTGGTCAGCTATAGACTTATAGTAGCATCTGAATTTGTATCATTAGTGTATATATCTTGTTCATTTTGCAGCTATGAGATGCTCCCATTGGAGGAACAGCTTGAGATAGCTCAGCAGATCGGAACCACACGGATGCAAATAATGTCAAACTTTAATGACTTGATCTTGGGTACAAGCTTCTTATAATGTAGCTCTAACGAGGACGTATAGATCAGAAACTAATGTTGCTAATTGAGGCAGTGGGGAACTGGAGCAGTTTAGAAGTCATCTTCGACCAGTTAAAAGTCTTCAGTAATCATCCTCATGGAACTAAGGCGGCTTTAACACCTAACAGCTGTTTCCTCCTGTATCATGAATCCGAAGAACGTTAAAGGAATCATCATTCTTGTCAAGAGCAGCAGCTGCTTCTTAATGGGATTACCCAGAATTCTTGGTTCGCTGTTGTTACCGATGGGTGTACATTAATTAGGCGTATCAACCCGAGGACCATTTATTATGTACTGCTTAAGATGTTAGGTGATGCTTGATCTTCTATAACCCATCATTGCTAACATTGTAGATTATATTATGATGTGTAAGGTTAGTAATACAAAGGGGATGCAGAGCAGAGAGGAAGCCGTTCCAGGTTGATCTTAGATGAAACGAGGTGGTGTACTTGAGGTGATTTTTTGCTCATCAAAACCTGAAATGTAAGCAGTCGAAAATTCTAATTTGTTGATTCTGCTGGTTAACAGTTTGGACCTATGTATAATTTCTAACACGTAGGATATTTTGAATCATCAAGAATATCACTTTCTATTCCAGTTTTTCCTCATTTTCCTTGAAGCATCCTGTGTTTGTAATTAATTGTACGACTACATACAGATTTTACACCGCAGAAAACTGACGTGTGATGGATGGATTAGTGAGAAAGCGCTTGAATCCAAGAAGGAACCCTTGTCCCTTGTTTTGTTCTGTATCCCTTCCTAACTAATGATTGTTAAAGTAGTTCGAAGTTTGGGTTACAGTGTTGGTCGTGTGTGCGCTCAAGATGGTGATGATGGAGGTGAACATTTGGAAACAGTTGGCCTATGGCCAGTCTTAAAGAAGAAAAACATTAGTCTTTATTGCCATGACATCTTAAAAGAGGAGTGGGGTTTAATAGACGCATTACCAAATACTTCTTAGATTGACTCCAACCATACTGAGGTAAAATGGTTCTGCCTGAATATTTATAGGACACGCAGTACTTTTTTCCAAAACAGAAAAAGATGTAATGCAATTGTCTATGAACCTAATAGATACCTGATTATTCATGGTATTTTTACCTAAATCTTACACAAACCTTAAAGCAACATTAAGCTACCAAAATAGATACAGCTAAAAGCCACGACTCCCCACCACTTTTTCCATGAAAGAAAAAAAAAGGAAAAGGAAACGACTAGAAATAAAAAGAAGTCAATATCCATTCATGTAGTTTGGGACAAATGCTTTTGGAAATGTCTAGAAAAAGAGAGACAAAATGCGATGGAGATGAGTGAACTTATAGATAGCATATGGCCTCGTGGTCTCTTCTCCCATGATTAGTTTCTTCCTCTTTTTCCACATTGGAGTCCCATTCATATTACATTATTGTATATAGTCCCAAGTCACTAGATATTGTTGTTATATCTCTTTCAAATGCTACCAAAATAGCCCATCACGAAGTGGACTCTCTAACTCTGAAAAGATCTTAAATTTTGGTCCCATCAAAGGGATATGTGTGGGAAGCAAGATTATCCAGTTGTACTTGAGATAGAGAGAAGGGAGAATTCTATGTTTTAGGATGTACGTGCAATTAGGAATCCTTAATATAGTTTACTAGCATGTACGTGTGTTTTTCAAAATCAGTCGAATTCAGCAAAAACATCAAAATATATAAAGAACTAACAAAAAGTGCATTAGGTACCTTGGTGGATAATACCATGAAACTAGTTATCGTCTATCTTTTTTTCCCCCCTCTTTTCTTTTGTTAACGCTATTTTCAACGACTTAAGCAATTAGCACATTTATTTTAAAAAAAAAAAAAACATATTTACGCATATCATCAAGTAATTCCCTAAGTATAAAGCTTAATGAAAAATTTCAGCCGTTGTCATATTTGCTGCAGACGATATCAAAACTTTTCATGTCGTGAAATGTCATGATGATTGGGTACTTAGTCCTTACAATAGGGAAAGGGCAATTGGTGTTTTTCTAAACCTAGTTAAAACAGAAGTGGAGTGTTAAGTTTTACAAGTAGGTCACCCCAATTGTGGTGGGATGAATAGGATCTCTCCATTATCAATCAGAGGCTCTCTCCATTATCAATCAGAGGCCTCGAGTTTGAACTGGAGAATGAGGATTTTTCTTTGGTAGAAAGCATTTTCCTATTTAATAGGCTCTATGCAATGCGAATCCGAATTAGTTGAAAACTCTGAAGCAGATACAAACACTTGATCGTATATAAAGAAAGTTCCACATTGATTAGTGGAACATGCATTATGGTTTCTTTACGTGGTCTTGGGCTATTTTTCCTCATTAGCTAATTTTCTTAAGTTGCATTAGGCGTACAATCAATTTTTTTGACATAGAAAAATACAATTGACAGTCATTGACAAAGAAGTTATATATATTAGGATTCAAAGTCGTGACACTGAGATTTGACAAGGAAAATAAAAAGAAGACGTTATTATTACACTGTTCCATTGAAGAAGAAAGATAGTAATGCATGCTGCTTATGGAAAATTTTATGCCTTCCTATATGACTCACACGCCAAAATCAATTTATGTCAAAAGTAGTTTTTGCTTTTACGCATGCCCTTTGTCTTCACTTTATTTATTTATTTGTACCTAAAGGGAGAATATAACATTTTGGTCAATGTCCTTTTCTGGATACATTTCACATGCAATTTATTTCTTTTCTATCTTTTTTAAGTTTATTTTCATAAAGGTCAGATATTTGCCTAATTTCTTTTGTATAAAACCCATTTTAACTTTGAATCCTTCATCCCTCCTAAATGTTTGATTGGGATTTGACAATGGTGTGATCGACAAAATTATCACTTTGGATCCTCCCAACAATTTGGTGCTATTTGTAATTCCCCCTATATAATTTTGAGAAAGAATTTTTATTTTATTTTGATGAGTTATACATGTGTGTGAGTTGGTAAGTATATTTTTGGTTGATAATCCATGGGTAATTTGTCGCTACAAATTAAATGATACCTTTACTAAAAAGGTTTACTTATGTATATTACGAGTTAAAAATAATAAAATGCATGATAAATACATGAGTTTAACCCCCTTGACTTTTATCGGAGCGTGATCTACAACCTATTTTTACAAAAGTCAAACGGAATAGTTTCATAACTCGATCTCCTTTTAGGTTTGACTTAATAATATTAACTTTCTCTTGTGGTTTATGATATTACTCTTATCTTCGTAGTCTCTGGTGGTGGTACCTAGCTTTTCCGCTGTATCAAAATACAGGTTGGTAAGTTTGATCGGCAATCCACTAGTAATCTGTTTGCTAAATTCTTGATAGAAAATCTTTTGACTTGCCAATTTTGGTTGTTGTCATGGGTAATTCGCGATTTCTGGCAGTGTATATAAATAATAAAGTATCACAATCGAATTTAATGAAATTGAACTTTGAATTATTTTTCATAAATCCGTAAGTTTCACACGTATAAATAATAATTATGATACGTGCTAATTTGTTTTCATTCCAGCAAAATACCGACCAGACCTACTTATTAGTAATATAATATATATATGTATGTATGTATGAATATGTATATGTATGTATATATATATGTATACTAGTTTATGTGTACGCGCCTTGCACGTGTACCTCACTTTAATGAGTTCAAACATTACATACATTAAATAGGATATTTGCTTAGATAATAAAGATGAATATAATAATTAAATTTAATATCTTTTGAGTATGTAAAGATGGAGAATTTATTTATTAAACCTAATCTTTACTAAAAATATTTTTAAAAGTCGATCGACATTCATCTATACCATCTGTAAATTGCAACAAAACAATACAATGATAGAGACATCAAAATAATACAATTAAATCTAATCTTCACACACAATTTTTTTCTCAAAATTGTCCGACACTCATCTACCATCCGTAAACAATAACAAAATACTACGATAATAGAGATATCAAAATAATACAACTAAATCTAACCTTTACATAAAAAAATTTCTCAAAGCCGACCAACATTTATCTATCACCTGCAAACTGCAATAAAATAATACGATAAAAGTGATATCAAAATAATACAATTAAACTTAAATTTTACACACAAAAAATTCTCAAAGCC
The DNA here is from genome assembly GCF_002878395.1 of Capsicum annuum. Lineage (NCBI taxonomy): Eukaryota > Viridiplantae > Streptophyta > Magnoliopsida > Solanales > Solanaceae > Capsicum > Capsicum annuum. The sequence goes on from NC_061113.1 coordinate 186,519,073, forward strand.
GATCGAGATTCATCTACAAACTGTAAAATACCACAAAATAAACAACTAATAGAGATATTACGATAATAAAATCAAACCTAATCTTTATCTAAAAATTTTTTTCAAAGCCGACCTACATTCATCTAGCATCTGCAAATTAAAATAAAACAATAAGATAATAAAGATATTAAAACAATACAATTAAACCAAACCTTTATACAAGAAATTCTTCAAAGTAAACCGATATTCATCTACGACCTGTAAACTATAAATATATATATATAATAGTGATCGCAAAGCTTCGATTTTGATTCAACTAATTCTTGTCTAAGCGAAAATTTTGACTCTAAAGAATGATTTTGAATGAAAACAAAGAAGATATCTATCTATCTATCTATCTATCTCTCTCTCTCTATATATATATATATACATGTTGAATTCTATTATGCTGACAAAAACAGTAAAAAAGTTGAGGGTTAGAAAATCAAGCATCCAACAATCTAGACATTCAATCGAATCAAGTTAGATGAGCATCAATCATATTCTACCAATAGTCAAACTAGTTTGTTCTCTAGTTTAACGTACATCTCAGTATTTATAGAAGTATTTTCTTAATAGAGTCCTATTTTAGGAGTATTTTTCTAATTGAACAGTAGAAAGAAAAATATTAATTAATTCTCCTACCATATATTTTAGGAGTCCCATATATTTTAGAAAGTCTAGTAGAAAGGAAAATATTAATTAATTCTCCTACCATATATTTTAGAAAGTCCAGTTAATATAATAAAAAATAATTAAATAATGAATTTAAAAATAGTGAAAAGATAGTTTTGTCTAAAGAAGAGTTTTTTAATTAAGGGTAAAAAGTTCAAATCACTTTTTTAAAAGTTTCACACTTTTAATATATTATATATCATAGATTATAGATTAAACATGAAGAATAAACATATAAAAAATACTCTGAATGCCTCCCGTGGTTCTTTTATGTTTTTCTGTTGTTCCGCACTTGCATGCAAAGAAATAACAGTGGATATAATTCCACAATTTTAAAAGAGAAACAAAAATAATAAAGGTTATTCGAAATGAAAATTTATTTTACAACTGACATTTTAGTATTTATGTTGTCTTTGCTCTATAATATAACCTTTTTTTTTCGAATTTCTGACTAGCTTTTCCATATATATAATTTCAAATTGCCTCTCGTCACGAGGGTGAATAAAAATAATTAGCGTGTTCAAAGTTCATTTCACTATTGATTTTTAGAAGTTCTTGATTTTTGTTCATTCACTTAATTACTTTTAGTTTTGATTTGCTTTAATATACAATCAATTGAACAATTACCAAAGAGAAGTCAAGATGCAGTATTCACTACTTAAAAAAAAAAAGAAAGATGTGGTCGGTTTTCCTCAAATTCCGACCACAAAATCGACCAAAGTGCGTGGTCGATAAAATTGTGGTAGCTTTTTACAAAACCGACCACTTGTGGTAGGTTTTTTAAAAAATATATTTATATTTTTAAAATTCATTATTATTTTATTAAAATAGAAAAAAATAATTTTAAAAATAAAAAAATTCAAAATAAACCGACCACTTTTTTAAAATTAATTAATTAATTTTAATAAAATGGACTACTTGTGGTCGATTTTTCTGAGAATCTTTTAAAAAAAACAAAAAGCAACAAATGAAATAATACAATACAATAACAACAAACCAAATGTATTCCCACTCAACATATAAAATGGCACTACAATACATACAAAATGTCCAACAAAAGTGTAAAAGTGTAACAACTACAACAATACATACAAAAGTGTAAAAACTACAACAAAATGTCCAAATCCAAAGTAAAACATATACTAAAGTCAAAAAACTAAAACTCATCTTCATCATCAACGTCCTCGTCTTCCGCATACTCATCTGAGCTGATATCATCCAGTGGGCCTAGACCTTTTGCAGCCCGAACTGCATCACTAGGACATAGAAGAATAACCCCTGCAGACTGAATGAATGAGCTGAACTGCTGCTGTAGCATCCTGACTTGTGATGTTGTTTCATCCTCCCTCTTCTGCACCCCCTCTCTCTCTGCAGCAAGTGCTTCAGTGAGTTTAGAAATCGTATTTTATAGTTTTTCAACGGTTTCTCAATCAACTGAAGAGTTATAGTATGTAGGGTCGGATGAAGACCTAACATTCTCGCCAAATTTTTTTTTGTGGTATCCGTAGTAATGGCCTCTAACTGCAGGACCCACAACTTTTCCCCATAACTCCTCCTCTACATGTTGGGGTAGTGGGTCACCCTGACTTTCAGAAGACCGAGTACTACGATACCCACTAATGAGCTGCGTATATTTATCCTATATTCAAAGTAAAGTTAAAATTAAAAGTCAAAAAATATTAAAGTACTTATACTTGAATAATATCAACTTTGAGAAAAAGATTCATAAATTTAAAATTTGATTCTTACATGGGCAGCTTTTGCACGAGGTTCAACCTAGATATCTTCATCAGTCGGGTTCTTTTTTTTTTCAGATGCGTCTCTTCGAATAACTCATCGTGTGATATCTTCCTACCTTTTTTTTTCCTGCATATAAAAAAATTATCAATCTTCAATAATTAAAAATTAAATAGAAACAAACAATTAAAACTGTAAAAGTTACATACCATTTTTTCCTCCACAACAATTACACTTTTGGCACTCGCAGTATGTTGGGACCCACCCTTGAATGATGCCCGGGCTTTCTTTCTTCCTTTGTCTCTCAATAATTGGTATTCTTTTCTATTCCAATAGCGAATATACTGTTGCCATAAGGATTCACTTATCCAGTCAGGTCGTTCCAATTTGATTCGGTCATAATCCAACAGATCGTTAAATCTGGATCTACATCTTCTGAAAATGTTCCTCTTTATAAGACATGCATTCACATCATCCCACCAGTAAAATTTCTACAACAAAAATAAAAATATAATATTCAATCTTTTGTTCTAACAATGTGTTTAGTAGTTGATAAATTAAATCCTTACATGAAATTCTTAAAACATTCTTTCCCTGACAATTTCTGAAACCTTTTGCCAACTGGTCCAGTCGCCGTTGAAGTTATGACAAATGCATTTTCTCGCAGTTTGTCCAATTCCAGCATCTGGCCTAAACCTACAACATAAGATCAAACAATAATTTCATAGAGCATAATAATATAGTAATGAAAAAATAAATAATGTTATTATATTTAGAAATCTTACCCTGTCCCATATGAAATAAGATAATGCCTCCCATAATCATCACTGTCTTTGGGTCGCGGAGAAAGGGATGGTGGATGAACTGGCGTGGGCGGATCTGAAGCACCGGATAGAGTGTCGCCAAGATGAAGATCCGACAACCTAATAGATCCAGCAGAATCACTGTGTGAACCTGGGTGACTGCTACAGGAGGATACTGACGATGGTAGATGTCTGGATGTGCCAGCGGTTGTTTGATAGCACTGTAGTGGTGGTGGTACGGTGATAGGAGCAGAATGAGTCAGTGTAGACTCATGTAGTGGCCCCACATACGCAGGAGCATGAACCAAATGCTAAGACGACCTAGAATATGAGGGTCGTCCTGTCGCGTCAGCAAATCGACCCTCAGACATATGAATACCTATCGGTTGTCTATAAGGTGGAGGTTATTTTTTCTTTTTTATTTTTGTAGGATTAATTTTTCCCTTACCTTTGTCACTTCTACTTGACATCTAAATTATGTAAAGTTAACAAGTAGTTAGTTCCTATAAAATAAATATATAAGAAAACATTCCAAGTAACTAATTTCAAGTTACTAATTCACATTTCAAATCTCTCCAACTACACGAGATAGAAAAGAATATTTTTATTTCTATATAAATTATGAAAAAGTGAAAACAACAATCTTAAACAGTATATTACATATAAATCTTAAAAAAGAAACATAGTACAAAGCATAAAGACATCAATACATAATAAATACAACCTACATAACTAATCCTCATCTTCTGAAGACTCTCCACTAAACCATTCACCCTCTTCGAAAGTTTCCTCATCTCCTACCCACTCACTCTCTTCTTTCGTAATATTAACTTCTTTAAATATATTTTTGGGTGATTCAAACTATCCACTAAGCCAACGTCCACTAGCTGGTGATCAATCTGTATTTTATTTTGATACGCCGTCTCCAACACATTCTCAACTTCCATCTGTACTATAGGCTTTATTTTTATTACATCCCACCAATCAGACTTATCACTGCACAACGGGTAAGGAGTATAATACACTTGTTTAGCATTTTGCGCTAGAACAAATGGATCGTAAACAGGATACGACCTATTGTGCTTCACTTCAATGATGTTATGCTCCTTGTGTAATCTTGTGCCTCTTGTTCTTGGATCAAACCACTTACATCGAAAGAGGACAATTTTTTTATTGGGAAACCAGCATACTCCAGTTCTAAGATCTCATGTATGATTCCAAAGTAATCAACATCATCATCATCCTTAACCAAAACACCACTATTGTTTGTTTTCTTTGTTCTGGAGTGTTGTTCGGTGAAAAATTTAAACTTATTTACTGTGTAATGGGACATTGCATAAGCTTCAACTGGACCCAAAGAAATATCTCTCAAGAGTTGATTGTATGCGGCTGCATTTGGTAACTGGTGTACCTAAAAATATTATACATATATATATATATATATATATATATATTATATTTTAGTTGAGGAATGTGCAAATATTTAAAATTTGTAGAAATATTAATATACTTACGAACTTCATATGTAAACCATGTTACAAAGGATGCATACACTTGATTTTTGTGGAATTAAGTCTTAAATGAACTGAAGATCCAACATGCGAAACACAATTTGTTTCTTTAAGGAAATGAGTAAGCAAATAAAATATGTTAAAATTTTAATCTCCTTCTTCAGAAAGGGCTCAAATTTCGGGCAATTCAGCAAGACATACAAAGTTGTTGATTTGTGCTCCGTGTGAATGAGCCGGCGATGTATGGTTAGATTGATTGAAAATTAATATAGGTTGCAAATGAGGCTCATTCACATCGTCCTGATGACGATTCGGTCGGTTTCTTGAACAAGCAACTTCATCACGAAAGTAGTATGAACAAAATTGACAAAATTGAGACGTTTCTCTTGCAAGATATGCCTCAACTATAGAGCCTTCCACCCTATGTTTGTTTTTGGGACCCCTTTTAAATTTTTCAATTGTCCTGCACAATCTTAAGATTAGGTGTTTAATATTAAAAAAATATATGTATGAATTTAAATATGTTGTAATTGCTTACCGTTCGAATGGATACATCCACCTAGTTTGAACTGGACCGCTTAGCCGAGCTTCGTGCAGAACGCTGGCAGAAAAATCTTCTCCATCTTGTTGATGATAACAACAATATTACTTTCCATTCGCGCCAGATTTTCTTCTTTTAATATGGTGGCACATAAGTCTTTGAAGAACAAACTGATCTCTGCTATTGGTTTTCATATGTTTTCAGGTAAACCAATAAAAGCAATTGGAAGTAATTGCTTCATGAAAATATGACAATCTTGGCTTTTCATTCCATGCAAGATTTCTTGTGTCATATCAACCCTCTTTCCCAAATTTAAGGCATATTCATCGGGCATCTTCAAACTTTGAACCTGCTCACATATTTGACGCTTTGGTCCAACTTGAATGTAAAATTAGCCTTGGGCTTAAGAACGTTGCCAAATTTGAAGAATATTCTTATTTAACGTTTCTAAAATAAAATATCAAAATACTTAATTGAACTGTAATTAAAACTAAAAAGAAATTGAAAAACAGTTAGAACAGTTGAAAAACTTAACTCTAGTTGTCTAGAGATAAAGTAATCCAAATATTAATTAATAATTGATCGCTAATTCGTCACTAAAAAATTAGAATAATCGGTTAGGTAAAAAATTTATTCATCACTAATTTCTATTTTTTTTTTATAGTGGAATATAGTAAGTCGAACATCCCTTGTGCTTCTTTTCCAGTCCATCTCAAAACTATAAAAAGATTTGATATTATCACTTGAACCATCATAATTCATGTACAATATATTGTTTGACTGCTAACAGAACAATCAATCAATATATTTCAACGAAGAAAAAGTTGTGCCACGTATCTTTCTCATTCATTATTCTAGAATTTGAGAGCATAGAGTTTTTGTGTCATAATTTTGGCATACTAGCATTAAGAAATTCAATCATGGTCTCCAAACGTGTAATATGACTAATCACATTAAAATGACCAAATCTAAGAAGTCAAATGGCACATAATTAAAATCTACATATGCATGCCCTAATGAGTCTAGTCTATATATATACACCGTCAATATAATTTTTTTTACACTATCATATCAATCGCCTTTATCTATTACAACTCAAGATCACAAATTTCAAAAGTAGGAGTATCATGTAGATATCCCTTTGAATAATCTGATAGTAATAACCAAAAAAATCTTTATACAGGTGGTGTATATAACTTAAACTTGCCCCAAATGCTTCTAGCAGATAATATTCTCTCATTGTTATTATTTTCTTTCTCTAATCAAGTACTGCCTGAATTTGTATGTGGACCAGAAATGTTAAACTATCGATCTCTATACAGTATCTCCACCATAGATAAGAGTAATTGATATATTCAGTGTTTTGACTATATCTCTCTCAAATGAGAAAAGGGAGAGACGTGATGGTCACTGGTGGTTATGTCATAATGCACTCTTAAAGATAAAATGAATAATTACAGAAATTCCTAAATGTTTCTTACTATTGGAACAGACAATCCATAAATTTTTTTATTTGACTTCTTTAAGTAGTGATTGCTAAAATGCACCCTTCCTAAAACCAAAAGATTTATGGTGTCTTCCACACATGAACTTTTTTTTTCCTCTTCATTGAAAAATAATTTGTTGTGTGACGTTTCTTTGCATTGAATAATCATTATCTTTTCTTTTACTCATGAGTAGCAATGGTAGAGCTATTTACTCAACCATAGATATTTATGAAATAATTCTAACAGATTAAAATATGGGCAAATAGTTTAGTTTTAAAGAACTTACTGCTATCAACCTAACTATTTTTTTTTTAAATATTCATAATGGAAAATCTGGATCAGTATAATAGTTTCATTCAACCCAAACTTTAGTTTGATTCACACTCCATATTATGAGCAATATTAATCTTCTGCAGATAGTAAAAATAATGGAGTCTAATGGTCTGGAAAAAAATATAAAATTGAAACTTCCATGTAGACACGTAATATTTATTGGATCAAATTCATATAAAATTTAAATTTGATCCATATTTTACTGGGTCTAAAATTATTTTGGGCTTCAAAAAATAATAACCCTATTTTATTCCTTGTCAAGGTTCATCTCATCTTGAAAACCAAACTCATGCCACGTGTCAAGTGACGTGGCATCCTAGTAAAATTCAAGACCAACGAGACAACGCCACATGTACAAATGATGTAAAAATATCATTCAAATTCAAGAACCAGTCAAAAGTCACCAAGTGTCAAAGTGACATATTTCGGGCAATCACAAGCAACCAGGTCTACTCCCTATAACTATCAATAGGGGGTAACATAACATTCTAAAGGACATTCGGAAAAGAGGACTTTGACAAGCATTGGCAACATCGGCATTGACTATATTAAGTACTTGCAAGGAGAAATCAACAGAATTTTTTTCGGAGATTATTCCAAAGAGACAAAATATTTTTCGACTTTCTCGGTGATTGAAATACATCTCTAGGAGTCCAAATCGTCCAACGATTCGAGAAACACGCTACTGAAGGTCCTCAGATCATTTCTAAGTTTAGCAGAGAAGAATCAAGAGAGTTATAGAATTGTACTCACAAGATTATCAATAAAAATTACCTTTTTTCTTTTATTTATCTTTGGTTGCAGTTAATTTTTGACGTATTAAAAATTTGTTGCGCAAAAATTTTGGCAGGCCCAGTGGGACCAATTCTGTTTTTCATCTCTTCCTTCTACAAATTGAAAAATCACAAATTCAATTACTGTAATGGACTTTCAAAAAATTAATGACGTTCCGTGCAAGTAGTCTACTACTGCCATATCTACTGATCAAACTTGTTGGCCCCATCAATCAGCACAATCTCACGCTTGTGCTTTGGATGGATCTCAATACTTTACCTTTTTGAAGATGACAAAAAAAAATTACAAATTTTTGTTGTAACTACAACCTCTAGGGAAAACTTTGCATCTATGTTGTCAGATGAAATGTCTGCAACTTTGGAGAATCTGAGGACTTAACGAATTCTCCAACTTCAACGAAAGTCAACATCTTCATAGTTGATGAGGTTGACATGGATAAGAAGTTTGCAATGATGGAGCAAACTATTGAAGCCTTGAAGTAATCTGTTGATGAGAAAGATCGTCAAATCACTCGACTTATGAGCAAGTTAGATCTCTACAATCTCGGAGAGTCAAATTATAATCTAACATCACAAGAAAAAGTTGATTGTGAATCAATCATCAAGTCAAGTGACAATGAATGCGCTGATCGATCCGGTTCCGTGGCCACTCTAATAGTTCAACAACTGCAAGATATGATTGCAAACACTATCAAGACTCAATATATTAGTAAGTCACAAAGTTTTGTAGGATACTCAAAGTCGTATTCTAAGCGAATCGAGGGCTTACCGATGTGAATTGGATATCAACCGCTAAAGTTTCAACAATTTGATAGAAAGGAAAATCCAAGGCAACACATCGCTCATCTAGTTGAAACTTATAGTAGTGCTGGAACACATGGTGATCTTCTTGTCAAATAGTTTGTTCGCTCTTTGAAATAAAGGCAACGCCTTTGATTGGTACACGGACTTGGAGTCTGAATCAATTGATTATTGGGAGTAACTAGAAAGTCAATTCCTAAAGTGTTTCTACAAAACGCATCATACGGTCAGCATGATAGAGTTGACAAATACAAGACAAAGTAACGATGAGCCTTTAGTGGACTACATAAATAGCTGGCGAACATTGAGCTTCGATTGCAAAGATCAACTTTTTGAAACTTTCGCAATTGAAGTTTGCATTCAAGAGATGTGTTGGGGCCTAGTGTATATCCTCCAAGGAATTAAGCCTTGAACTTTAGAAGAATTATCTATGCATGCTCATGACATGGAGCTAAGTAATGCAAGTCATAGAATGGAGTCACCTATTTTATTATCCTAGAAAAGAAATCACGAAATTTAAAGACTTATCAGAAGATCAAATTGGGGAATCTATGATGACAATTATGAGTTTTACGAAGGCCTCCACAACACAATAGTTAAAGGAGGAAGCTCCAAAGCAACAAATGCGAGAGGTGAAAAATCAACCAACCTTGAAGGAGTTACAAGCAAGGGTATATTATTTTTCCGACTTTGATGTTCCAAAGATTCTTGACGAGTTGCTAGCCAAAGAAGTCATTGTACTTCCTAAGTCAAAGCAACCTGAAAAATCAAACAAAAGTCGACGATCCTAAACACCGCAAATTTCACTACATTGTTAGTAATCACACCACAAAATACTTCATCCTGAATGAAAAAAATCATGAAATTAATGCAAGAGGGAGAGATCATCATTGGTGATGGAGATACAGTTGATGTAAATCATGTTAGTTTCAAATTGCACCATATGAAAGGTTCAATTTCAAAAGCTCTATAACTCATGCGCTTTATAGAATCACCAAAAGTTGAAGAAATCATCATGCTACAATTTGGGAGCTTTGACCTAATTGGGGTCCATCCTTAAAGAAAACATTAAGCAAATCCATAGCAGATAACTTCTCAAATAGCAAAAAGTGATAATTGGACATGGATCGCTCACAAAAGAAAAAAATGTCAAGGAACTTCAAAACTCCAACTTTCAAAAGTCGACATAAGATTAAGTGCAAATCTGCTTCAACCAGTGGGGGCAATAAATACCAAACTGAAGTACAATAATACTTCATCACAAAAGGTTGGGAAGAATGTTACATTGCAAGAATTCTTCCTGAAAATGCTCCTCGACGTACGAGCCTAAACTGCAAGTCAAACTATTCCTCGATGCACGAGCCTAAACTGCAAGTTAAAATACTCCTCGATGCACGAGCCTAAACTATAAATCAAAATATTCCTTGATGTACGAGCTTAGAATGCAAGTCAAATCACTCCTAGCCCGCATGAGTCTAAACTATGAACAGCTCTACAAGAAAATATAATAAAAAAAAAGAAGAAATAAAAGAGCAAAAGAAAAAAAAGTATGAAGCTTGAATACGTTGTCAGAGTCCTTTACAAATGTCATCTTGAAATCAAAATAATTCTTCATTATCACCCAAGCAATGAAGTCTTCTCGATGAGGAAAAGACTTGTAATACTTCGAATATTGCTCGAGTCAAGCCTTCAACATATTGCAGAAGTAATGTGATCCAAAAATTAATGTAGAAGATGAAATTCATGAAGTAACCAAATCTGATGAGAAATAGAGTATCTCAAGATCTGGGCTACAACTTCAAAAAAGAACCTGCGAAAATATAAAAGTTTCCTGATGGTGATTTCCATGCATGACGTAGATCTGCAAGTCTACTTTCCAATGCAAAAAATCACTTTTAATTCTGATACTCGTATGTCAAGATACGGAATTCATCAGGAAGTTGCGCAATGCTGATAAAACTAGCAAACCAAAATTAAAAGACTGGTTTTGAAGCAATAACTAGAATGATTTAGGTATAATCCGATTATGATTTCAGTGTGAGATATAGATCTATGAATCTACTTTCCAACGCAAAAAGGCACCTGATTCTGATACTCCTACGTTGAGATATGGAATTTATCGTGACACTACGGAAAGTTGATAAAACTAGCGAACCAAGATTAGAAGATCGGATTTGGAGAAAAATTTGGGATGATTCGGATGCAATCTGATTGTGATTTCTGTGAGAGGCGTAGCCTTACAAGTACAGTTACCAACGCAGAAAACGACTCCTAATTAGGAAATGCCTAAGTTAGGATATGAGAATTTTCGTGAGTCTACACAAAACAAATAAAAAGTGATGAAATAGAACTGAAAGTTTGATTTCGGAAGGATACCTGAGCAGATCTAGCGAGAGTATGAGTGTGATTTTCACATAGAACGTATCCTCATGAGTCTTCTTTCCAACACTATAAGTTGTTCGTGATTTGTCCACTCCAAGCTCACGATACAAACATTTTAGCAAGGGTACATAAAGTTGTAAAATCAACAAGCCAGACTGGGAGACGAACTTTAAAAAGTGATTTTCGTCAATATAGAAGAAGTTTGACATTGATTTTTGGATATGACACAACAATAAAAGTTTAGTCTTTTAAGAACCAAGTCACTCATTATTTGGATGCTCCTACAACAATAAAAGTTTAGTCTTTTAAGAACCAAGTCACTCATTATTTGGATGCTCATACGTCAAGAAAAGGGTATTTTGGTGAGACAGCTCAAATTTGTGAGAAGACCAGTCAAATCTGAAGACAAACTTCAAAAATTAATTTTCGTTAATTCTGAAGGCATTTACCATTGATTTTTGGATATGACAGAGTGACATGAGTGTAGTTTCTTCATAACTCAATCGTTTAATATTTGGACATTTCTATAGCCAGATATGATTTTTACTTTGCGAGTGTTTGAAGTTGAAAATCAGGAAAGATACTCCATGTACCACTTCCACCGATGTTGCAAGGAGGTTGTATACTTTGCGTGGCATCTACTAGTGTGTAAAAAAGGTTGATGTGCACCATCAGTGTTTCCCAAATACATGGTCACAAAGAGGCCAAGGGATGTCTTTGGAAGGGCTACGAATTTGAAAAGATTGAGGTTGATATGATTTCATAACATCTCTTTATATAGAGACTCCTATGAATAATTTTCAGTTCATTCACAAGGAATGTTGTAGTGAAATTAGAAGATGATAATCCCTGAGAACTTTAAATTTCCAATTAGTTGGAAAATTACCATATTGAGGAGATTTCTTTGGAGGAGACTAATTCTTTTTTGAAACCAAAAGGAAAGTTAATATTTTTTTTCTTTGGTACATGAAACCAAAAGGTAAGCTGATATTTTTCCTTGGTACATGAAACCAAAAAGAAAGTTAATATTTTCCTTTGGTATAAAAATTCAGGTCAACTTTTTTACTTCATACGTGCAATATGTCATGTGAGGGTATTGTATTGATCCTTTTAATTCAAATACATTGAGAGGGTCACATTGTTGTGTTAGTAAGAATTACTTAAATAAATATTAAGGCGGTGATTTCTCATGTTCATACTTATCCAAGAAGAGTAAAAAAAATCTAGTTGGTCATTTATTTTTTTAATACTCTAGAAATAATATCAAGTTTGTACTCGATTGTGGGCGAAAAATGAGGATCGCCACAAATAATTTATTGGTTGCTTTGACGAAACCTTTCACGACATGAAAGTTCATAGAGGAAACTTTAGTTAGACCACTCACAAGTATTGGTCTGACTAAGATGGACCGATGAGAAACAAATGCCTTTGAAGTCATGAAAATGAAAACACATTCATGAGTACTTCAAGTCTCACCACCAAGTGTTGGCAAGACTACACGTCGACAAGCCTTGAAGTAGGGGGTATCTATAGATGCGTAAAATTTATTGGATCAAATTCATATAAAATTTGAATTTGATCTAAATTTTATTGGGTCTAAAATTATTTTGGGATTCAAAAAATAATAAGCCCATTTTATCCCTCATCAAGATCTATCTTACCTTAAAGACCAAACCCATGCCACATGTCAAGTGACATGGTATTTCATTTAAATCCAAGACCAACGAGATAATGCCACGTGTATAAATAATGTGGAAATCTCATTCAAGTTCAAGAATCAGTCAAAAATTGCCAAGTGTCAAAGTGACATATTTCGGCCAATCACAAGCAACCAGGCCTACTCCCTATAACTATCAATAGGGAGTAACATAACATTCTAAAGGACATTTGAAAAAGAGGATTTTGACAAGCATTGGCAACATCGACATTGACTATCAATTTCTTGTAAGGAGTAATTAACAGAGTTCTTCCTGGAGATTATTTCAAAGCGATAAAATATTTTTCGATATTCTCGACGATTGAAATACATCTCTAGAACTTCAAATCATCCAACGATTCAAGAAACATACTACTGAAGACCCTCAGATCATTTCTAAGTTTAGGAGAGAAGAATCAAGAGAGTTACAAAATTGTACTCACAAGATTCATTAATAAAAAATACTTTGTTTCTTTTATTTATCTTTGATTGCAGTTAATTTTTGACGCATTGAAAATTTGTTGCGAACACTCCAAATTAATTAGTTTGATTTGAAAGATTCTTTTTTTGATATTAGGGATGGGATATTCTGTACATTTTAATAATAGATTAAAAGTGCTAATATGATTGAAGTATCATCTATGAAAATTAAACATGACCATTTTCATATATTTAATTCAGTTCAAAATTTATACTATATTATTCAATTTATGGAATTATATAGTAGGGGTACGTATGTTGTGAAATTGATATTACAACTTGTTACCAACACCAGTTATGATGTGATGGATAATATTCTTTCATCCTTAATTAGAACTTTCAGGCTTTAAATATAAAAAGATTTATGTCATGCAAGAAACGTTTCTTCTGTAAATGATCTTTCTATTAGTAAATTCAAATTAATCAAAATTTCAAATCAAATAGTATTAATTAGATTGGATTAAAAAAAAGAAAGATGTTACAATTTGTTAGCTTGCACTTATATCTGTGCTTGCATCTATATCTATTTTTGTCAGTTTCAAGATCCCAATACGAGCTGCAAGTACAACTTTGTTGCCTTAGATCAGTCTGTGTCATCCCACTTTTAAATGAGAATATATATATATATATATATATATATATATATATATATATATATATATATATATATATATATATATATATGTATGTATGTATAAATGTATGTATATATTCATTTTACTTTAAAATATCACTATTTTATCAACTGTAAATACATAATTGTATAAGTTAATACTTGAAAAATAAAGTGATCAATAACATGTTATAAAATTTCACATGTTTTATTCAGAATTGTCTAGCTAGTTCCTTTTACATAGGGACTGACTTTCATATGATGGATCTTCATGATATATGGCTGAAAGAAAAAAATAAAGAAAATAAAAGAAAGACTCGACAGCAAAATAAGCTAGGCATGTAGAGGGTGTTTGGGTAAGCTTATAATTTTAAAAATTGCTTAAGAAAAGTCAATTTTGACTTTTTAAAAGCCAAAAGCTAGAAGCCAGAAGTAACCATTCCCTTGTTTTTTTTTGGGCTCATAAGCCATTAAAGTTGACCAAACAAATGATAGTTGTATCCTTTATAATTGTCCCTTATTCCAAGTTTACTCTCTTGTAGCCCTAATTCTCTTTCACTAGACAACATACTTCTTTTTGCTCTTAAAAATTACTCCCTGTTCTTTCTCAACATCGTTGTCTCTCAAATTATTGCATTTCCTTCAAGATTCTCTCTCAAATTGCTGTATTTCCTTCAAGATTCTGCAGTAACTTCTCTCAATTTTTATGTCTTTTTCTTTATTTTTGATTTTTTGTCTCATTTTTTTCATAGCCAAACCTTTGATGTTGACTTTAGAAGCTTTGATACCATATAATAGAGAGAATCTGTGTAAATTTATGAAGAAAAGTTATTTACCTTTAGCTGTCTTTACTTTTTTCTGTCAAGAAATTTTAGTGAAAAGTAAATACCAGACAAGTTAGTTGTTTTTGCTTCTTTCTGAACATGCAACTGTCTAGTTGTACAATAGATTTCAAAGTTAAGCCAATTGGATTCTTAATTCACTTCTTGTCAATTTCGACAGTCCTAATGGATCACTTTATTGAGGACACAAAGCTACTCATTAAACTATTGGAATAATGTACTTGTCAACTTCGACAGTCCTAATGGATTACTTTATTGAGGACACAAAGTTACTCATTAAAATATTGGAATAGTTAAGATTGGATCACTTGATCAATACTTGTTTTCAATCTTTGATATGCTAGCATTAGTGTATTACTAATTGAGTTGGGAGTGTAATATATAATTACTTTTTTAGGATTGAGCATTTGGCTGGAGAAAAAATGATCTCTTTTGACTTAGTTGTGAACTACAGAACTAACATTTAAAATCTTTTCTTCAATCCCTGTCTGCTTTGTTGTCTCTATCATTTTATCTACTAGCATCTCTGTCAGTAGAAAATGAACTATCCAATACCATATATACCCAATTTAACTTCAGTCCTATACAATATTCCAAGTATTTCTACACAACCATAAATGCAAACGAAGTTTTGTGCTATTATATCACCTAAAAGATAATTACAGGTCTATAAAAGTGGAATTAGTGACTTGAAAAATAAGGCAAATTATATGTTACAATAGGTTAAAGTACACTTATCGTGTAAGCGTTCTTTTTTTTTAAAAAATTTCAGTGTAGATAAGATAATCTGACTGCCTTCTTCAAGTCCCTTGCAGGAATAACTAATCTTACACCCCTCTTTGTTCTTATGTGTTTTATAGATATTGAACAAAACAGGATCATGAATTTGTTTCTTATTCTTATAATATTTCTTTTTCTTTTATTATATATTTGTTCTTACTTATCATAGTATTCACTCACATCTTAAGATCATTTATATTCCATTATGTCGAAAACTAGTTTGGTACGAAGTAACGCTAAGTGGGACGATGATGCTCATATTTCTTTTATAGAGGTGTGTGAAATAGAAATTAGAAAAGGAAATAGGCTGAACTCATTTGAATAAAGATGGATGAAAAATATGGTTGATGAGTTCAATAATAAGACGAGAAGAAACTATACTAGAAAATAATTAAAAAATAAGTGGGATAACATGAAACAGGACTAGGCTTTTTTTAAGCAGATGATGAGAGAGAATACAAGTTTAGGTTGGGATACTACAAAAAATAAAATCATTGCAGATGACGATTGGTGGGAGCAAAAGATTAAGGTACGTATCTCGCATTATTTTATATTTCTTTGTTATTTCTCTCATTATTTAATTTACTTAAGTAGTTTTTTTTGTTTCAGATGGATCATTGATATAGGAAGTTTAGGAATAGTGGTCTTTCTCTCATATGTTATCACTGTGATGAATTATTTTTAGATATTATTGCTACGGGGGAAAGAGCATGTGCCTCCAATCAAGAATAAATTTTTGGAATTAAAGTAGATTTGGACGAAAAAAACAAATGATGTTGATGATTTTGACAAAGAACACTTTGTTAATATCAATGATGAAGAAAGTGATAACCCACATGTTATGAATTCTCTTATGTTTTCCAAACCATTATTAAAAAGACAACTTTCAACTGATGATATAGAAACGAGCAGTCGAGTAAAAAAGAGTAAGACAAAATCTGCTAGAGAGGAACTACACTCTATATTTGAGTTAATGTCAAGCAAAAGTACTGCTACATCTCATGCAGTAGAGGATCCCACCATTGATAAGTGTATGGACTTTTTGGCAAGTATACCTGAAATTGTTATCCCGTCTGAAATCTACAACTATGCAGTGAACTTGTTTCTAAAGAAAGACGTCCGTAAAATATTTCTTAAGATGACTACTGATGAAGCTCAGAAGTCTTGGTTGGCATATAACTATGAGTTATACCTCTTTAAGAAAATGTGAAGGATGTATTCGTTTGATTTTAGTATTTTTGTTGTTTGATGCTTGTTATTATGATTGTACGCGTGAACTTTATACGCTATGGTTGTATGGTTAAAATCCTTTTAAAATTGAGTTGAATTTATATGTATTATTGTATGATACGGGTGTACCAAGCTCTCCAATAAGTTCTACAAGATATTCAACAAGTTCACGATCATTCACACGTAGCCAAGCTCGGGAGTTACAAAAACTCCAAGCTATGTTCATGAAAATGGTCGTGTGTGAGTTGGTACTTGAGCCTTCCAATGGATTAAATATTTTTAAGTGTGAAGAGAAGCCTTGAATTGTAATAAACTTACACTCCAAGGGCACCCTTTGGCAAGGGTAGGATGGTTATTTGTTATCTCACTTTGTGGACTAATATAAATAGATAGTGTTACGGTTATTTTTGAGTTAGTTCATTCATATTTTGGAAGAAAAAAAACACTTTGTAATATTTGGAACTTCTCTCTTCATTAGGAGAAGCCCCAATTCTGAAAACTCACTAGTAAAGTGATACTAGTGTTGTTTCTTGGATAGAAACTAGGGTCTTGGGGTTCTTTGAGTTCCTATTGGTCCAAGTAAGATCTTGGTATTAATATTCATTAATCTTAGGGTCCTTTCTCTTGTTAGGGTTCTTAGATCATTGAATATTGTGTGTCAAGTTACTATCCCTCTTGTAATCTTGTTAATCTTGTGTTGTTAGAATCTTGAAGTCTAGTGAAGCCGTGTGAGGCTCTTTCGATTCACTAGCATTATTATTGACTTGCTTGTTCTTTGTTGTTAGTATCATCTTCTTATTCTAAAAATGTGACTCTTGAAGACTAGTGAAGCCGTGTGTGGCCTATTTTGATTCACTAGCACTTGTTGTTCATCTTGTTGTTCTTCTTGTTGTTTGTTTCTTGTGTTGTGATCTTGGGCTCGTATCATTTGGTATCAAATCAAGACTGGTTTTTGTTCCCACAAATCCAATCTTGGGTTTGATTAGTAAAAAAAAAAGTTGATAAAAACTGAAAAATTCCAGAAAATAGCAATCTGTCCATTTTTGTGTTCTTGGCCAAAAATTGTGTTGTGTTGTTGTCTTGGCCGAGATTTTCTTATTTTTCTTGACTATATCTTGTAGTTCTTTTGTTTGTCTAGTGTGTTTCTAGTGTTGGTTCTTTCTCACCAACACTAAAAGTGTCTAGATCTAAAGGTTGAGCTTATAATATTGACATTGTTGTTGTGAATTTGAATTGGCCATGTGTTGATCCTTATTGTTGAAGGTTGGTGTTGTTGTTGTTGAGTTCTTGAGCTTTACCTTGTGTTATTGTTATGAATTGGTGGCTTAAGAACTTCTTGTTGAAGTTGCTGTTGAAAGATGGAACTTGACAAAGTGTTGATTGAAGTTTGAGACCAACTTGAACCTTAGACTCCAAGATTCAAAAGTTTGTGTTCTTGGTGTTCTTGGTGATCTTGGTTTTCTTCACCAATCTTCATCTTTTATTGAAAAAAAATTAGATGTTAGATCTAAGAGGGTGAAGGAAGGAGGTGTAGTATTTGTTAGTCAACAAAGACTTTTACCACTACTTCCAACCACTCAAAGACTTTACAACCCTTTTCCAACCAACTTCCATGTTTTGAGGGGCCTTATTTTAAGGGAAAATACTACAAAAGTCCAAGTCTTGAAACTTGAGTTGAAAAAGAGTTCTAATACTTATTCTTTCCCTTCTTAAATAATTCCATCAATCCAGATCACAAATTGGTCAAGACTTGAACCTTGGACAATAAAACTTGACAAAACCGTGACCAATTGAGGGTTGCCACATCATCATATTTTTACTATTCACCGATAATTTTTAAGCTCAAATTTTAGATTTCTCAGTTTCATTTTATTGTTTCTTTAGTTTCGTTTGTTGATTCCATTACTAACTTACAAGCTAGTACTAGAATGTAAGTTAGTTTTGAAACTGTTCTTCGTGTATATGTTCCTTTGTGTGTCTTATTCTTTTGACTCGTTGTAATACTTGGTCCACCTCTCAATGCCTCATGGAGTACAAGCAAAGTTACGACACTTGTGAGATCAAAGTGTGAAAAATCCGAGAGACAAAACAATAGAGAGGGAGTGTGAGGACTATACTTGTACAACTAACTTGTTTGTTGTTTTGTAGGTAACTTTTGGCCATAATGGAAACCCTTTTGGCCCTTCTTGATGCTTTGTCCCAAGACCTTGCTAGGGAAAATGTGGGTCTTGAAAAATTTCACTCGGATGTGGTAACTATGAGTGAGAGGTTGGATCGAATGGAGAGTCAAAGGAACTCTCGTGCTTTTACTCCCAAAAATTTACTTCCAATGACCAATCCTCCAAGACTACAACATAATGCCACAATCCAAGCTCCAAATAGCCCTCAAAACCGAGAACAAGATAGACCACTTCCCCCGCAAGTTGATAAAGTCCAACAAGGAGGACTTGGAAGCCAATTTCCTCCCATCTAAACTCCACAACCGAAACCCCACTTAACCAAATCAAGCCTCTCAACCGAATGTCCACTACGCCAAACCCGACATGTCCATATAGAGAAGAATGGTAGAAAGGAACATGAAGGATATGGGGTTTAAGACAATGCTTGTATGATGGTAGGAGACTTATTTCGGATGATATTAAAGACAAGGCTCAAGATAGAGAGGAAGCTGAGGTTCAAAATAAAGATGTTAGCCGAGACTTATTCTCATTGTATCCTCGGGTTCCCTTTGTTTTTTTTTTGTGGACTATTTTGTGCACTTCTTGATGTTTTGCGGACTATTTTGGGTGGGTTTTTTTGGAAGGCCAATTGCATGAGGTGAAGCCGTGAATTTGTGGTCAAATTCCTCTCAAGATGGAGAGGATGATATGAGTACGATCACGATCATGGATACTTTTTGAGTATTTTGAAGATCACCTAAAGAGTGCACAAGTCTAAGTGTGAAGGATGCCCAAAACCGTCCCAAGCACACTCTATGGGCTATTTTTGGAGCCCTTTCATTAAAGGGTCTTTTAGTCTTTTGTCTTTTATTTTGTCATGTAATATAAATTGAACATTGTAGGGTTTTAGTTGGTAGTTTTTATGAATTTTGAATAAAGAGCATTCCTCTTAGAGAGAGAGTCCACAACTGAAACTAGGGCATAAAATAAGGGTGGATTCTCTTGTGTGTTGCATTTTGCTTGATACGTTGGTGCTTGGGCGGTGGATGCCTCTCTTGTGTCAATTGTAAGAGTTAGGTGTTTGTTGTGTGAAGTGTTAAAGGTCTAAGAGTGGAATATGCTCTTGGATTGTTAAGATTATATCAACACTTGTCTAACTATCTATCTTGTATCTTATTTTAGTTTTGGATTCTTGTGTTGTTAATGTAACCCATTTGTTCTTGTTGTAATTTTAATATTGTGGAGCTTCATCTTGGTTGCTAAACTTATTTTTGGCTGTCTGTTTTGGGGTATTAACACCTTATATCCTCTTCTTTCTTGTTCTAGATAGTGAATTCGAGAGAGGTACCCATTTGGTCTACGATTTGTTGTGATTTATGGACTATTTTGGGGTGTGATTTCATGTTTCCTTATTTGTTCCGTATCATTTGGTATCAAATCTGAGTTGACTTAACATGTTGACATTGCTATTGTGGACTTGAAGTGGTAGTATGATGAACTTGAAGTAGGCTGAGTTTGTGTGTTGTTGCTTAACTTTAAAGTGGGCTATTGTTGGTGAATTGTGGTTGTGTTCTTAAAGTATTGTTGTGGTGATCATCTTGATCTTCTCATTATCTCATATCTTGACCGCTATAAAGACTAAAATAGATTCAAAACGGTTGTAAGACAAGGTTGTAAAGTTGTTTATGAAAAGACTTGCCAACATCACTTCCTTGACTTAACAACCACTTTCCCTTAAAACAAGGAGCCTTGTCTTGTGGAACTAGTAAAGTCAAGC
This sequence comes from Capsicum annuum, assembly GCF_002878395.1. Taxonomy (NCBI): domain Eukaryota; kingdom Viridiplantae; phylum Streptophyta; class Magnoliopsida; order Solanales; family Solanaceae; genus Capsicum; species Capsicum annuum. The sequence continues at coordinate 186,539,732 of NC_061113.1, forward strand.
CTCATCTCTTTGAGTTGGATAAAGTTGAAAACTTACAAGACTTTACTTTCCCTCCAAAAGAAAAGTCATCCATTACAAAATTGTGAAGATTAAGGCTTCAAGTTGTTGAACAAAATGTATGGACCCGTGACCGATTCCATGCATCCACATCACCTTAATCACTGTTCACGTCATTAATTAAGCTCAATTTTGATATTCTAGTTTCTAATTATTGATTCTTAGTTTTTTCTAATTGACTCGAGAACTAATTATCAAGCTAGTACATTCCTACTAGGTTGTCAATTAGTCCTTTGAAGCCTTGTATTCGTGTCATCGTTTATTTGTGTGATTTTATCGTTTGAATACATTGTAACTCCTTGAATCTAGTCCGACAAGAATTCTTTGAGTTTCAAACAAGAATCTACTCCGAACAAGAGAATACTCAAACCTTAAGGATTCATGGGTTACTAGCCAATCTACAACACTTGTAGAGCTCGAGTGTGAGTGATCCGAGAGTGTGTGAGTGAGAAGAGATTTTAAACTAACTTATTTATTTCTTGTATAGGTGATACCTTAACAATGGAGGGAACCATGTCTCAAACCATGGATTCTAATGAAATGGAGAATATGAGGGTCACTCTTGAGATTCAAAGGAACTCTCGTCCTTCTACTCCTCGACATGTTTCATCAAGTGGACAGGATAGAAATTCCTCCGCCACCGTTACTCCCAAAATATGGCCACAATTGCCAAATCCTTCACTAGCTCCACTAAATGCCGCAAGTCAAACCACTCATAACCCCCTAAATCAAGACTCCAATAGACCAACCCATTCCCAAACTCTTCAAGTTCTGCAAGATGGACTCGGAAGTCAAATGCCTCTACAATCCGAACCCCCCTTCCAAGCTCCACTAAACCAAAGACCACCACCTCCATAATATTCAATCCCTCCAAATCAAGTTCCAAGCATCCAAAACCATCCTGTCCACTTTGAGGAATATGGTAGAGAGGATTATGAAGGGTATGGATCCTTTGACGATACTTACATAAGGTAAGAGGAGAAGAGAAGGGGATGTGTAGATCCAAGAAGATACCGAGGGTATGGAAAAAGGGGAAACCAACACCAAGAGACAGACGTAGGCATCAATACCATCAAATTGAGCCTACCTATCTTTAAGGGTGAAAGTAACCCCGAGGTGTATCTTGCTTGGGAGTCAGCGTGTGATAAAGTGTTTCAAGTGAATGATATATCAGAGGAGAAGAAGAGTTGTTATTCCATAGTTCACTTTGAAGGCTATGCTAACACATGGTGGGAATATGTCAAATGGTTTAGTAATGAGTTAATTAATGGACAACCACCACCATGGTTTTGGTTGAGGTATCTAATATGGCAACTGTATCTTTCCGAAAGTTATCGCCATGAGTTGCTTGCTAGGTTGTACAATTTGCTACAATGGAATCGAAGTATGATGGCATATTATGATGAGTTTCAACAACTCATGTTGAAGCTTGATCATCGTGGAGAACAAATTGGCCATGACATTATTCGGTTTAAGTATGGGTTGAACAAATAGATCACCACTCATTTGATGCTTCACAAGTTTGATACCATTGAAGGAATTTTCCAAGCGGCCCTTGAGATTGAAAGGGAGCTTAAAGAGAGTTCATTGTTCAAGTCAAAGGGACCATCAACCTCGGGTTGGCCCAAAAACAAGGACCAACTCGCCACTATAAGGCTGCCCGAGCCTAAAACAGTCCACAAATTTGCTCACCGGCAAGAAGCTCACAAGTATCTTAATCCTAAAGGGTTCCAATGTTTCAAGTGCCAAGGTTGGGGACATAAATCCAATAAATTTCCAAACCAACACAATATGATCCTAAGGTAAGGGATATTGTAATACCTTGGTGAGAAAGTGGGTCTTGAAAAAAAAGAGAATAAGGTCGAGCCTCGAGATGGAGAGGAACCCGAAAATGAGCTATATAATGATGATTGTGAGGATGCTTATCCATAAGAAGGGGAGTGCATGGTTCCAAAATTTGTAGTGAGGCGTTCCATGATTAGTAAGGCGATACATGATCCTAGCCAATGGTAGAATCTATTCCATACTAGTGAAGGAAAGTGTGTGCACTTTGGTGATAGATAGTGGTAGTTGTGCAAATATTGTTAGTGTTGCTATAGTGAACTTCTTGAAATTGCCAACTACATTTCATACTAGCCCTTACAAGTTGCAATGGTTGAATGAATGTAGTAAATTAAAAGTTATGAGGCAATGTGTGATATGGTTAAAGGTAGGAAACTACCACGGCGAAGTACTTTGTGACGTAATACCAATGCAAGCGTGCCACTTGTTATTAGGTAGACCTTGGAAATATGATAGGTCTACCAAACATGATGGGAGGTCTAATCGATATACACTTGAGAAGGATGGCCGAAAGGTCACACTTCATCCACTTTGTCCTTCACAAGTGAACGAGTTGCATCAAAGGATGAGAGAATTGAAAGAAAAAGGGGAAGAAATCCAAAAATAAAGAAAAAAAGGGGGAACCCATAGGTGGGGTAGTGGGGATATCCGGGGCTTCCTCAACATCAAAGGGAAAAGAAACTACGGTGATGTTGGTTAGAAAGAAGGAGCTCTTCGTCGATCATGATGAGGAGGTACCCATGCTTCTTTTGGCACATTGTTTTAACACTAACCCTACTAATTCTTCTATTTCTTCTTTGATTTCTTGTGTGTTGCAGTATTATGAAGATGTTTTTCCCAAAGAACTTCCACAAGGGATACCACCGCTTCAGGGAATTGAGCTCCAAATAGATTTTGTGTCGGGATCACAATTGTCCAATAAACCGGATTATAGGAGCAACCCGAAGGATACCAAGGAATTGCAATGCCAAGTTAAGGAACTCCTCAACAAAGGGTATATCAAGGAGAGTATGAGCTCTTGTGCGGTCCCGGTGCTACTAGTTCCCAAGAAAGATAAGACTTAGCGTATGTGTGTTGATTGCTGAGCCATCAACAAGATAATGGTAAAATATCGTCACCCTATTCCTAGGCTAGATGATATGCTTGATGAATTGAGTGGTTCATGTTTGTTTTCTAAAATTTATTTGAGGATGGCTATCACCAAATTTGTATGCAACTGAGCGATGAATGGAAGACCGCCTTCAAGACCAAATTCGATCTCTATGAATGGATGGTTATGCCATTCGGCCTAACAAATGTTCCAAGTACTTTCATGAGGCTAATGAATCATGTGATGAAGCCTTTTATCAGAAGGTTTGTTGTTGTCTACTTTGATGATGTGTTGGTGTATAGTAGGTCCTTAGATGAGCATGTAAAATATTTACAATGTGTGTTTGATGTCCTCCGAAAGGAGAAGTTATATGCTAATTTAGAAAAGTGTTATTTTGGTGTCCAAGAAGTTGTATTTCTCGGTTTTGTGGTGAGTTCAAGAGGGGCCGAAGTGGATGAATCTAAGATTGCCGCTATCAAAAATTGGCCAACTCCCAAAACCATAGGTGAAGTTAGAAGCTTTCATGGGTTGGCTAGTTTTTATAGACGTTTTGTCAAAGGATTTAGCACTATTGCCACCCCCTTGACCGAAGTGATTAAAAAGGATCGGCCTTTCAAGTGGGGAGATGAACAAGTTAAGGCCATCAAGGACTTGAAAGCTATGCTCATCTCGGCCCCTTTGTTACAATTGCTGAATTTTGATAAGAATTTTGAGGTTGAATGTGATTCTAGCAAAGTTGGTATAGGCGTGGTTTTAATGCAAGAACTGAAGCCTATTACCTACTTTAGCGAAAAGCTCAAAGGAGCAACTCTAAATAACTCTATGTACGATTTAGAGTTGTATGCCTTGATTAGAGTCTTGGCCACTTGGCAACATTATTTATGGCCTAATGAATTCATGATCTGAATAGACCATGAATCCTTAAACCATCTTCAGGCACAAGATAAGCTTAACAAATGGCATGCCAAGTGGATTGAGTTTCTTGAAACTTTTCCTTATGTTATTCATTACAAGAAGGGTAAGGACAATGTGGTTGCCAATGATTTATCTCAAAAACACGTTCTTATGTTTACTTTATTTTCAAAATTGATGGGTTTTGATATCTTAAAGGAATTGTACCCCAAGGACCCTCACTTTGCTCCTATCTATAGGGAATACAAAGAATGGGTAGGGACAAGTGGGATTCGGCCAGGGGTTTAAATTCCTATGCCAAGTTTGACAGTTACTTGTTTAAAGGTAGGTGATTGTGTGTACCCTCTAGCTCTTGGAGAGAGTTGTTTGTGAGGGAAGCACATAATGGGTGTGTAATGGGTCACTTTGGGGTCAAAAAGACCCTCGGAATATTGGAGGAACAATTCTATTGGCCAAAAATACACAAATGTGTCTACGATTTGCGGCCAATGTGTAGATTGAAAAGGAGCCAAATATTATCTCCAACTTCATGGGTTGTACACCCCACTACCCACCCCTTTAAATCCTTGGCTTTATATATCTATGGATTTTGTGTTAGGGTTGCCAAGGACTAGAAGAGGTCGAGATAGTATCTTTGTGGTGGTTGATCGGTTTTCTAAGATGACACACTTTATTCCATGCTCTAAATGTGATGGTGCACCTACTGTGGCCTCTTTGTTTGTTGATAATGTTGTCAAGTTGCATGGTGTTCCAAGGACCATTGTGAGTGATAGGGACTCTAAGTTCCTAAGTCACTTTTGGAAGTCCATGTGGGGTAGGCTTGGTACCAAGTTGTTGTTCTCCATTTCTTGCCACCCACAAACCGAGGACCAATTGAAGTAGTAAATAGGACTTTGGGTGCTATGCTACGTTCTATGATTAAGGGAAAATTGACTTCTTGGGAGGAACACCTACCATTGATTGAGTTTTCCTATAATTGTGTCATATACTCAAGTACGGGAATGACTCCCTTTGAGTGTGTATACGACCTCAACTCCCTTACCCCTTTGGATTTATCTCCTTTTCCAAGTGATCTTATGATTATCCTAGATGGAATAAAGCGGGCAAATTTTATGAAAAATTTGCATGAGAAGGTGCATCTTCGACTTGAGAAGAAAATCAAGAGATTGCAAAGCGGGCAAACAAAGGAAGAAATAAACTCATTCTTGAACCGAGAGATTGGGTGTGGGTACACCTTAGGAAGGATCAGTTTCCATCTCAAAGGAAGACCAAATTGATGCCAAGGGATGATGGTCTATTCTAAGAACTTAAAAGAATCAATGATAATGCCTACAAGATTTACCTTCCCTTGGAAAACCAAGTGCACAACACTTTCAACGTATGTGATCTTTTTCTAGTGGATGCGGTCGAGGATGACCAAATGTTGAATTTGACGTCAAATTCCTCTCAAGATGGAGAGGATGATATGGGTGTACCAAGTTGTCCAACAAGTTCTACAAGCTGTCCAACAAGTTCACGACCATTCACACATAGCCAAGCTCGGGAGTTACAAAAACTCCAAGCTATGTTCATGCAAATGGCCATGTGTGAGTTGGTACTTGAGCCTTCCAAAGGATTAAATATTTTTAAGTGTGAAGAGGAGCCTTGAAGTGTAATAAACTTACTCCAAGGCTACCCCTTGGCAAGGGTAGGATGGTCATTTGTTATCTCACTTTGTGGACTAATATAAATAGATAGTGTTAGGGTTATTTTTGAGTTAGTTTATTCATATTTTGGAAGACAACAAACACTTTGTAATATTTTGGAACTTCTCTCTTTTATTGGAGAAGCCCCAATTTTGAAAATTCACTAGTAGATGATAACAGTGTTGTCTCTTGGCTAGAAACTAGGGTTTTGGGGTTCTTTGAGTTCCACTTGGTCCAAGGAAGAGGTTGTTATTAATATTCATTAATCTTAGGGTCCTTTCTCTTGTTAGGGTTCTTAGATCATTGAATATTGTGTGTCAAGTTACTATCCCTCTTGTAATCTTGTTAATCTTGTGTTGTTGGAATCTTGAAGTCTAGTGAAGCCGTGTGAGGGTCTTTCGATTCACTAGCATTATTATTGACTTGCTTGTTCTTGTTTTTAATATCTTCTTATTCTAAAAACGTGACTCTTGAAGACTAGTGAAGCCGTGTGTGGCCTATTTCGATTCACTAGCACTTGTTGTTCATCTTGTTGTTCTTCTTGTTGTTTGTTTCTTGTGTTGTAAACTTGGGCTCATATCATTGTATGTGTGTGTATTTTATACATATGTATCTTTTGTTGATTTCACTTATTAGATGAAGAATATGCAATGAGATATGAATTACATAGATTCATAGTGAAACTTATAAATTAAAATATGTTGATATACCATACTCTACTAATATGAGGATTATGCGATTTTTACACTCCCATACTCTACTGATGTGAGATGTTTTTAATTTTCAATTAAATGGAGAGTTTGAATATTAGCATATTTCCTAATTTAAGTGACTTATTAGATGAAGAAGATAAAGAATTGGAAAAAGTTCGCAGAGAGCAAGACAAGGAGTGGATGACTTTGTGTCAACTAGCAGGTAAATGTGTTTTGACGTATTGCAAAAAGTACTTATGTAAGGAACCTTGTCGTACATCAAAGCGCTTCGGACATATATTTATTCAAGAGATATTACGAGGAAATGAAACCTGTTGTTATGAAAATTTTTTATTAAATAAAGCGGTGTTTATTGATTATCCAACAACTTGATCGAAAAATATGGTCTTAAATCCACTCGTGGAATTTCTACACACGAAATGTTATGCATATTTTTTATGATTTGTGCACATGGAGCAGAAAATCGAATGATACAAGAAATTTTTCAACATTTTGGAGAGACAGTTTAGACACTTTCATAGCGTTTAAATGCGGTTTCTAAGCTTGCAAAAGATATCATTAGACCACATTTAAATTACAATGATGGTGTATGAGCTCACAAGCTATGTAATGAGCGATACTTGCCTTTCTTTAAAGTAAGTTGCACTTTCTCCAAATACATACTTTATTATACTTAATATTTAATTTCTCTCATGATTATTTTCTTAAGTTAAATTTATATATGTATATACTTGTAGGATTGCATTTGGGTACTTGATGGCACACATGTTAAAGAAAGATTGCCGCAAGGTCAAGAAATTCCGTATATTGATCGTAAAGGTTATCCAACTCAAAATATTCTTGCCGTTGTAGATTTTAACATGTGTTTTACATTTGCATTGGATGAGTGGGAAGGATTGGCTCATGACAGCCGTATATTTCGTGAGGATCTTTGTAGACAAGAACTCAACTTTTCACATCCATTAAAAAATAAATATTATCTAGTTGATTCTGAATATTCACACACGAAGGAATACATGTCTCCTTAAAGAGGAGATAATGTGACTTATCACCTTTCTTACTTTCAGTGTGGTGCAACACGATAATTGTGGGAGTCAAGGGAACGCATTGAAAAATTTAATTATTTGCATTCTTCTTGTAGAAACATAGTAGAGCTCCCATTTGGTGTTTGAAAAGCGAGGTGATTTATTTTGCGAGACATGCCTTACTCTAACATTGACACCTAAAGGGATATCGTAATTGCTACTATGACCATTCATAATTACATTTGAAAGAAGTGCAATGTGGATAGGGCATTTCAAACGGCTAAGAATGAAAGATATATTCCATCGATTGATTTTGATCTAGGCACAACTTCAACAGCTAACAATATAGATGGCGAAAATATGAGTAAGTAAAGTAATGTGCATTGGGTGGAACTTCGATATATGATTGCTAATGATAATTGTAATGCTTATTGCTTGTAATAATTGAACATTTCCACTTTTTGTATTTATGGCGAAGTTAACTCTAGCCATATTAGTATCTCTTTTGTATGAAACTTCTAATTTATGAAATATGATTTTTATGTATTATTCTCCTTCTTTAATATATTCTTTTAAATTTGGACAATTATTATTTTACAACATATAAATTTCTCAAAGAAAAAAATAACTCACCAACCAAAATATATGGAGAACACTCACTGAAGATATACAAATTCATGAACGATTAGTGAACAATCCATGTATATTTGACGACGCAACAGTCATATTCGATAATATTTTAATAGTGATATAGTCATTCCCCAATCAATGAGTAATATATTTTTCAATTAAGAGTCATTTTATCAAACAAATCATGTCATTTGTGACCAACTATTTATCTATTAATGTAATTATAATGATTAGTAACATATATATTTTGTTTAATGATTTAAACTCTTTTAACCAAGAAAAAAGATTTTTTAGCGCACAAATTAATAGTCATTCATGAATATATATATTGAAACTGAATTAAAAATCTATATTAATTTTAATTTGAATCATTTTAGAAATAATTAATAATAATCAACTATGCATATTGTTAACAGCTTTAAGGGTATTTCAGACATTTTAACACAAAAAAGTGCTTAACAACACTTGTTCACCAAACACATCAATAATTTTTTTTTCAGTTTCAGCACTTTTATCCAAACACGTAACTGCTTATTTTTAAAATAGATTTCAGCACTTTCAAAAGCACTTTTAAAGAACTTTTTAAAAGCCACTTTTTCAGCTTATTCAAACGGGCTCGTAAGTCTTTATTATAATATTTTTTTTGTGTGTTCATACCCCAAAAAGAAAAGTCCCTTTATGGTGAGAGTGAGTTCTATCTAATATATTAACTTCACATCTCTAAAGAATAAAACAGAAAGAAGTAATTACTAGCTGAAAGTATTGTGAAGCTAACATGCTATATATTTAACTATAATAGTAACATTCTTATATTAGTATTAGAATTAATATTTAACTTATCTTCTTTCAGTTGAACACCTCTTCTCGTAAAGTGATCTAATTAAACACTATTCAATTCATTCTTTTGAATTGTTTTTTACATGTGTTTACATTGATCTATTTTTACCACTTCATCCCATGAGGATTAATAGTGTTTCCGCTTGCCCTTTAGCATGATTCAAACCCTCAATTTGCTACTGATCGGTGATGGAGATGCTCAACAACTTGAGTGAGTTTCACTCTGTTAGGGTGTTTTTCTTAATTTTCTTACCAAATTTAAATTTTATTTTTCTTAGAAAGAAAATAAAAGTAATACCATAATTTCTTTTACTTTTACTGAAAGAAAAATATAAAACTTTTTCATATTTGGCAAACCTCTTTCTTTGAGGAAATGTTTTGGAACTCTATAAATAGAAGATCCTCTTCTCATACCATAACATAATAGTATGCACAATGTAGACGTTTAAGAGTCTTGTTTAGGAGGAGATTTCTCCCAATAGTTTATAATTTTCATATTTCTTTAATATTAGTTTCTTGTGTAGGCCAGTTGGCCAAATTATATCCAATAATATATTTTTAGTATATTTTTATTTGTCATCTGAAATATCACAATCTTCGTTTGCAAATTTTTAAATCGCCCTCTCGATTTTGAACCCAACAAGTGGTATCAGAGCCTACGGTTCAAAGGTCCAATGGTTTGGTGAAACGAGATTAAACAGGTTCAACGCGGTTTCAAAATCAAGTTGCAATCAGTTTAATGATAATGAAGATTTTGTCTAACTACATGTGAAGAAGTTATTTCAATCATATTTTCAATAATCCTGCTATCACATCTTTAAAATAAATCTCTCTTTTAACCCTATAAAGGGCTTCAATATTTTTAACCCAGCAAGACTAATATATTTTTAACCCAAAAGGGCTCCATTTTTAAGCATGACAAACAACAGAGATAAATGAAGATTATGTGAAGAATCAAAATTATGCATATGACATGAAGAAGGCGGATCAAGTCAAGAAAATCAAGCCAAAAAGGGTAGATTTGTTAGGGTTTTTGCCCTGATTTTCTTACCAAATTTAAGTTTTATTTTTCATAGAAAGAAAAATAAAAGTAATGCTATAATTGCTTTTACTTTTCCTAAAAGAAAAATATACAACTTTTTCATATTTGGCAAACCTTTCTTGGAGGAAAGGTTTTGGAACTCTATAAATAGAAGATTCCCTTCTCATACCATAACATAATAGTATGCACAATGTAGTCGTTTAAGAGTCTTGTTTAGGAGGAAATTTTCTCCCAATAGTTTATAGTTTTCATATTTCTTTAATATTAGTTTCTTGTGTCGGCCAGTTGGCCAAATTATATCCAATAATATATTTTTAGTATATTTTTATCTATCATCTGAATTATCATAATTTTCATTTGCAAATTTTTAAATTCCGCATGACGCCCTTTCGATTTCGAACCCAACACACTCATCCTAGGAAGTTAAGTATTTTCAATAACAATTTGAACATTACCATTACGAACAAAAACACATACACATAAAGATCACTTGGTCACACGTCCTGCAACATAATCCTCCAACAAATAAAAATAATTACACTGTCAAACTTTGCAAAATTAAAATCTTACATGTACCAGCTCTTCTAGATGAATTAAAAATGTTTGTCTTTCTAAAATTTCCCTCCTAATCTAAGCGCTAGGTAGTTAAGTTAATTACATAAGACATTTTTTTTTATAATTATACTAATTAATCACCTCAATAAGCCATAGAATCTCAGTCATTTTCTACTTGAGGTTGATGCATACAATTAAGAAAAATAACATATTTTATACGATTAACTTAACTATCGAATAAGACGAATGAAAACACTGTTGGGTTCAAGGTGTATCTATGAATGGAAAATGAAGGGAAAAATAGTGAAGGAAAAGAGAGTCACTAAAATGGAAAGTGTACTCTTTTATGAAAAGCTTACTAAATTCTCCCACATTGGTGGGAGAAAGAAGCTTTCATGTGTTTATATTGAGAAACACATCTCCACATGGATAGTGAGGCAAGAATAAGGTGGTGTCTCAAGCCGTTGTTGTCGTCGCTCACTCGGCTTAGGCTTAGGCTTAGGATTTAGACAAAATTTATTTGAAACTTGATGAACAAGTAAAATTTTAATCCAAAGAATCTGATAGAAATAATTTTCTCCATATGTGCGCGCACCTTGGCGACCTGCGGCCGTAGTACAGTACAGGTGTAGTGCAGATAGCTACTGGAATTTGACAGTGTCACCTGCGGCCGTAGATCAGGCGCAATTCTAGCACAGACTGGGCGCAGATGACGTGACTGTACTGAATAGGTGCATTTTTACTGAACCAATGCTTTCTTTCCGAAAGAACACCTTAAGGCTATAATAGCTGACATATTCCTCAGGTATAGACATGATTTTTTATAGCAAAAATACTCTTCTTCTCTACAAAAACTTATTGTGATCATTAGCAGTTGAGTAAGTTCGATGAATTCAATAATTTGAGGTAACACTATTGTTGGATTGAAATTCATTTTATCCTGGGAGGAAAATTCCATAACCTCGGGTATAGTGAGGGAAATTATTCCTTAAGGACACTTCATGAAGTCAGGGGACTTGGCTTTAAATTTTTGTTTCATCTTATTCCTGAAACTATAACATATTTCTTGGATAGATTATTTTTAATCTTGTGCTAAAGATATTGTGCAACTTCATAGGTGCTCTTATTTTTAGACTTGAACTTGTGATGAAGTTGTTGTGTACCTAAATACAGATTCTTATACCCGAAAAAATTGAAAATAACAATCTTAAGGAATAATTTGAAATCTGTGTAGGTTGGTTTCTAGAGATTAAAGCTTTAAGCTTTCTAATCCGTTTGAACTTAACTAGTGATTTGAAGACATAAAATCTTCATCACAAGTTAAATATCACTCGGTTGACGATTGGAAGTCATAAAAACTTCATCATTAAACTAGAAACAAGAGGTGTTTAAAGTTGCTGAAACTTTATTAATAGTATTTTGATATACTAAAGTTATTGTCTTATTGTGACAGGAAAATGACTACGGATAGTCAAGTACATGATGTTGTAATGACTGTGGCAGCACCTAGTTTTGCCACAACAAGTCATACGAATGCTCCGCCGACAATGTCACCAGCAGAGAATTATGAAAAGTTTATGGGTATTGACTTCAAAAGGTGGCAGCAGAAAATAGTTTTCTACTTTACAACTCTTTATCTTCGAAGTTTTACATTTGATGAAGATCTAGAGGTGCCCGAGGAAACCTTTGAACAAGAGCGATTTTCGATTGTGCAGGCTTGGAAACACTCCAATTTCCTTTGCAGGAACTACATCTTGAGTGGTCTCCAAGATAATCTCTACAATGCGTATAGTGGAACAAAGACAACAAAAGAGTTATGGGGAGAGCTGGAACGGAAGTACAAGACAGAGGATGCAGGAACTAAAAAGTTCTAAGTTGCAAGATTCCTAGAATATAAAATGATAGACAACAAGTTTGTTGTCTCCCAAGTGCAGAAACTGCAAATGATCATCCATGATCTCCTTGCGGAAGGTATGATTTTGACAAATAACTTTGTTGAACAATTTAAAAATAGTCTTAGTATTCACGTAAACTTTATTGTAGGTTTGATCGTGAATGAAGCATTTCAAGTAGCAGCAATAATACAGAAGCTACCACCCATGTGGAAGGACTTCAAGAACTATTTGAAACACAAACGTAAGGAAATGTCTGTCAAAGATCTAATCGTAAGATTGTGCATTGAAGAAGACAATAAGACTTTGTATAGAAGGTCGAGATAAAATTCTACAATGAATGGAGCAAATATTGTAGAAGACGACCACAACTCTAAAAAGCGCAAGAAAGTTGGACATGAAAGCAATCAACTCAAGAAAAAATTCAAGAAAAAATATTTTAATTGTGGCAAGATTGGCCACAAGTCTACAGATTGTCGTGCCCTAAAGAAAGGGAAGAAGAAAGACCAAGCAAATATTGTTGAGTTTAATAAAGAAGTGAACGATCTATGTGCTATGTTGTTCGAATGTAACTTAGTGGGAAATCCTCACGAATGGTGGATGGATTTCTGTGCCACCTACCATGTTTGTGCTAATAAGAAGTTATTTGCTGCTTTTGCTGCGGTTCAAGGGGAAGAAAAAATATATATGGTCAACTCCACTACTGCAAAAGTAGAAGGAACAGGAAAAGTATGCTTGAAAATGACTTCAGGCAAAGTGTTGACACTCAACAATGTCCTGTATGTACCGGAGTTAAGAAAGAACTTGATTTTTGTATCACTTCTTGACAAGAACGGATTCAAATGTGTATTCATTTCTGGAAAAATTATCCTTAGCAAAGAAGAAGTGTATGTAGGAAAAGTCTACCTCAATGAGGGCCTATTCAAAATGAACGTAATGAATATTGAAATCAATAAAAGTTCAGTTTCTTCTTACTTGCTTGAGTCTTATGATTTGTAGCATAAACGATTAGGACATGTCAATTAAAAAACATTGCGTAACCTGATTAACTTAAGAAGTTTTGCCAAAATTTGAGTGTAATAAATCAAAATATCAAGCGTATGTGGAATCAAAGTATGTTAAGCATCCGTATAAGTCTGTTGAAAGGAATTCCAATCCCTTAGACTTAATCCACACTGACATTTGTGATATAAAGTCAACACCATCTCGTGGTGGGAAAAGTATTTTATAACTTTTATTGACGATTGCACTAGATATTGTTATTTTCTAAATAGTAAGGATGAAGCAATAGATGCATTTAGGTAATATAAAACTGAAGTTGAAAATCAATTAGAGAAAAAGATCAAAACGATAAGAAGTGATCGAGGTGGAAAATATGAATCTCCCTTTGCAGAAATATGTGTAGAGAATAGAATTGTCCATCAAATTACAGCTCCGTATTCATCTCAATCTAATGGAATTGCAAAATAAAAAATCAAACTTTGAAGAAAATAATGAATGTCTTACTTATAAGTTCAAGTTTACCACAAAACTTGTGGGAGGAGGCTATCCTTACAGCCACACGAATACTCAATAGAGTTCTCTATAGTAAGACACAATCAATTTCATATGAAAAATAGAAAGGAAGGAAACTCAACTTAAAATACTTCAAAGTTTGAGGGTGTCTAGCAAAGGCCCAAGTTCCTATCCCTAAAAGAGTAAGGATAGGACCTAAGACGGTGAACTACGTGTTCATAGGATATGCTAAAAGTAGTAAAGCATGTCGATTTTTTGTTCATAAATCCAAACATTCAGATATCAATAAAAATATGGTAATTGAATCAAACAATGCTGAATTCTTTGAACACATTTATCCGTATAAAACTAGACATAAACTGTCTAGTGGGGGGTCTAAACAACCTTGAGATGAGCCAAGTGAGAATGTACATAATGATGAAAATCCAAGACGTAGTACACATCAAAGAACATCAACTTCGTTTGGATCAAATTTTGTGACATTTCTCTTAGAAAATGAGCCTCAAACATTTAAAGAAACGTTGGCATCTTTGGACCCATCCTTTTGGAAAGAGGCAGTCGATAGTGAGATTGATTCAATCTTAAGCAACCATATGTGGGAGTTGGTTGATCTTCCTCCAGGAAATAAACCTTTAGGTTCTAATGGATCTTCAAGTGGAAAATAAAAGTTAATGGTACTATTGACAAATACAAGGCAAGACTTGTTGTAAAAGGCTTTAAACAAAAGAAAGGCCTTAATTACTTTGATATATACTCGCCAGTAATGAGAATAACGTCAATTCGGATGTTAATTACCTTAGCGACAGTATATGATCTTGAAATTCATCAAATGGATGTGAAAACATCATTCCTAAATGGAGAATTGGAGGAAGAAATTTACATGGAACAACTTGAGGGTTTTGTGGTTCCAGGAAAAGAAAATAAGGTGTGTAAACTTGTTAAGTTACTTTATGGACTAAAACAAACATCTAAACAATGGCATGCGAAGTTTGACAAAACCATGTTGGCAAGCGGGTTCAAGATTAATGAATATGATAAATGTATTTACATTAAAGACACTCTAAATCACTAAGTCATTGTTTGTTTGTATGTGGATGATATGTTGATCATTAGTAGACACATTTCGAACATAAATGCTACAAAATAAATATTTGAGAGCAAGTTTAATATGAAAGATCTTGGAGTTGTGGATGTGATTTTAGGAATAAGAATCCATAGAACTACCTAAGGATTGTCATTGTCATAGTCTCACTATATCGAAAAGGCACTTGACAAATTCAAGTATATGGAATTCGGTATTGCCAAAACTCCATTGGATGTGAGCTTCACACTTTGAAAGAATGAAGGTGAAAGTGACTCACAATTGGAGTACACAAGAGTATTGGGATGTTTAACGTATATAATAAATTATACACAATCAGACATAGCATGCGCTATTAGTAAGTTGAGTCAGTACATGAGTAATCCCAACAAAACTCATTGGATGGCAATGAAAAGAGTTTTGGGGTATCTTAAATACACTCAAGAGTATGCTTTGCATTATAATAAATATCATGTGGCACTTGAAGGATATAGTGATGCAAATTGAATCACCGAATCGAACAAAGTAAAATCCATGAGTGGATATATATTTACTATCGGCGGAGGAGCGGTCTCTTGGAAATCATCCAAACAGACATGTATTTCTCGCTCTATAATGGAATCTGAATTTATCGCATTGGATAAAGTCGGTGAAGAAGAAGAATGGCTCTAGAATTTCTTAGAAGATATTTCTTATTGGCCCAAACCAGTGGAACCAGTATCTATACACTGTGATAGACAAGCGGCAATAGGTAGAGCAAGGAGCATGATGTATAATGGCAAATCTCATCACATAAGACGGAGACATAATACTGTTAGAGAATTTCTCTCTAGTGGAATTATCACTATTGATTATGTAAAGTCAAAGGATAATATGTCGAGTCCACTTACAAAAAACCTGTCTAGAGAAGGAGTTGAGAGAATATCCAAGGGAATGGGTTTAAGACCTAGGACAAGTCAGCATGACGGTAACTCTACCTAGCGGACTAGAGATCCCAAGAGCTAGGTTCAAAGAGATCAAACAAAGTTGTGTCTGATAGGTTCAATATTGTCATTATACCCAACCCATTCTCATGATGTAGACAATGTTTAGTAAATGAGGATAAGACTTATGGTGTGACGTCTTTTATTGATAATCTAAATTTGCAGATTTAACCAAATAGTTTAATTTATAGGATTGAACGTTTAGAAATCACCTATGTGAGGGCGAAGTGGAAGCCGCTTCAAATAGAATGTTAGTAAAGGCCTATTCTCTTAGCTCTCATGAGACCGGGACATGTTCATGGATGAAACGAATAAAATCGTGAGAACCATAAACGGTAAAAGGCTTATTGTGTGACATGTGTTGTATAGATGTACATTAAATCTCGACGGTTCAAAGAAATCAAATCTACCGATTGACCGAGTGCATCCGATGCATGTTTACTACAAAAAGTTTAAAGGAGAACTCACTTATCCAGATGCAATCAGTCTTTGCTAAATGATCACATGTTTGTCTGTATATTTTTCACAAGATAGTCATTCCTCATTCAAATGGGGGATTGTTGGGTTCAAGGTGTATGTAGAATGGAAAATGAAGGAAGAAATAGTGGAGAAAAAGAGAGTCACTAAAATGAAAAGTGTACTCTTTTATAAAAAACTTACTAAATTCTCCTATAATATTGGTAGGAGAAAGAAGCTTTCATGTGTTTATATTGAGAAACACATCTCCACATGGATAGTGAGGCAAAAACAAGGTGGTGCCTCGCGCTGTCGTCATCGTCGCTCGCTCAGCTTCGGCTTCGGCTTCGGCTTTGAATTTGGATTTGAAAAATAATCGATGAGATTTATTTTTAGACAAAATTTATTTGAAACTTGATAAACAAGTAAAATTTTAATCCAAAGAATCTGAAAGAAATAATTTTCTCCATGTACGGGCGCATTTCGGGCACCATGCAAACACATGCACAACGCACCTCGAACGGATGCGACCATTCGAGGGAAGAGGCACACTCTTTCACGTAAAGTGGCATCTGCGCGCGCACCTTGGCAACCTGTGGCCGCAGATCCAGCGCAGGTGTAGCGCAGATAGCTACTGAAATTTGACAGTGTCACCTGCGGGCGCAAATCGGTCGCAGTTCCAGCATAGACTGGTGGCAGGTAACGTGACTGTACTGAATATGTGTATTTTTGCTGAACCAATGCTTTCTTGCCGAAGGGACACCTTAAGGCCATAATACTTGACATATTCCTTAGGTATAGACATGATTTTTTACAGCAAAAACACTCTTCTTCTCTACAAATACTCATTGTGATCATTAGCCGTTGAGTGAGTTCGACGAATCCAATAATTTGAGGTACCGCTATTGTTGGATTAAAAGCCATTTTATCCTGGGAGGAAAATTCCATAACCTTGGGTACAGTGAGGAGAATTTTTCCTTAAGGACACTCCGTGAAGTCGGGGGACTTGGCTTTAAATTTCTGTTTTATCTTATTTCTGAAACTATTACACACTTTTTGGATGGATTATTTTTACTCTTGTGTTGAAGGTGTTGTGTAACTTCATAGGTGTTCTTGTTTTTAGACTTGAACTTGTGTCAGCGGCACCTACACATCAACTTTGGGTGCTCCAGCACCCACTAAACTCGACGCGGAATAGGTATAATTACATAAAAAATATACGAAAATGGGTATAAATTATATAAAAGCACCCACTAAACAAGAAGTTGATTAGGTGCACGTGATTTTTTATTTTTTTCTGTAGTAAGCACCACTCTTCTTAAATCCTGGGTCCACCACTGACTTGTGTTGAAGTTGTTGTGTGCCTAAATACAGATTCTTGTACCCGAAAACATTGAAAATAACAAACACATGCAAATTTTTATCCAAAATTTGAATAGAAAGTATCTAATTAGGAGACTTTATTAGAAGTTCAGATATTCAATCTTAGTTTAATTCGAATGTCTAAAAAAATGGAAGATCCTATTAAGTTTAAAGGACCGTCTATGCATTAAGCCTTAAAATACACACCATTTGACTAAAGCATGAATTGATGAGAAGAATATATAAATAAAATGTGTATAGAAAGGAAATATCAAGGTTTGACAAACTGTCGTGAGATTTACACCTTGAAACATAACAAATGTCTCGTTCCTTTCAGTAATTGTAATATCTAAGTTTTGATGCAAAATATACATATTATATATGGCCTCCTCTTCCAATAATATTTCTAGCTGTACGCCTGTACGTACATCTTCTTATATCTATATGTACATAATATATTATTCTTATTCTTCCCATTACATATCCCACTGCCTTCGGCCTTTCGCCACATCCCTATATTTATCTTATTGGATTTGATCTGTATTAATAAACTCACAGATATGTAAATCTTTTTTTTTTAACACTATTAACATGCTTTAATCAGAGACGAATTTAAAATTTGAAGTGTATATATGGATCTCAAGCAGTGTCTGTCGTAGCTACGATATCCACTAAGAAAAGTCAAAATATAAACAAGTAATATAAGTACTGCACGAATATTTTAAGAGCATTATTCAATATATATTAATGATTGGAATTAATCTGTATACACTGATTGTTACAATATATAT
>NC_061113.1:186561199-186570569 GCF_002878395.1 Capsicum annuum
GAGAGAACACATTTTTATTAGTTGTATTTTAAAATAAATATTACAAATTTTGTTCATTTAAACAAAAGTTTTTTAGTTCACGTGAACCCATAGCCTCTCTTGTTTTATTGATCTCTTATTTTACTAAGTTACTAAATTTTACTTTAATGATCACCTCATAATATAAAAAATTATCTTACATTGTTTGGCTATATAGAAATCGAACTCCATCTGATTTTTAATCTCCACCTTCCTTCTACCTTCCTACTCCAGTACAAAATTATGTCAACTTCCAGAATAGAATGAGTAGATCACTGTGCTATATATGTGTGTGTATATTTTACATTATATGTATTATACAAGATTAGAAAATAGTAGTCGATCACTTTTTAAGATGTACGTTACTTGGATCAAGACATGGAAATGTAAGATGCATGGCTGCACATATATTAACCGACAAAGAAAGCAAAGATCTTGTTTACTGTTTTTCATATGGTAGGCAAAAAATCAAAACATAAATAATTCAATATGTTATGCCCATCAATCCAGATTTTCTTTCCACCACGGTCCACCAGTCCAGACAGATATAAATCATTAAAATAAGTTCTACTTTAGATTAAAATGTAATTACATGCATAATTATATTCCAACCGTTCATTTTATCAACCGAATACGCGATGTGAATGATCATCAGTGTCCAAATATAGATGAAGTGAAGATAATTAAGAAATTAATTAGTATATTCGCGAATAGAAAAAACAAGCAGTAAACTAAAGCTTCAATTATGTGCGAAATTAGAGGAGGGGCCGGACCTTAAGGGTTGTATGCAGCCATGCCCTTGCCTTGCATTTCTGTCAAAGGCTTTCCACGACTTGAATCATGAATACTCACAATTATTATTAAAAACTGCATAAATGGCAAGTTTTATCTATTTCGAATGGGCAAAGGGCAAGTAGTTTATTCCCTTATAATTTAACCTTTAAATAAATTATTAATACTGATATTGTATATAACTTTTGCATTGTCGATAAATTTTAACTTATGATGATAAAATGTTAATTATTGTTGTTGTTGTTATTATTATTATTATACCTGGTTATATAGCATGTTTATCATAAAAAACTACCTATAATCATCATATAAATGCCCTAATTATATAAATATATTTTGTGCTGTTATTCCGTTAATGCATACAACCTAAATTTTGTTATAAAAGTTATTCTTTTTTTTAATCCCTCTCTAGGATCATCCATCTTTTTTGCTTCCTTGAGATTCGAATTAAAACTAAGCTAGCGTATTTTCATCAGCACTGATAATTGATAATTGATGAGGGTATTATTTTCCAGGATCTATTGCATGCTGATGTTGCTCATGTTGAGGATCAAGTAATAATATATGTTTCCATATAACTGAACAACACACTCAAGTTGTTCACCACCTCTTTCCATTTGACAATTACTCAATAATAAATTGTTTTTTCCATCTTTTTGGTCAAACTTAAAGGCGTTCGTGCACGAAAGAGAGTATGTCACTACTAATTGCATGTAGTATTACACTATTTACTCTTCTTGAGGAAGCTACGCTTTTTTTATTTTTTTATTTTTTTATTTTTTACTATTTATGTATATACATAAGAATTAATATTAGTTAAAATGGAAAATGTTGGTCGAAGATGATGAAAGTTGATTGTTTTTATCAGATCATGATAATGGTCAATTTGGATAGACAGCGGAAATCTAGATGAAAATGAAGAAATAAAAGCTAGGTTCATGCGATATAGAAGTAAAGGATGAGAAGTAAAAAATAATCACTATACCCTATAAATCTGAGCAAGAGATGGTATTAGAGTCAAATTCATTTCAATTAATTATTTACACAACATCGTGAAGAAATCTGAGCAAAATCAAAAGAAGAAAACTATTTGAAATTTTTCTGGCAATCTTTTCATTGACATTGTACATAATTTTATACAAAATTCTTGGTAGTAAAAAAGATAATTTTCCATACACTTGTACCTTCGTTGGTTATGACCTTGATGAGTTTGATTACAAATTTTATGATCCAATTGAGAAGAAGTACGTGAAAAGTCGTAATATTATTTTAGTGGAGGATTAAATAATTGAAGATATTGATAAAGGGAAGAAGCTATTATATTCAATTTCTAATTATATAGCTATTCTTGATCAAGTTTCCCATACAAGTGTGAATGATGTTGATAGGTTTGAAGATCATGACGATGACTAGAATCATGTTCCAAATCAGCATGTTAATTAGTGTTGATAATGAAAATCATGTTGTTGTTGATGAGATAAATGCTCCTGCTCATGAAGTTGTAAATAAGTTAGGTATTCCACAAAGAGATCTACTAGATAACATGTTCCTTCTCATTATTCACTTGATGAGTATGTGTTATTCGCAAATGGGGGGAACTTGAATGTTATGAGAAGGTCATGGAAGATCGACACAAAGATTAATGAATTGAAGTCATGCAAAATGTGATGAAATCTTTTCATGAGAACCATGCACACTTGTAAGTTAGTCAAATTACCTAAGAGTACGAGAGCTTTGAAAAACAAGTAGATGTTCAAAGTTAAAGCTGAAGAACACAGCTTGAAGTCTGGATAAAAAGCTAGATTGGTCATTCGAGGGACTTTTTCAAAGAAAGAATATTGACTTTGAAGAAATATTTTCTTTTATTATGAAAATGCCCTTCATCGCATAATTTTTTATTTGGCTGCTAGTCTTGATTTAGAGATTGAGCGAGTGAATATGAATATAATTTTTATTCACGATCACCTTAAAAAAGAGATTTCTATGGAATAATTTAAGATCTCCTAGGTAAAAGGTAAGGAAGTCCAAACTTAAAAAGAGCCTTTACAACTTAACGCAAGCTCCTAGATGGTGGTATATTAAATTTAGATATGTTATAAGGGAATATGTAATGACTCTTCGGGTCATTTTCTTTATGTTTGTGATTATTATGTGTCTAGAGTTATTCTATAACTGTCCCAAGTCATTTATAATTTGGTGGGACTGACAGTTTGATTACCAGACAGTTCGTTTGATTTTTAGAGCCATTTGTCTATTTTAGAGCTTTTAAAGATAAGGAATGAGTCTCAGACCAAAACCTCAGGTAAAGGGCCTTGAATGACATTTCTGACACTCTCAACAACTCTAAATATCGATTTTAGATTAGGAGAATCCTTGATCTAGGTTTTGAGGCTTTTGAACTCGTTAAGGGTATGATGTGGAATTTGGCTAAAACAACTCTTTGGGGTGTATGACCCACATTTTATTTAAATGACCCTGAATAGAAATTTTGATTGAGCAGTTAAGCCCAGAATGTCAAATTTAATAGAGTAGCATAATTTGTTTGCAAGCATGAAATTCCAAACCAATTTCGAGTACTCGATCGAAGTTCGTTGAGAATGGTTGAACTTGGTTGGTGCCAAGCATCTGGTGCAACCACTTAAGCGGTCAGGGGACTGCGTTAGCAGCACAACTCCACTTTCATAGCCCTGGACCACTTAAGGTAAGCTTGGCCAGCCTAGGCCTGACCGCTTTAGCGACCTTAAATGACCGTTAAAGCAACCATCGCTAGCATTATATATATATATTTCATCACCCTCATTTTTTCAACTTTGACTTTAAGTACAAACAATCATTTTCAGACATTGTAAGATCCAGATTTCTATGAAATTGAGGGTTTGCATCTGGTTTTAGTTTGGGAGGGTGATAGCGGGTGTTTTAGTATCATTACCTGGTAAATAATCACCTCAATTTTCGCTTAATTAGTAGCTTAAATAATTATTTATCTAGATTTTTAGACTAATTTGAGGATTATTTTGCGCTCAAATTTAGCCAATTTTATGAAGTAATTGATCCTTGAGTTGTACACAATTTCACAAGTGGATCCCGCGTGAGAGTTTTAGTTCAATATTTGACTTGGAGTGTACATATGCACCGTGAGTATCAATTTTCTCACCTTTGTATACGTCATTGTTTTGCTAGCGTGGCAGCTCTCGGAGGTTTCTTGAAAAGAAAGGCTCTGATTTAGAGGTTTCAGTGAGCATTCGGCGGCGGTTAGGTAGGATAAGCTTATCCTTCCTTTAGATTGAGCGTAATTATAATATAAACATATTACTGTACTAGTTTTTAGTAGATAGTTTAGCCTGATTATGATTTTTAGTATATTTTTGTCATATTTAGCCGATTTAGGTCCTTTCCCGTTAGAATTTGGGATCCTTTTTCCTTAGTATAGTATATTATCATCCCTTAGGACTAAAATATGTACCTATAATACCTTGAGTTGGGATTAGAAAGCCTTATACTAGACTCGGGCAGGTTTTGTCTTAAGGTGGATTATTATAACCTATAGTGGACTCCACAATTTATTTTAGAGTAGAATGATAGAAATGAAGCTTCCTTAGGCTTAGTTAGACGCTTGATAGTATATTTTAGGCTATTAACTAGGTTTGGGATTGGCTTAGACCTAGTTATTCCTGTTTAGTTTCTTTCTCCTAGGTAGGATAGTATCAGACCCTGACCGCTCTGCTTTGACTTAGGAAGGGAATCCGTCGGACTTTAGTAGGTTTAGTAGCTAGAGATATAATTTAGCGATTAATGTACTGAAATTAGTTGTAGACCCTGAATTTCTGCTATTTATTTCGTGCTTAAGTATTTATATGTGTGTTTATCCGTATATTTTAGTTTTGGTTGGAGTCCGACATATGCTCTATTGCTACTATCATGAGTTCTGGCATGTGTATGGTATTTGATTCTGGTTATGATTTATTCTATATGGAATCATATACTGTGGATATAGGTGGTTACTTATGAAGTTCAATTTGAGTCCGACATCAGTTTATGTCTACAGTTTAGTTATTCTGGTACTAATTATGTTTATTACTGGGAGTGTTGGCAGTTGTACTTAGTTTTGATATGAAAGTTCTAATGATTTTACATGAATTATTTAGCATCTTGTTACTATCCACTATTTTTTATTCGAGCTCGGTGTCTGACCTCTCGTTATTATCTATTATTGCCAGTTCAAGCCTAGTATATATTATCAATATGGATCTGAGATTGAAAATTTATTTGAGATTGACATAGTTAAAGGTTATTTATGCTTCTTATCTTAACTTTTTTTGTGTTTGCATCCACTGGGCTTATGGAGGCTCAATTGGGTTATTTGTATTTCTGTGTGTGCCTTCTAGGCTTATAGGGGTCCAGTAAGATTGTAGTTAGTCCATTGCTTTTATTTTCAATTTATATATATATATGTGTGTGTATCCGCTATAATAATTACCTAGCACAACTCAATATTTACATCTTTATCCTTTATACTGTGACTTAACTTACACTCTCGCACTTTATATTTATGCTTTTATTATATTAGAGCTCAGTCGACTGATGATGCATACTGAGTATTCGTTCCTTTGGTAATCATGTTGCACTTTTGCAACTTTTCTATGATGCCAATTCGAGTACGAGCTATTGTCACTAATGTTATCCTCGAACCTTGCTACTGATTTGAAAACAAGGCAAGCTTTCTAGAGTCCCGAGATGATCTTCATCCATCTACTTCAATTATAGTTTTTTGTATTTTTGAGACTATTGTGTATATATATATATTTTGGATGTTGTGTAGTACTTTTCTTTTTTATCTTAGTAGCTCTTAGTACCGACCTTATCAGCTCCTGGGAGGAATTATTTTGTATATTTTGTCGTCTTCCCTCACTTGTATAGTATTGTGTAGTGCATTTCCTTTCTACTTTTGCCTATTTTATTGTTGATGTTGATTTCTTTCTTGTTTTCCTTTACTTTCTGCCTATTAGCTCGTCACTTGTCATTTTGAATTATGACTTGCTTACCTACCGGTGGATTGAAGTAGGTCCTATCATAAACTGAGATATCGGATCATGATAGAGCAAGGCTACAAAAATACTTTTTAAGATCCTTATGTGCTTATACAAAGACTTTCTGGCGATGATTTTGTCATATGTTTGTTATATGGAGATGATATATTGATTATGAGTAGAAATACTTTCAAGTTTGACGAATTGAGGAAACAACTAAATCTTTTATTATGAAAGACTTGGATCATATTGAGTAGATTTGGGGCATGAGGATAACTCATTTTATAGATGAAAGAAAACTTTATTTGTTTTAGGAGAAGTACATTGAACGTGCGCTTGAGAGCTTCAACGTGAAGAGTGCTAGCTTGTTAATTAGCACATCTCTTGTTGGTCATATGAAGTTGAGTAATAAGACGTGTTTTACAACAAGGGAGGAGAAAGAAAGTACACATATCTAAAATTTTATATTTTGATCCTCTATAATTGAGAGTTTAACGTATTCTATGATATGTATCAAAGATGATATTGCTCATGTAGTTTGTGTAGTTAAAAAGTGTTTTGACACTGCTAAAAAAGAGAATTAAGAAGTTGTGAAGTGGATACTCGAATATTTTGGAAAAAGCTCATATGAATGTTTGTGACTCAGAGGATAAAATCCATGTTTGAAGGAGTATATGAATTTTTTTATGACAAGTGACCTTGATAGAATATCAACTACTGAATACTTATTTGTTTTCCTAGGGAAACTATATCATGGTAGTTAAGATTGTCGATAGTGTGAAGCACATATACTGCGGCTACTAAAGCTGATAAAAGAGATGATATAACTCAAGTAATTCCTCCAAGAACTTGGGTTGCAGCAAATGAAGTATGTTGCCTACAATGATAATCAAAGTGCAATAGACTAGTAAAAAAACTTCATCTACCATGCAAGAACAAAACATATAGACATGAGACACCATTGAATTTGCGAGCAGTGTAGAATGAATTGTTCCGAATAAAATTTTTTTACGCGAATATAAATTCTACATATATATTTACAAAGGTTCGTGATATCAAAAATAATTTTAACTTATGCAGAAAATTTATCAACATGAGCTCTATCTGAAATGATAAAAATACTTCCTTCCGGTGCATGAGACTAGAGGGAGAGATTTGTGGGATCATATTCATAATTTAAGGAAAAAAAATCTTCTTCTTTTTTGACAAACTATGCAATTCTTGAAATCGACAAAATCGGGTTAAATTTACAATAGATCAACTAATACAAGGGTAAAAAGAGGGTTATTTCACTCTTATAAATAGAGCCATTCAACTTATTTGTGGATACATCAATCTCAGATAAATATATATAGGTATTAGTGAGTTGAGTGAGATATACCACAGATTGTGGAAACAATAGTTTTATGAAAGAAAAAAAAAAGAATGTAAGCAATATTATAGTAAGGTAGAAAAATTATTTCTTTTAAATGTATAATAATTTCTTGAGTATTGTACGCGGCACTATGTAAAATTCTTACTATAGTAGATTACTTTCTCTTGGCGTGAGAACATTTTTTTATTCAAAAAAAATTTCACATAAAATTCTTGATGTCTTCCAACATTTAATGCATGACCAAATAATGTGAATTTGTGAATATAATACTCCCTCCGTTCTATTTTATTCGTCTCAATTTGACATTGCATATTAATTAAGAAAAACAATTAATAACATTACTACCTTATCATAGTACCCTTATTAAATGATATTTACATTTTAATATGGAGAAAAAAATAATTAATATTAAAGGTAAAAAGAAAAAAAATTGTCTTGTTTTAATTAATAAAAAATAACAAGTAAAATAAAAAATAAATTAAAAATTTGAGACTAGTAAAATAGGAGAGAGGAAGTATGATTTTTCTGGTTCATGATTTTCATCTTGAGAGCCGAGGTGACATATGATTCAAAATTGGGAGTCCAAGAATAATAGAGGCATTAATTTCAGAAAGCTTTAAAAGAAAACAAACATTGAAGGCCTAACTACTCCCTTGACTTTTTAAAACAGAAAATGTGGCAAAAAATTAAAAAAAATGGACCTGAGTGGGCTCAGTGAAATGTCCTTCACAGTGATTTACCAGTGCAACTATATCCGACAAACAAAGGAAAAAAATAAGAAAAAAATAAGACAAGATGTGGTGAGTGTGACTGGACCCCTTTAGAAGAAGAATGTCTATAGAAAGTAAAAGGTTAGAAATGAAATGATAGCACCCAACTCAGTGTTAGCAAGGAACATTGCTCAGTGGAAAAAAAGTAGTTGTGTTCGTGTTGTATCCAAACACACTGGAAAATAAAGTTACCTTTTCCTGACTAATGTTAGACACATAAAATCTTCAAATTCAAATTGAAAATGTAGAATGAAGCTAAACATGATTGAGACTTTTATTTTATTGGAATATCAAAATAGTGTCGCTCTTTTACTAATAGTATTTTTAAAGAGAAAAGTCATAAAACCCCTCCTGAACTTATCCGTACAACTCACTTTAACACTTAAACTTAATTTTCGTTTATTTACCCCATTAATAACTTTAAAGTGAATTAAATTCAACTCTAAAGCTGATGTAGCAAAAACAAAATGAGTGAATTTTTTTTTTAAAAGGGCTCACTTTATTATTATTATATATATATATATATATATATATATATAATTAAAAAAAATCATGAACCCACTTCATCTTCTTCTTTTACCTGCCCTCATTCCCATCACCCCTCCCCACCTCAACCCACCATTATCATCAATTATCTTATATCTTGTTTTCAACCTTCAAAGTTTTCTTTCAATATATATTTAAAAGAAAACTCTACCAACAAACACAAAGCTGAAAACAAAGCAAAATTTTAGTAAGGTTAAACAATTTTCATCTAATTCTTGTAAAAAAAATTCATTTTAGTTTATCTTTCTTTCTTCAATTTGCATAATAATAATAAATTGAATTTGCAAGTATTTTGAAGTAAAGGCTGAAATAATGTGAAAAAACTTTAAATTGGTGTGTTCATGATTGTCTCTAGTAGTGTTAATGGAGAAAATGAAAAAAATTGGAGGGAGAAGCATTGCAGGAGTGGGACTTGAAAGGGGAGAAAGGAAGGGGCGGAGGGGGTCAGATGCAAAGCCCCGCACCTCATTAAGATCATATTGGCATACTCTCCCAAAAAAGAAAGAGGACTCATTTTAACACTTAAACTAAACTTTTGTTTATTTACCTCCTTAACATCTTTAAAGTGAATTAATTTCACCCTCAAAATAACAATCCCACTCTCACTACAGAGAGTGCACTACACACGCACCATGTCAGTGCCAAATCAGTGTCACATTAGTATCAGGTCATTGCCACGTAAGAAAATAGAATTAAAAAAAAAATAATCCCACACACATATTATTTTTATATATTTTAAAAAAATTAAAAATATATATTTACTATTTTTAAATATATAAAGTATATATATTTTATAAAAAGAAAAATAATATATATATATATATATATATATATATATATAT